>NC_046222.1:28132631-28432631 GCF_009819885.2 Catharus ustulatus | reverse complement strand
CCAAAATTCTTTCAAAGTTGCAGAAATTACTCACTAAGCTATTCCAGAGAAAAATAAATGTCCCAGAGGTGTGATATCTAAACAAAAAGTGGTCCAGATGAAACTGTTCTCTTCGGACAAATTTTATCCCGGGGAAAAAAGTCTCAGGTATCAAACAGACAAAATTTTTTTCAGAAACATAAGACCCTTTTTCCCTGGAAGCACAGATAAAATTGAAACATACAATCAAAACAAGAGCAGAAATAAAAAGCCCATTGCATTTTTCAGTACAACATGAGATCAATTTTGCCATTTTTTTTTCTGTACATCAACCAAAATAGGTTTTATGGGACCATTACCCAATGTTATATATGTGAACAGATTATCCTCTTTGTGTTTTATTTTATCACAAATAATTGTGCCCCCTCCCCCCAAAAAAACCCAAAACCAAACAAATGAATAAAAAAAACCCAAAAAACGAAAACCAGACCAAAACAAAACCAAAAAATCATGATAAGTAGCAGGACTATTTATATAAAAATTGCACTCTAATTCCAGATATCTATACTGAGTGTTTGAGTGCTATGTGGACATGACTGAATAAGTTCTAAATATTGTAGTATCTTAGCATGATATAATGCTGAATCAATACACATACCACAAGCATAGATAATGCCAGTCAAATACTTTGAGAGGACAAAGGATGACATTGGAGTTGCTGGATAAAGGCATACATTTAGATTTAAGGCCTGAAATACACATGGCTTCTGCAAGAATAAACATTGAGAATAGGATTCTAAATCAGCATTTCACGTCCAGCAGAGAAAATACAAAATCCTATTTTGGTAATTGGACAAACACTTATCTCCCAATATCATTCAGTAATAAAAAACTGAGGGGTTTAAATTATAAAAATCAAGTGTGTCTGTGAGCTGCTGCTAGACAGTGGATGAGACTTTGAAGAGGAATGATCTTTGGCTATTGGACTAAATGATCTTTAAGGTTCCTTTCAACTCAAACCGTTCTATGACTCTATAATGCTAAAACTATCACTTTTACTGTCTCAAACTTGCTGGGATTGTAAGGACACACAGCGCTTTTCAGGCATGTGTCACAAATAAAATCAGTTTATTCTTTGCTGTCAGGTTGAAAGCGAGATGAGGAAGAAAACAGAAACACTCTGAGCCATGCCCATAAACTGTAAAACTCTAAACCATAGCATGTGTATGGTTCTATCACCAAACATTTGGAAAGTTTCAAAAAGGAATAAAATCTGCAAAATCAGATTGGTAGCTAGGCAAAGTTGATAGCTTACTCACACTAGCTTTTCCAGTTCGTCAAGGTCTCAGCTCTAGGCTGCAAAAGTACAAAGCTGCTATAGTTGAAGAAAGTGAACAACAGGGAATAAAGATAGCTAGTAGGTAATCTGGTCCTGTAGTGGTCTGAAAAATAAAAGAAATGTAGTTATAGTGCCTTTTCTATAAGATATTTTCATAAAGGAAAAAATTACACAGTGACAAATGCCACCGAAAAATATGTGAAATTGGATTAGGACAAGATGTTTAATAGTGAAGTAGGAAGTTAATTTATATCACATGCTTGATTGTAGGGTTAGATGTTTTTTGGAGGGTGCTACATCAGTGCTGGTTTTACCAAGTGAAATATTTTCACTAAAGGCTATTTTGAACTTTATCAAATGGAAGGGGACCTGATTGTAAAACAGAAGGCTTGAATTAATTCAGACGGAAAATCTGAAAGAGGGATCAGGGATTACAGAGAGTTGCCAGGAAATATTTGATAAGCAGTAGACCTTAGGAACTGTTATGTGTCCATTTTTGAAATCACTTTCTTTCCTGCTGTGCAAAAACACGAGCATTACTTGGCTATGTGTGAACCATAGAATCTAAGACATCTGAAGGGTAGTTAGACAAAAGGAAGGACAAAGAAGGAACCATTTATGTATTCTGTTCCTTCAATAAAATGGATATTTTTCTGCAACGTGTGCTCTGTAAGCTCTGGGTGTGCTGCAGTATGGAGAAAGAGGCTGGAGTCTGTCTAAATTTCTCTGCTGAGGACAGACACAACTTCAGCAAAGGGGTCTTGCATATTTTTGGCAACAGAATGATTAAAGGTGTCATAAAGAAATATGATTGACTTGGATTCATGGGTTTTCAACAAAGACAAGAGAGATGAAAAACTGGGAGAAAGCAGGTACTGGGAAATGCCCATTAAAGCTGTTTTCAGTTTGCTTGAAATGGGAAATATCCATGCAATGAACATCCACACTAGTCAGAGGTCTTTGGATCATGGTTCTCCACAGGCATTCAGCCTGCCCTGGAGCTGGGCATCCCAGAGGGACACTTGGTCTTCTATGGGATGCATCAGGGTTTTGAAAATGTTCCCATGGTAAAGAACAGTTAAGGATGAGAGTATGAGGGAGCACCAGGTAAATGATTCTTAAGTGCTTACCTGGGTTTCCTTTTCCCAGGCCCCATCAGGCAGTTAGTTCCCTGTTGTGGTAAAAATTAACTGATTTGCTTCCTCCTCCTTCACCTCAGAGAGCATCCTCCTGTGAGAAATTATGAGACTTGCCACCCCATTTTTGACCTTTTTGTATCCATTCATTGGTCCTGCTTATCAAAAGGGTGGCAGTAGGTAGTAGTGAGGAGCAGAGGAAAGGAAATGGGCTCTAAATGGTGACGTTTAACCTTGTGGACTCCTGCAGAGAGAAAACTCACAGGAGAGAGCCTTCTCTTGCACCATCTTTGCACCATCTAGTTTCTTTTGCACCACCTTTGCTGTGGCTCTGTTGCATCAAGACTCTGCTTGTCACTTATTCACCACTGAGAAAAATCCTGAAGCACAGCAGGAGCAATTTGGAGGTGGCCACCAGCACCTGACAGATCAGTCAGCCCAGAGCAGTAGGAAGGATTTACACTTTGTGAGAGCAATAGGAAAGGGTGTTCACCTTGTGCTGATTTGAGGCATACAAGCCTCTCCAATAGAACCTTTCCTGCTGAGGTGGGAACAAAGATTCAAATAAAACAAATTATACCCTGCAAACTGTGATTACAAGCTATGAACAAGCACGAAGAGAGAAACAACTTCTGTCTGGACAGAAATGTTTGGCTTCCATGTTTCTGGGTGTGGACTCAAAGTGGGATTTCCTCACATCCCTTAAAAACTGAACCAGTAGCTCAGTTTCAGCACTATGTGTATTTGCCTTGAGTCTTTTTCTGATAACAGAGTGACAGTAGGAGAACTAGGGAGAAAAATGGTACCCTGAACACTAGGCTGGACTACTGCTTGCAACCATCTGTCATGCTTCACTGCTGAGGTGGAGACCTGGAATAACTGTCGCCAGCTGCTACCGTCAATTTATGTAACATGTCATTGAACCCTGCTTGGAACAAGTCTAATTGACATGCTGCTTAAAACCGATGTTAGCAGCAGATTTCCCCCCATTTGTGCAGGGCTTAGAGACGGCAGGAGTGCTTGCCCAACACAGGTATCTTGTAACTTTCCCAGTGTCACAGCTTGCTGCTAGAATGAGGAGCTGTAAGCCCATTGTTCAGGGGCCTTTCCAGCTAGGGGTAATGGGTCAATTATTTGTCCTACATCCAGTGGGGCACAGCAGAAGAGATGACAGTAGACCCTCATGTCCCATAAAGTGGCTGTTGGTCTTGACATAAGACAGCTACCAAGTAAAGGCAGCATTTAAAATACTTGGGCATAAAGAGTGAAAGGACAAATAGTTTCTACTCAGGCTACAGAACATTATTCTTTACGTGATTTTGTCTGCAGCCACCTTGTTGAAGTGCTCTTTTTATCAGCTCAAAGAAAACAATTCAAAATATCTTCACTATTGAGAATTTTGAAACAGTGTCTCTGGGTACTTCCAGTGAGGAATTTTAGCAAGCACAAAAAACCAGAACTTGTATACATGATATTCCTAAGGTTTAAAACAAAGCAACAAAACCCTCAAACCTCTCTGGCAACACATCTTCATTTGGACACTCTATTACTTTAAAACATTGTAGACTGAGCTATACATAAACTAGAATTTGGGGGGGCATAAGATTTTACTTTTTATTTTATATATTTAATTTAAGTTGTGTTACAATGATGTTTTCTGTATTTTAAGAAGCCCATGAAGAGACTCAGATGCTGCCTACACAATAGTACAAGACCATGAGAGCAGGACGAGGAAATAGAGAATACATTCTTTCTCAACTTTTGTGAATCAAAAGCCCCTTGATCAAGTGACATGGCCATTGAAGGAACCAAAACCACACAAAGGACATCTCTTGTAGTTGCTTATTAAATAAATGAATGGATGAACAAGATTTTGAGTCCAACATTCTTGCTTCTTCATGTCTTTCCCTATATCACTAGCCAAGGATATGCAGTAGGAAGGAAGCCTACAGGATTAAGTGCCCATCAGTAAATACAGAAATCAGTTTGCACTGGTTTTGGTGGGGAGTTGGAGATTAATAGCCCAGACCCACACACAGCAAATGGCATCTGGATATGATGCACTGCCATGATGACAAACTTCTATCAAAAGATGGTTTAGTGGATCAGCCAAAAGAGAATTTCACTGTAGCATTGAAAACCACATCAGTTATTTTCCTGACATATATCTCAGAATCAGGTGAGTGCTTTAGATGTGATGAAAATTTGAAAGAACAGTTCAAAAGTGCTAACATTCTTTATTTCCTGCTCTACTAAATGGTTGGTGCTTTCTTCCAAATTATGGTCTATGCAAAGGGTTGCATCTGAACAATTACCTAAATGGAACTGGGAAAACCTAAACTTGGGCAAAATTAAATACACACCTATCAATTTGTTTATTGTGATACTTCATAGGTGTTAACACTGGAGGACCACTGTTACCTCTGAATCTGATGTAATGCAAATCACATCCTCACTCAAAGATTTGTTTCCTTACTTATGTAATATCCTCTATCGAAATGGGCAAAAAATTCTTATTTCCATGACCTGCAGAAGGCTTTCATGAAGGAATTTAAAGCAGCCTGGAACTGGTCTGGAAAGTAACTTTAAAATAGATATTAATTCCTAATTTGAAGTCTCCAATCCATTACAGGTTTTTTGAAAGCTTGATTGATAAGCTGATTAATTATATTAAAGGTTGAGATTATATTAAAGGCAGAGATTCAAATTTGCATTTTTCTAATCTCCGTTTCCAGATAGTACATTTTACATTTACATACCACCATCAGCTAGATTAAAGAGTCTCAAAATTACATACATCTCTGCCTTTTGTAGACTTCTACTGATGATGATTCATTTTACCCTTTAATGGTCCCTTTTATGGGCTAAAAAAAGTAAACTCTTTTAATCTCTCATTTTAAGATATGTTTTCCAGAATTATTTCTTTCTGTTTTTCATACCTTCTTCAATATTCCAACATTATTTTGTGAACCAACACCTAAATCAACCATAGCACCTAAGAAGTAACCTTTTGAGTAACCTACACAGAGGTTTTATCACCACCTCAGAACAAAATCATTTGAACTGCTTCTATTTTTCTTCTTGGCTCCTTGTCTGTAGTCCCCTTGAATGATCAGAATGTCTGTGCTAATTTTCAAATCTTAGTCACTCAGAGGATTCAGGCTGTGATGTTTCTTAAAATGTTTGCTAGAAGAAAACACCTTAATCTGAACTTGATTTAACATTAGGCGTTGGTCATTAAGCTTACAAAAAAAGAGACAAAGGATCTTACAATTAATCCTAAAAGGTAATGGAGTTAATAATAACATGAAGATTACACAAACATATATTGAACTTAGACATTCTTACATTGTATTTCATAGATTTTTGAAAAATTGTTTCCATTTAAAAATTATTGATTCTGCTTTAGAGATGCGTGGATGTACAGCTTAAAATAAATACAGGAGATTGTTTTGTCAAAAGTGTGAATAAGCCTTTTTGCAAATAAGAAACATATATAGAAGTGGTTGAAGACAGTCACGTGTGCAATACAAACGCAAGAAATAGGCAGACACAAATGTGAGGTTTTATGCGATTACACATTGCATAGCCTCTGCTACAGTCAAATGATATTTGTACCAATACAAAGAAACTTAAAAACAGTACATTTTCCACAATAAAGAGGAAAAAATAAAACAGTAACCAAGAAAAAACTTTTCACTTCAGAATGCGGCATCTCTTTTTGCCTCAAGAATAAAAAAATCTTTTCACAGACTCACAGCAGCTCTCTCCAGGCAGGCAACAGGATCGTTATGTAAAACATTCATGTTTGTATAAGGTAGTCTGTCCAGTCAAATATTTAAAAAAAAAAAAAGAAGCAAGCATATATAAATCTTCCTTGAACTTATTTAAATCTGCAATCATTCCCTTAAGTGATTCATTTCTGTATTTAGGAAGTTTGAGAGAAGACTTTATAGGCAAATCTGGTTGATTTCTTTTACAGTAAATTCACGAATACAAGCCGCACTGAGTATAAGCCACATCTCTGGGTGTTGGCAAATATTTCGTTTTTTGTCCATAAATAAGCCGCACCCGAGTATAAGCCGCTCTGTCGTTCACAGCGAGGACCCGCGTACAACAAAGTTACCAAATAGTAACAAAACGGCGGCAGGGCGGGGTTTACTGTCTTGGCTAAGGCTGTGCAGGCTCGGCCCACTCGGGGCTGCCGACAGGGCCAGGTAGCCCAGTCCGGCGCTGCCGCTTGGCGGGGCCACTGGGGGCCAGCCACCACTGCCACTGGGCTCGGTCACCACAGCCTGGCGTTGCCCTGTGGTGGCAGGCAGGGACAGAGCCCCCCCCGCTCCCGCGGCGGCGGGCAGGGACAGAGCTCCCCGAGCCGCGGCAGTGGCAGCCCGGGTCCCCCGCCACCTCCCCGAGCCGCAGCAGTGGCGGCCCGGGTCCCCCGCCGCCTCCCAGAACTGTGGCAGTGGTGGCCCGGGTGCCCCCCCGTCTCTCCCCCAGGCTGTGACAGAGGAGGGAAGGAAAGAGCTCTCCCTTCTCTCTCCCCGCCCCCCGTGCTGCCTGCAGGGAGCCAGGCTCCACCCGTGGTGCAACAGAGTAGCAATTTGTAACAATCGCAAAATGCCGACTTTGCAGCTGCTCGGCTCGGCACTCTGGCTGGCACTTCTGAGGTTGTAAATGTCAGAAAATTATTCACATATTAGCCGCTCCTGAGTATTAGCCGCATTTCCAGTTTAGGAGCAAAATCTTAGTCAAATTGGTGCGGCTTGTATTCGTGAAATTACTGTACATTAACTAGGCTAGTTCAGGAAAGAAGTGTTTTAGGTACTATCCTGATTGTTAGAGAACGATCATTTGGAAGACGTATATACTGAGATACACTGACTTACAGTCTCAGTTCAAAAAGCACCGCTGAGATCAGCCAGGAAAGTACATGCACATGTAAAGGCAAATCAGAATAATTCTTTTTGAAAGAACAAATTCTAATAAACCTGGGGAGAAAATATAGATGTCATGTCAGTCTGTAGGCGAACTTTTGGTGAATCATTAGATGGTACTAATTTCTTGAAATCAGGAGTCAATGAAGATGGTGAAGTCATGGGAGAATTGTGCTTCAATGGTTGCATCATTGATTACTTCATTTTAATGGGCATGAACCAAAATTATCAGGTTGTCCCAGCATTCATGCAGGACTCTTAATGGAGTAATCAACAGCCAGAGCCAAGGATGCCACTGGCCTTGAGATCTGTTCTTAGCTAATTTTTACCTGTCACTCATAATTTCCTCCATATTATTTTCCAAAGAGTGACAGGAACATAAGGATAAGAGGAATCTAAATCTGCTAAAAGTAGGCTGTTGAACCAGCCAGGAAAAAAGGGGATTCAGCTTCTAATAGATAACAATTCCTTAAATATGCTTCCATTTCAAATATACCATTTGTACAGAGAACAAAGGTGTTGATGATGTGGTAAGACATTTGGCCCTGAAGAGGAAATTACATTAAAGTCCAAAATATTGAATCACTTGGATATGGCTTTCATACTGAAAAGAAGAAAGATTTTATTGATGCAATTGACACTAAAGAAAACAGTTTTAGAAACGCCTGTCCTTGCCTGTTTTTGCAAACAGCTGTGCCAGCTCACCCTCTGAGGCTGAGGAGGACACTTTGGGGTTGGAAAGAGAAGGCACATGCCAGTATGAGGTTACCAATGCAAGGATTGCTTTCAACCAACTCCATTATGTCAGCCCAGGAGTCCTGATGTTAAGGATTAGTTCTGTTTTGTATGACCTTCTGAGTTTCTAATATCACATCTGGCAAAAATCACAAGATGTTGCTAGGTCTCTCAGCTCTAACTGGTATTGATCTACTTGAAGGTTTCTGGTACATGTCAGTTAAGACAAAGTCCCACACAGAAACCAGTTGTGAACACAAGATGTTCCCACTTACAGCTAAATGTTAACATTTATAGTGAAACACCTACACTTTTGAGGCACTGCATGGGTCAAGTTTTCTTACAGTTGAGGGAAGAACACCTACTGGAGTGTATCTCAATTACAGCTATTCTACAAGAATAGCTGTGACATGTCACCCTCTATGACAAAATGATATGCATTGCAGCACCTCTGAAGTAAGGGAGCGTGCAGGGGTTTGTTTAATTTCTTTTCTGTGATCCACCATATTGCCTGTAGCAAGTTTATTTCTCTCTCTTGAAACAGCATTCACAAACCTTTTATGAAATAAGCTATACAAAGTGTGCTCTTTTCATTGTGGGTAAAAATCTTTCAAGCTTGTCATGTAATCATATGACAGCACAGATGTCCCACAGCCATTACTTCATACAAATCATCAGAGAAATGCTAAGCTTCTTAGAAGGTTTTCTATATGAGTATGCTACCTATATGCAACCCCCCCCAAAAGAAAATCAAACAAAAAACTCCCAAACAAACAAACAAAAGACCCCAAAAACAAAAACAAAAAACCACCTCCCCCCCCCCAAAAAAGGACCAAAACTTGGTCTAGGATGGCTGTTAAGTCATTTATTTGATTTATAGACTAAATGAGGAATGTCCAGAACTGCACATTGGCCACTGTTATGTTATTAAATATTTTTTCTGGTCATTCTGAGCTAATCTGCTGACACACTGCCAGGAAAACAACATGCTATGTTCTCAGATTGATTGGGATTAAGATAACTGATGAGATCAGACGGATTTGTAGCAAACTTGAGTTTGAAATTTTGTGATCCATGAATGATTCTTAGTGAAATTATCAGGACTCGCATATCAATGCAAAAGACACAAATCAAACAAATACTTAGGTCATGGGGGTGACAAAAAGCCAGAAAAATGGCAGGGAGATTTGGTGTAGTAGCAGGTGGATGTGCTGTTGGCAGCCAGTATTGCCACTCACATATTTGACTTCATGACCCTTCTTGTGTGGTGAATTCCAGTGGATGAGATTATCTTCACCACCACAGGAGGACATTGTTAACTGGCTGTTACCAAAGGCAATGTGTGTCCATGAGCTCTTGCCTTCCCAGGAAGCCCCCTTTTCTACAACATGCTCAGAGAACCATCAGCAGTCAGTCTTCCATTCTGTCATATGGAAAGCGTTGGCACGTGATGAATCACAAACTGTAAATTGCTCATGATTTATAACAGCTCATTATTTAAAATTGTAAGGGGTTGCTCAGATTTAGGGACAATACTGGCTATTGATTGGAAAAAAAATTGTGCTGGCTGTCATGCACAGAAAAAGTAAGAGAGAAACTTCTATAAGCACAATGGCTGAAGCACAACCTCTTATCAGAAACTCAGAAAACAATAAGTTGTCAATCCTTGCCCAGATCTTGAGGTAAACTCCTGATTTTAATAGTGCAGTGCTTCCTTGCCTACCGACAGCTGCTTTCCCCTTTTCAACAACATTCTACTGCCTGACCTGGAAGACTATGAAATTTGTTGTCCGCCTTCCATCACCTGTATGAAGGGAGGCCCTAGCAGCTGTACCTCCTCAAAAACCTCACCCTGATCCTGTCCCTAAGTATCCTTTTTTTGTGCACTGAATGAAGCAAAACAAAACAAAACAAAAAAAAAAACAAAAAACAAAAAACAAATTCACAATGAAGTTAACGAAGTTAACATTGTAACACACTTCCAAAACAAGGTCGAGCTAAGCTTGGGCAGGCAGCTTTAATCCCATGATTTCTTAACTTTTGTATACATAACTGCTTAGAATTTTAATTCTTTTAATATTTTTAAGCAATTGGGTATACAGAGGCATATCAAGTATGAACTTCTGCAAAAGAGATAGCCATGTGGCCACTTCTCCTACCAGCATTAGCCAGCAGCAGAAGGGGAGGGATGTGCTCCCTGCCAGCAGCTCCAACTGTGGCCAGTACATTTAGTGAATAACCCACTCCAGCGACACAGCTCCTGAACCTCTGTCCCTCTCTCCCCAGCCTGAACCAAGCTTGCACGTGACTACATGCCTGAAAACCCACTCAGTAATAAAATTGTGTCTCCTGCACACATTTGCAGGATTACTTTTCAGATTATCCCATTCAAATCTCAGTATTTCTTTGTACTTTATAAGAAAGGCAAGCATAGGCTCAGCCTGCCTATCATGCATGTGTAAATACTGACTAGTGCTTGCACTCAGAGCACAAGGGTGTAGCCTGTGTGCATCCATCACATCCTGACTCACATCCAGGGCTATAAAATCCTACCTGAAAAAATGGTAGTTCTCTGCTTTTTAAAGGATGGGCTTTAGACAGTCAGAGCCCTAGGGGTGTGTTCTGGGTATTTCCTACTGGACTATGCAGCTATAAAGATCAGTCATATTATAAGCCTAACCAACTTGACATAATCCCTTTAAATCTGCAAATGAGGGAAGCCCCTGGTGGGAAGGAAGGGCCACTGTAGCTTAATTAAGTGTTAATGAAAAGCCTGGGCCTTTCCAGTACTGTCACAGAACAACTTAAAGTAACACAACCAGTTGAGGACCACTCTTGGAAAAAAAGTAGGCTTGAAGCCAGCTTTGCAGAAATTATACTTCTCCTCCTTTTAGTGATTCTGGTGTGCCCAAAAAGCCTCCAAAATATAAGATGTAAGGTACAATTTTAGCCGACCATTGCAAATTACCCTCTTGTCCTACTCTGCTGTTCCCCTCTCTCCACATCAATGTACTAGCCATGCTTACAGAGTTTTCAAACCTAGAAATTATAATCTCCTGTAAAATACATTATAAAGCGCAGAAGTCACTTATGACTACCATCAGAATCCCTTTTAACATTGCCTTGAGAGATGGCCTCAATTCAGCCAGTTAATTTCTAGCTACCAAGCAATGGTTAGATGTGGTGAGGCCCTCAGTTACAAAGGTTATGCCTGCTAGTCTCAGGTACTGACCTGCTGAGAGACTGAGATATCAGTTCCTCTGTCTTTCCACAGTAGTCAAGTAATCAGCAGCATTCACTGATCTACTATGGTAAAAGAAATGAGGAAGGAAAACAAACCAGTGGTGATATTAACTTCTGTGTTGCTGACAGAAGTTCACTACAGGCATAAAATTAACATGTCCATGGATGTTTAGTCACCAGCAGTAATTTTCCCATGAGCTAGCTCTTCATTAATATTGTTCAAATTTTTCACACTGTGGAACAATCATGGGAGTGGAAGTGGAAAAGTCCATTGTTTTAATAGTCTGTTAGACTATTAAAAAAGGCATACTCCTTCTGCTGTATTCAGCAATTCTGTACTACTTTTAAATGCATCACTGTTTCAAGTGACCCAAGAGCTGGCTTTCACTATCTCTTCTAGGTGGAGTTCCACAGCTAATAAATGTCACTGAAGGTATTATTTTCCCTTAGTAGACCACCTATGTTTAGGGTTCTTCATTCTTATCTCACTAGTCAAACCATAATACTTTACCTCTTTGGTGTTTGATGCAGGAGTTACATGTGGATCACTCACATAGATTTATAGAGTCTAGAAGGGAACTCTGTGATGATTTAGTTTGACTTCTATGTAACATAGAAAAAAATATCAAGCAATTTCTCCATCTCAGCCATTAATTTTTGGCAGAATCAAAGCATGACTTTTAAAAAGAGAATGAGTCCCCATTAAGAGACTTCAAGTGGCAAATAATTAATGATGTCCCTGGGTAAAAAGCTACAATAGATCATTATTCTTATGGTTACAATTTTAATTTGGAGTTTTAGTGACCTGAATGCTGAGTCAACAGCACTTGCTAAAACTTTTGCCATTAAAGAATTCTCTATTTTCAACTCTGCTTGAGTAACAAATTAGTTTTCATTCAGCTTATACCAACTGTGAGTTTTATGCTGTCTGCTGTATGGTATTGCAGTCATCAGAGAAACAGAGATCTCCAGATTACTCAGAACTACCCAGCAAAGTTTACTCATGACTGGTAGGGATCTTCTGCCCATACCTTAAGAGATCAGTTTTTGTGCCCACTGTCTTTCCAGCCTCCTGTCTTTCCATCAAAATGGCGAAAAGAAAAACAAAATTGTGAATGAGTAATCATCACCAATTTTCTGTTCTACTTTTCTGACACTTTTCATTCAGAAGATACTAATTATCTGTTCTAAGGAAAACAATTAGATGCAGAGCTCATTTTCATGAAGAGAAGGAGCTGGAAGGGAAGGGTCTTGTGCATTTATGCACCAGTTCAGAAAAGAGGAGAGGGCAACCCTTTTCCCCAGAACACTATTGTTACTAAGCTAAATTGTTTTTATAAAAACTTACATATGGCTTTTCAGACTAACACCAACTCTGAGTAAATAGGATCCAGGTTTTTAAGGATTCCTCCCAAAAGCCTTTCACAGTGGTTTATGCATTTGGCCTTGTTGGACATGCATTTCTGTATCAGCACAAACCGAGGCTTGACTTTATTTTTACCTTTGAATTATTGCCTCAGCTGTTGATACAGTCACATTTCATGCTTATCTTGGTATAGATTATCTTCTTCTAGTAAAGAAGATCAAAAGAGGGGTGGATTCACTCACCTCAGGTTACTCCCCAAAGTACCACCTGCAGTCTGTGCTGGCCTGGATCACACTGTGTATTAATGGCCATGCAGTGACACGAGTCACCTCCTCCACCCATCCTGTCCAACTATTAGCACCCCATCTTCCACAGGAGAGGATGGATACAAGTGAAAGACTGGATGCAACGTTTAACTAAAGCAACAGGACAATCATCTGTAAGTAAGGGGTTTGCATAATATATCCACTGTTCACAAAGGGACCTGGTCAAAGTCTACAGATTGCTTGTAGCTCACCTCCTAGGCTGATTCAACCACCATTTTACGATAAAGTCGGGAGAACATCAATGCAAAATCACAGAATTCAGACCAGAGAGCAATGAGGCCATTCTTTCCTCCGTCTCCTACAGAGAATTTTGCTAGATTTCATTGTATGGCCTTGCTGCCCTTTGGCACTGCTACCCAGTAATTCTGGTTTGACCAAGGCATACCAACTGAGAAAGGTCTAGTACAAAAGATTACAGTAATTTCACGATTACAAACCGCACTGATTATAAGCCACACTTCCAGGGCGGTGGCAACGTTTTGTTTTTCCTCCATAAATAAGCTGCACCGGATTGTAAGCCGCACTTTCATTTGCAGCAAGGATCCGCGTGCAACTTTCACAAAGTTGCCATTTAGTAACAGAATCATGGGATTGCGGGGTTTCCTGGCTTGTATTGGGGCCGTGCAGGCTCAGATGGGCCCCGCTTTTCCCCTGCCGGGGCCATGCAGACTTGGATTGGCACCGCTGTTCTCCTGTAGGGGCCGTGCGAGCTCAGATTATTCCCGCCTCCCCTCTCTGCCAGGGATGGGTGAGCTTCTATCAGCCCCGCTTTTCCCCTGCAGGGACCAGGCGAGCTCGGATGGGTCCCGCTTTTCCCCTGCCAGGGCCGTGAGGGCTCAGATCGGCTCAGGGCCGTGCAGGCTTGTACTTCCGGGTTAGTAAATTTCTGAACCTCATCAACATATTAGCCACACCTGATTATAAGCCGCTCTTCGGGTTCGGACCAAAATTTTAGTCAAAATGGTGTGGCTTGTAATAGTGAAATTACTGTACTTGCAAAGGAAGCAAAAGGTTTTCTGATACTACACTAGTATGATACCTGACTAAAACTGAGATTAAACAATGAATGCAAGCCACTTTTCCATTTCTCACTGAGCAAGAGGGGGAAAATACTCCAGTATGGGTGAACAGAACCATTTTCTGTAGTGCAACACTTCCAGCATCAGGTAGTATCAGGAGCTGTGTACAGCATACTGCCAGTTACTGACTGCAGCACCTGCCATCTCCCTTGGACATGAGACAAAATCCAAATATGAGCCACCTCAGTTCTACAGAGATAAGAATTAAAGGGTTAGCATTCTATAATGGACAACATAAATTACATATAAGACCTACAGAAAAATCTCATCTAGTAGCTGGGCTGGCTAAAACAAAGCCCAGATTCTTTGCTGCAAGGTGATGTCTACTTCGTGCTGTTTCAGGATTTCTTCAGGTTCTTAAAGAGCTATTTAATTGAAATAAAAAATAAATTTTCATAAATAAATAGTTTATTGATCAAACTTGCCAAGGCTACATCTCCCCAAAGCTCAGGGGAAGAATTGACTGTATGGAAAAAGCAACACTGAGAAAGGTCCCTCTCTTCATGCCTTCAACACTTACAAATTTTCCAGGGCCTCCTGGGCTACCCACAAGCTGACAGCATTTTTGCAATTAAAATAGGCCAGTAGGTCTACAGTCAATTTTACAAAAGGAAAGTGGAGGATTTCTTTAGAGCTTATAGAAAAGAAGACTGGCTTAGAGGTTTAGGGAAAGATAGAGTAGTAGGTACAGAGTAGAAGCAGTATAGCAGAAGAGAGATTGAGTAGATTTGCAAAAAGATGTCCTGGTTGTCTTTCCACCAAACAAGAAAAGGATCTTTGGGATTTTTTGGGGGGGGGGGGTTGGGTTTTTGGGTTTTTTTGTTGTTTTTTTGTTGGGTTTTGGTTGGTTGGTTGGTTTTGCTTGCTTGTTTGTTTGGTTTTGTTTGGTTTTTTGTTTGTTTGTTTGTTTGGGGGTTTTTTGGGTTTTTTTTTTTTTGGTTTTTGGGTTTTTTTGGTGTTAAATACCTTGTTAATTTTTCAGCGATTAACAGCCGTTTAGCACATGGAGAGTGTGGTGGGCAGCTTATGTACACGGATGAATTAAGGCTAAGAATGCACACTAAGATGAAAATCAGAGCTCTCTTTTATTGGAAAGGCATCTGCAAATGAGAAGGGAGGAAATTGGAATCTCATTAAAAATGGGAAAGAGCAACAGCATGAGGCGGGGTGGGGGGGGGGGGTTGGAACTGAAATCTCGTTAAAATAACAGGAGAGTCTGTCCTAATTATATGTTTCCAATTGCTAACAAGAGGATATTTGTTAGAGGTTCAGAATGTTTTTCCTCCAACCAAAACAAACAATATTAATGCCATTATTCTGTCTCCATGGTGCAGCAGCAGCGATGGTACGTTTTGCAAAATAAACACTTCAAAGCTGGAGATCAGCAAAGTTAACGCAAGCAAAAAAAGTCAATTACTTTTTATCTTAATGACCAGATAGAGTTTTGTGGCCTGACCTCTACCCCACTGCACGTGAAGAGGCAGGTGGGGCTTAAAAAGAGGCAGTTCAGCTTAGCAATGAACAAGTCCACAGGGCAGCAGAGGCACCCCTGCCCTGAACTACAAAGCTAAGAGCTCCTTTCAACCACACCAGATGCCTGTCTCTGTGCTGGAAAACAATGAGACTCTTCACTCATCTCTGAGCTCAGAGATAAGGCATCCTGTCTAGCAACCTGTGGCATTTTGTCCTGCTTCTTCCACTGCCTGATTCAATCGCTTTGCAAATGTAGCCTTGCCTCCACTTACTTCTGTGTAGACTGAAAGTAAAACCACTTTCCTCTATTGTTTCAAGACCACAGTAGAAATGAAATGAAAATACAAAGTTCTACCACAATGCAGGAAGAAGCCTAGAGCCTGCTATCACTACTGAACAAACTGCAACTGAGCTTGGCTAAAATGGTTCAGAATTTGGCCCTCAAACAGCCATGGTCTGGTTTGTGAAACCCACTACAGGTCATAATAGGGCTGAGTTGCATCACTGTGTTCAGAGAAATTCTATGCATCTGCTGTGGAAAGTGTGGAATGCACTGGTCAAAGTGGGCAAATCTGTTTTGCCCATGCAAATGGACTGTGAACCTGGGTCAGACAACCTTCTTTTCAAGTTCCTTTTTTTGTTTCTCCACTTTTTTCTTTTTCACAATTGATTCCTCTGATAATCCTGCATACTGGCATTACCAGCAATGCACAAGTGTGTCTAAAACCTTGACGACAGTAATTAATGTATTCCATCAGCACCCATGTCTCACAGCCAGCTGTTTTGTTGTGAAATCTGCTAAGCCCTGGAGGTTGAAGACTGTGCCCCTTGCTTTCCATACAAAGTCTGGTGTGACTTTCACTTAACGATTAGTGGCTTTATTCAATCCATCAGCGCAGGGCAGGGGTTACACTGCTCTCAGGGGCATCCAGCAAAACCTGACAGAAAGCACTCTGCTAGAGGAGAAGCGCCTATCAAGAGAGTAGCTGCAGGTGGAGATATGAGATGGAAAGAGGGGAGGCCTTTTAGGGAGAGAAATACCACTTCTGTTCTGCTTAGTTATCACAGCATACAATAGGATGGCTGATGAAGAAAAATCTTGGCTGTCAGAGTAGGCAGATAAGATAGGAACTATTCTCACAGGGACCACCAGACTGTGCATCTGGGATTCTTGTCTTATCCTGTTGCAGGCTTTGTCTAAAAAACCCAAGAAACCTGTTTTGTACTGTCAAGCCCCATAATTTCCCTGTATGGGAAAACTCAGTAGTTTATGGCACACAAAATAGGAAGAGAATGTTTTAATACTCTCTCCTATTGGAAAACCAATTGGAGAGATACTGGAGAAATGGAAAACCTCCTTTGCACTTATTGATTAATAAGTTTATGAACCACTAAGATTATTCCTGTCCTTCTCTGACTCACAGCAAGAATGTGCAGACAAATGAGTTTTCCGTTACTATTGTCTCAGTAAAGGCGGTAACTCAGGTTAAATGACAAGACTTGAATTTTGCCCTTAAAACAAATAGGTTTATTCCCTTTCTCAAAACAGTAGTATCAAGGCAGGAGTATCAAAGCATTCTCCACCAGAAACTTTAAACTTCAAATGTGGCAGACAGGAATGTTCCATAAAATCCTTGCTTTCTTTGTACCTGTTATCCAGCCAAACTTACTGGAGGTTCTCAGTCTGCCTTAGGGGGATGCCTTAGGAGTCCTTCAGTGCTACCATTTATTCCCTTCCTAGGCTGCACTGGAGGCTGCAATTGTCATTCCTGGTTCCTGTACTCCATGACCTTTGTTTGCAATACCCTTCTCTAGCTAAACTTTCCCACCTTTTGCCTCCTCTTTTTCCACAGTATGTCTACATGCTTTATTTTCATCTTCATAACTCTGCTCTTAATTCTGTGTCATTCATGAATCAGAAAGGATTCTGTTTGATAAACTCTGCTTTATGGGGTGGAGGAAGAAGCTGTCCATCCTTCCACTAGAGCTGTCTGTATGTAGACTTGCAATACCTGAAGTGGTTGGTACTACTCAGCCTCCCAGCTCAGAGCAGTGGCATGCTTTCAAATGTTGGCAACAGCAAATGCTTTCTACCCTCAGGAGTTTATGTGTTTTCCTATCCTGTTTTCTTCTTCAAAATATCCTGGACTTTCTACATTTAGGAGCTTTGCTTTTTATCTCCCTTTTTATCTCCAGGACTCTTTTACCAGACCTTGGGTCTTCTTATTCTCTTTTACATAACACATAGTAAAGTTAAATTACTCTCATAAAGTCATGGCAGGGGAAAGGGAAAGCAATCACAATTTCTAGAAGAAAAACCAAACTTGGCACTTCACTGGAAAACAATCAGTGATGCTGCAATGTGCACGTGAAGTATTTTTCATGGACTTTCCATAGTTTGCCAGACTCAAATCCCAAGATATGGGACTTGTTGAACAAAGAGGGTGCACCCCATTTGATTCACAACCCTTCAGAAGAAAAAGCTCAGATCAGCCTTTACCAGTCATCACTGTAGGTGGCAAATCCCTTCAGTAACTAGGTATGATATTTAAATATAGGTAAAGACTCCCTCCTGTGGAGCTTACGAACTCTGCAAAACCCTATCAGAATTTGAGACTGCTCTGCAGTGGAAGTAGAAACTATTAAACAACATTTGGGACTGCCATTAGCTTTGGAGACAAATCCCTAAAAAGATGCAGGCAGACAGTTTGAGTCAGTGGTGGCCCACTCTAACTCTGTTAGCCTGAAAAAAAAGATTCAGCTGTTGCCACATCAGTGGGCAGCTACAGCCAGGTGGCTGTGTGTCACTAAACCATTTTCAAAACATAATTATGGCTGTGATGTTGCCACCACATGCCTGATCTCACACTCTTTGCACTTCTGATGTCATGAGAGGTGTGGGGCCAGGGGCAGCTGGCTTGTGGCTTGTAGGGGAACTTCTGCCTTCTGTTCATGCTTACAACTGCTTGGACATTCTCAAATACTGTCTCATTTAACGATTATAAAGAGCAAAGAGGACACTGAGGAAAAACTTTATGGATGAAAATTGGGGGCTTCAGAGACAGCTCAGGTTTCACACTTACAAGATTCTCAGGTGTCTCAGCAAGTGTGCAGTTCCTGCTCCAGCACAGCCCGTGTGCTCAGTGCCCACCACACACCAAAGCTCTCCCTCTGGTATTGCCAAGAGATTCGTGCTACTCCCACGGCAAGAAGCCCTGAGGGCCTTGGTCA
The DNA here is from genome assembly GCF_009819885.2 of Catharus ustulatus. NCBI lineage: Eukaryota > Metazoa > Chordata > Aves > Passeriformes > Turdidae > Catharus > Catharus ustulatus. Next base: position 28,413,787 of record NC_046222.1, on the reverse strand, counting down.
GCTTTTGAAAAGAAACATGGAATGGCTACAAAGGCCTGGATAGTGCCTGAGGGGAGAAGCTTTTGAAATAGCCACAGCTGGAAGTAAGGCAGGATATGGCCATGGGAAGTCCCAAGGGGTGCTCAGTTGAGGAGAGTTCACAACCTTCAGCAAGCGCATTTCAGCAACCCAAAGGAAACATCTTCTCTAAATCCTTCCTGATCCATAGCTGACCACTGAGGCTCTCCAGAGGCAAAGGAGACCTCTGTGCATTACTGTTCTCCCAGAAGACTTGCTCTACCTTACACTTCCCACCCTGCCAAAAATAATGTAAACCAGGTCCTTCTGTTTAGTCTGTAACCAAAGAAATCCCTATTTTTAACAACTCTGGCCCTGATTATTTGATGATTGTTTGAACACCTTTATTCTTCTTTCACTTGTGCTGCATTTAATGGCTGGTAGGCAGTGGGTTCGCTTGAGGCTGGTGCACAGCCTCACTTCTACAGGTCAAACTCCTGGGCACAGCTTGAAGGACTGCAATGCTACATTTAGGGGAGTCTGAGCTTGAAAGCAAAATGTGCTGGGTACACTAACAGCCCTGCAGCAGTGTAGGTGCCTCTTGTAGACAATGTGTGCAGCTCTGTGAAAGGAAAAGGATGCTTTTACTGCTTTCTTCAGCTACCTTCTTTATATAGAAGATTATGAGCAGCCAGAGGACAGACGAGCATCCAGTTGGTAGAAGGCTGTTTTAAAACATAATTGCTTTTGCTGCAAAGAATTGTTTTAGTGTGATTTAGGATTAACTTCATATTTCAAAATGCTGTCATTTTATTGTAATTTTTTTTTTTGTATTCCTTGATTAAATAGCATCTAAACACATCATATGATGGGAAACCTTTTTCACTAGCATAACTAAGAAGCATACAATGAAATTGTGGTCAAACTTTCTAAAACATTTTACCTCCAAAGCTAAGACCACGCACTGAAATGGGAGATTATAATAAAAGTCCAGACATAACCTTGATGATAGCTTCTGTTGCTTTGAAAGCTATAATATAGGGTAACTACTTGTACCAGCCCAACAAATGGAGGATTTATTTTGTCACTGACATATACAAATGATTTCTTTGGGCTAGGAAAACATCTTTGGGCTCCTTCACTGCATCACCAATAGAAAAGACAAAAGAGGGGAATAAAATTACAAGAGAAAAAAGACTTACTGACCCCATCTAGTTCAATGAGCTCCCAAAATAGCAAGAAAATTCTGCCAAACCTCTAATGCCACAAGGTTCATTCCTTCCCTGATCTGATTTGGTGTTTTTCATCCCACACTGGGATAGAAAATTTCACTAGCCCCTCCTGGAGCTGCACAAATTCTTGGGCATTATCTGCTCTTTCTCTGCTGGGAACACCACTGGTTATAGAAAAATAAGAGCAACAAAGAACACTTGGGGAAGTGAAAGGAAAGAAGGAGAAAAGAATGGCTATGTGGGAAAGCCCAAAGGCAGGAGAAGATGAAGGGATATACAAAATGAGAAGGAAAACATAAGGGAAGGAGGAGGGGGGAAGGTGATGAGAGGAATAGAGGTGCGCCTTCAGAATGAAAAGGAGATTATGAAGAGGTATTTTATTTTCCCATCCATCTGTTAGAAGCAGAGAAAGCCATACAAGAGCACACCTCATTTCATTATGCATTCGGTGGAATTCTGCCATCTGGTTTGACATACCAGCTGAATCTACAATCCATCCTGAAGCCTCTACAAATATGTCAATCAAAATGACCTGCTGGGAAAGCTGTGAGAAGGCACTCTTTTGTGTTATCCTCACATGCATGTTAGACCCACACAGAAATCCTGCTGTATCTTAGTTTCAATCACAGGACGTTGGAAAGCTCCTGCAGATGTTATTTTTGCCATGCAAGTAAAGGAATATTCTGATGTGACTAAACCATGAAAGATGAGGAAAAGCCATGAAATGGAGTCTAGTGTGTGAGCTAGCAGAGGGGGATCAGTCACACATGGGAGACTCTGACACAGCACAAGCTCAGCACTCTTATGTGACTCATCCTGGAACCACAGAGACAACCAGCTTTGCAAATAGTGCTAGAGAGTCGATGATTAAATTGCTGCACTCAACCCAGATGTTCCTATAAAGAAGCCCTTCAAGAAAGTCCTGAAGCATCAGTGATAGTCAAAGAAAACTTCCCCATTATACCTCAGAGAAATTTAAACAAGTTTCACCATCCAGCTGCAGGAACTATCTCAGTGTTATGATCTTTCTTTTGTGCATTTCAGATGTTCTTGGACCCATAAAGTCAGTTCCCTGATTCAATAGCAGGTCTAAATCCTTCACTTCACAGAGAGTTTGAGGAATAGCTTCACTGTATTGCAATTTAAGTTTAGATTTAGTTAAATTCTGAGGAAGCTGCCAAACATATGAGGTCTGCTTGGTCTGTCATTGGCAAGCTGGGCTTTATCCAGATGCTCACAGTTACATTTACCTGTCCTAGAACTGTCCATTACCGGTGTTCACAGTATGTGCAAAAGGTAAATTACAGTTGTTCATGTTTGCACATCACTATTCAAACAACAAATACCTGGTCTCCCAGCTGGTACTGCAGATGCCATGAAACTTGAAGCAATAGAAAAGAAATTTGAGGAGTTTGCCCAGTAAAATATCAGATTTTTTTCTCACCTCATGACCAAACTTTCAAAGGAGAGCCTGAATAAAAACCCTCTGTTTTCTTAGGATCATTTCATGCTGTTAGCTTTCCATCTCCATATGTTTCCTCCGCATTTCTATTCTCATCAGACATAGTGGAAGAGAGTCCTGTTTTATTATTTTCAAGTAAATAATTCAATTAATTGTAATCCCATGATGTAAATTGAACTCAAGTGAGAAATTCTGACATTTCTGTGTACACAGTTAAATGAGTGAAATCAGAATTATTTTGTGAGCATGCTAAGAAGGGAGGGTTGCATGGGACACCCACCATGTTATGAAGCAGTGACATAGATACAGTGGTAGGATGGGGAGTAATAAACATGCAACTAATACATAATAAAGAGGTATTATTTATTACTTCCATAGACTGGTAAACTCTGGAACATAATTTTCTTTACATCCTTCCTATTGACTTAGAGAAAAGCAAAAATGCCTCTTAGCCTTCCTCCCACCTCCTGATTCTGAACATCAGATGTTGATGCTTTCTCATTAGTACTGTACTCCTGATACCCAGTCTATTGCAAAAACAAACTGGCATAAAGTTCCATTTAGGGCTTTTCTGTAATGAAAGGCACATTATTTCAGAATAACAAAAACCTTAGCAGAGGATGTCTTAGGAAATATTGCTGCTATTTCCTTCTGACAGGTAGTCACAACTTAAATAAATGTGTCTGGGTGGAAAACTGATACAGCAATGATCACTTGTATATGACCGCGATAGAATCCTTGGATACTTGACTGATTAATTAATTTCAGCTTTAACCACTGGCACTGCTGAAGTTAGTTAAGTTTTCAATTGGCGTGCAATTAGATCTTAACCATCCATCTCAAAGGTATGGGAAGCCAATTTGAGCCAACCTGATGACTCACTGTCATGCTAAGCAGGTCACACCTGTCCAAAACGGTTGCATAAGGGTGGGGGAAGGGAGGGAGTTCTCCAAGATGATGCTAAACTGATCTGTGCTGATCTCAATCAAGCCTCTGTCCAGCAATAAATCAGATCCTGTGACACAAGTAATTGAAATAGAAATCTGGTGTCTTTGTGAGGTGAAGACTGTTCCTTTCTTTAGATGTCAGACTGGTAAAATGATGCCTCACATAAACTGAAGTGGAAGTAGTTTTAGTAAGGCCTACTGTATCAAACAGATTTTCTGTTCATAGAGAGAACATTAAAAGTACCACTGGAATTGATTTTGTTGTCAGGTTCTGATAATAGGACTGCCATCTCTCTCATGCATCTTCTGAGAAAACCAAGAGCCTCTGTTTTAGAAGAAATACAGAAGAAATTGAAAAAAGTTCACTGGGGTCCAGTCGGTGCTTTCTGCATTTATACTGGAGGTTTGAGTCTTGATTAATAGGTTTTTAAAATCTGAATAAATTAAACAACCTCTTGACTTTTTCTCCTAGGGGATGTTGCATTTCCTTCAGAAGACTTCCTTGCTACCTTGCTTCACAAAATTCCACTCTCCATTTCCTATCAGATAACCGAGGTGAAGTTTTAAATAGAGGAAGTGTGGGGCCAGATACACAGCCTCATATGGAAGAGCTGCTCTCCCTTTTCTCCTTTCCTGTCATATGATCAGATGCACAGAGGCCATGTGCCAAAAATGCCACCACCCCACATCATGTGAGGGGCAGATATGCAATGGCATAATGGGGAATAACATTCAGTCATGTGCCTATCTCCCTCCTTGTCACCTGATGGAAGGAAGGGCTGTGGGGATTTCAGAAAAGATGATAGCAAAGAAAAAACTAACAGAAAAATTATTCCAGCCTGCAGAACACTCCCTCTTCAGCCACCTCCACAAAGAGCTTCAAGTGACACTTCTTTCCACTAGTGGGCAGCTGGAAGGCTGTCCTAGCAGGGAATACCTTGGCTGTGTCTTCTATCTTCATCATCATATGGTTGAACTATACCAAGGTCACAGACTTCATGAAGAAGCCTTTAACCCGTAGGAAATTCTGGTTACATATAGAGAGGAGCAGGTTATCATTTCACCCATACAGGTTGCTGAGCCATGATGTCTGATTCTCCCTATGCCCTGGGTGTGTACTCCAAAGATGTGCAAAATTTTAATCAGGATACAGGAAATTAGGATAAATATCCTCTTTACCATCTACTCCTCCACATACTCAACGTGCTTTTTGATAAAGTCTCCTGTAATAGAGATGTGTAGCAGAATATTCTTTTTACATTTTAAAATAATAAAAAATTACAATAAAAGGGTTTCTCCCCTTGAAGCAATCATTTATCTTCCAGCAGCATTTGTCTTCTTCAACTTCTGTCTCCACTGTTCAGATCACTTTCTTCACCCATGCATCATCTGAGCCATCTCTAGTACTGTCCGTGGTATGCCTCCTTGGATCCACATCCCTTCTGTGTAAGAAGAGACGGTATCTTCAGTCAGTTTTTGGGGGGCGGTTTCAGAACCTATCTGAACAAGGTGCAAGGAGCTGCACATGCAGTGAGTAGTGTGTCTGATGCTGATAAAGGGGAGAATACATGAAACCTGTATCAGTTGAGATCCTTCTTCTGCCTCCACTCTTTGTCTCCATCATAAATTTATTTGTAAGGAGATTATTTTGTGTTCTTTGTATGACATCTAGCATACAGAGATCTTCATCCCATCACAAAGACCTCTGAGATTTTAAGCACAATGATGACAGTGATATATATTGAATGAAATCTATTGTGTCATTCCTGCTACATATTCCTGGACAGGCAATGGGAGATGTTTGGGAGCCTCTGTTTTAGTAGAAGATGATGCAAGGATGATTGTTCCTTCAAGGCTTCATTATCTACAACTTTAGGAACCTCATTCTTGAATTGTATTTCCCCATCAAACCATTGCTTCTTTGAACTCTTTGAATTGTCTGTTCTGTTTGCTTCTTTGAAGTGTTGTGTTAGTCAAGTTCCCTGTCAGTTAGCTTCCTCTTCTTGTCACAGGGCTTCACTACTAACCAAAAATTGATCATAGGCGCAGGCTGCAATCCAGATACTAAACTATACTCAGAGCTGTGACAGAAGGGCATCAGGCAAGGAACTCCCCAGACAGCATTTCCTTTAGTGGGGAGAATTCAGTGTATCATAGGTTGATGTTTCACAGGACAAACCACATTAGTTCAAAACAATGTCATCAGTTTCATGGTTTAGCATGGGCAATAAATTAAATAAATATACAAACATTCACTATTTCTGAATTGCATATGTTTTTAAGGAGAAATTTTGGTTGGTTTTTTTGTTTTGTTTTTTCTTTTTTGTAAGAGAACATCCAAAGGAGGGCCAAAGATGGTGAAGGGCCTTGAGAGGAAGCCTTGTGAGGAGTAGCTGAGGTCACTTACAGTAATTTAACGAATACAAGCCGCACTGAGTATAAACCGCATCTCTGGGTGTTGGCAAATATTTCGTTCTTTGTCCATAAATAAGCCGCACCTGAGTATAAGCCGCTCTGTCATTCGCAGCGAGGACCCACGTGCAACGAAGTTGCCAAATAGTAACAGAACCACAGCAAGTTGCCAAATAGTAACAGAACCACAGCAGAGCAGGGTTTACTGGCTCGGCTCGGGCCATGAGGGCTCGGCCCGCTCGGGGCTGCCAACAGGGCCGGGTGGCCCAGCCCGGCACTGCCGCTTGGCGGGGTCGCTCGGGGCCGGCCGCTGCTGTCACTGGGCTCGGTCACCACGGCCCGGCGCTGCCCCATGGTGGCAGGCAGGGACGGAGCCCCCCCCGCTCCTGCGGCGGAGGGCGGGGACGGAGCACCTCGCCTCCTCCCTGAGCCGTGGCAATGGCGGCGCAGGGCCCCCCCGTCTTTCCTCCGGGCTGCAGCTGAGGAGGGAAGGAGAGAGCTCTCCCTCCTCTCTCCCCGCCCCCCATGCTGCCTGCAGGCAGCCAGGCTCCACCTGCGGCGCAACAGTGTAACAATTTGTAACAATCGCAAAGTGCCGTCTTTGCAGCTGCTCGGCTCGGCACCCTGGCTGGCACTTCTGAGGTTGTAAATGCCAGAAAATTATTCACATATTAACCGCTCCTGAGTATTAGCCACATTTCTGGTTTGGGAGCCAAATCTTAGTCAAAATGGTGTGGCTTGTATTCATGAAATTGCTGTACTCTGTTCAGCCTGGAGAAGAGGAGACTGAGGGGAAGACCTCATTGCAGTTTGCAACTTCCTCAAGAAGAGAAAAGGAGAGGTAGGCTCTTCTCTGTGGTAACCAGTGACAGGACCCAAGGCAATGGCCTGAAGCTGTGTCAGAGGAGGTTTAGGTTGGATATAAAAAAAGTTCCTCACCCACAGGGTGCTTGGGCACTGGAACAGGCTCCAAGTTGCAGCACCAAGGCTGACAGAGTTCAAGAAGCATCTGGACAATGTTCTCAGTCATCATGGTGTGACCCTTGGCATGTCCTGTGCAGGGCCAGGTGTTGGACTCCATGACCCTTGTGGGTCTCTTCCAACTTAGGATATTCTGTGATCCTATGATTTGTGTTCTGTTTTGGGAACAGAAATGAATGTTGAAATATATGCATGACATTTCTCAGAATGTCATGCAATGTCAATAAAGTCCTGTTATAGTTCCTTCTGATGGGAACTGTTCACTAGTAACCAACCGAGAAACTCTACTGAATTTTTCTGAAATCAGAGGACAGACATTATACCTGCTCCTACCACCCATTACAAAGTGGCTTTGAATCTTTTTGGCCAAGTGAAATGCCAGTGTGAAAACTGCACAGATGTACTTCCTATCTGTGCACTTCTGCTAAAACAGATAATGCCTTCAGTAAAGGACCACAGCAGAAATGCCAGGGGAAAGTATTATCTTTGGCTGTCTCAGCACATGAGATTCATTCTTGCTCTCCTGCTGGACGTGTGTTCCAGGAGACACATAGCTGTTGAGAACAAAGTTGTTGTCCTCATAAGAAAGATGTTGCCAAAGCAATTTCATGATTACAAGTCGCACTGATTATAAGCCGCACTTCTGGGGTGTCGGCAACGTTTCGTTTTTCCTCCCTATACAAGCCGCACCGGATTGTAAGCCACACTTTCATTCACAGTGAGGATCCGCGTGCAACTTTCACAAAGTGGTCAATTAATAACAGAATCGCGGGAACGCGGGGTTTACTGGCTCGGGGCTGTGCGGGCTCAGCCCGACCTCCCCCACCGCCACCACAGAGCTGCCCCGGCCTGGCCCGCCTTGGCTCCCGCCTCCCCCGCCACGGAGCTGCCCTGGCCCAGCACGGCTCCCCCCTCCCCTGCTGGAGAGCTGCACTGGCCCGACTCGGCCCCACTGCCACCGAGTTGCCCTGGCCCAGCATGGGTCCACGCTCCCCCACAGCCGCCGGGGGCAGCCCTGGCCCTGCTCGGGGCCGCGCAGGCTCGGCTTGGCTCGGGGCTGCTGTGTGCTCGCATTTCCAGTTGGCAAATTTCTGAACTTTTTTTCATATATTAGCCACTCCGGAATACCAGTCGCACTTCCGGGTACGGAGCAAAACTTCAGTCAAAATGGTGCAGCTTATAATCATGAAATTACTGTATTTCTGTGGTTGGCTTTTGGTTTTGCAACACAGATTTCTTAGTCGTCTCCTTACCTGGCAATATGTGCCTCTTTGTTCCCTGACATCTGGCAGAACTCTGTGATGTACAGTAATTTCACGAATACAAGCCGCACAGAGTATAAGTCGCATTTCCGGTGTGTTGGTAATGTTGATGTCTTTGTCAATAAAAAAGCCGCACCCCGAATATTAGCCGCACTTTAGTTCGCGGCGAACTTTCACAAAGTCATCATTTAGTAACACAATCACGGGATCGCCGGGGCTTACTGGCTTACTGCTGACCTCAGAAACATTGTTTCCAAGTGAAAAAAGACACAGACAATAGCTGCGGCAGCGTACCCTTTATTTACAAGCCGAAAAAGACACGAACAATAGTGTTGTCATTTTGCGAGCATTCCCAATGGATCTGCGTTGCCTTTAAACAACCGCTCAGCCACGCAGGCAGGCAGCTGAGCTCCGAGCGGAGCCACATCTCCGTGCTGGCACAGCCACCCCGCTCAGCCCCGCGGGAGAGCGCCCCCCCCACCCCTCTCCCTGCGAGCCACGCGGCTCCCCCATCCCTCTCCCTGCGGGGTGAGCGCCCGCTCTACCCCTCTCCCTGCAGGGCGAGTGCCCACTCTACCCCTCTCCCTGTGGGGCGAGCGCCCGCTCTACCCCTCTCCCTGCGAGCCGAGTGGCTCCCCCACCCCTCTCCCTGTGAGTCAAGCGCCTCCCCCACCCCTCTCCCTGCGAGCCCAGCCAGCCGCGCAGCCGCACAAGACTGAAAACACTTTAAAAAGTACAGAAAAATATCGCACACTTTTATCAAACTGCCGAGGTAACTCACCAAGGTATCTCACCCCGATAACAACCCCCGCCCCTCAGTAAAGCCATCATCCACAGGCAGGCAATAAGCTGTTCTCTGATTGGTTCATCGTCGGAACAACGGGAAACCATGGATTTCAAACTGTTACGGTTCGAGACTGGACTGGCATGATACTAGGTAAGGGCAGATATCACATTTTTGTTCATAAATTAGCCGCACCCGAATATTAGCCGCACTTCCGGGTTTCCACCAAAATTTTGCTCTAATTGCTGCGGCTTGTATTCGTGAAATTACTGTAACTATTTGTAATGTAAGTGTGATTGAACACTAATAAATGAGGAATTTAAGTTTGAGTTTGTATGGGGATTCCAGTACTGAGCTTTTAATTTCTGCACCAATGTCTGGAATGAGCTAAAATACTTCTAATATGAAAACAAAATATGCCTGGAAAATTTTATTTAATTTACTGACTATAAGAATATCCTTTTTATATTTTTATGCTATCATGACATGCTGAAGTGGCACTGTTAATGATAATGATAATTATCTGCATATAAGATTGACTGAACAGTCAGAGTTTATTTCAGTGCTGAATCACTTTTCTATAGGACACCTTGTGAACCACATTTCTTTTCCTTAGCTGATCACTCTTCTCAATATGTTTTACTGTCATTTTTTACAAAGAAAGTAGAAAAACACCTTGATTTGAGCAGTCACATATCAGCTGATCAGTCAAAATGACCAAAAAAAAAAGAGATCATATATTCCAAGAAGAGGTATATCTTATAGTTTCTTTCCATTATATTTTTAAGAACTGTAATTTTGAAAAAGTATTTATAAGGATAACTTGGGGGGGGTGGGGACGGACATGGACCTAAAATGGGCTACTTCAATCTCATAAGCCATTTGCTATTAATATTTTCAAACCTGAGATCAGACCTGTGAGAGCTAACGTAGCGTATATTGAGATATCTTAAAGGACCATTTGACAGAACAGCAGAATAATGTTTCTTTCCTACTGGGACCTTTAGCCACAAGCTGAGTCAAAGTAGTGTCAATGAGCTGATCTTCAAGCTGGTATTGAAACTTCAGACTTCTGTAAGTCCACCATTTGAATATTATTGAAATAATGTATACAAATAATGAAACCAAAATTAGTGTTGTTCCTGCACCAGGCATCCCCGATAATACTTACAATTAGCAAAAAATGGAGCATTTTAGTTATATGAAGATCTGCAGTATGAATTTCAGCCTTTGAAAAGAAAAATTCCCTCTCTGTTTCAAGGTCTGACCTAAGTGAACTCTAAACGCTGTCTTTTGTGAATTGCATTAGACACTGAGATTCCCAATGAAACAATTGCATCCAGCACCCAAAGGCCTGTGCTCCAGAGAATGTGTCTTTAAATAAAGCAAGGTACAGACACACACTGAGATATGGAGCTCCCTCTTTTGAGTGTTTCTCACCAAGGTGGGAAGATAAGCTAGATGCTGTTTCACCTGGAAATGCCACCAGCACTTGAACAGCACAAGTTTCTCAAGAAAGGGCGTCAGTGTTCTGAAGAACCCCATGAATGAAAGAGAACAACACCTTATTACAAACTTACTTAATAGCATGAGTATTTAAGCCTCTATTTTATCTGCAGGAAAACTATTATTATCTGAACTCTCCATCTTGATTCCAAATATCTGGATTTTATCAAACTCACTCATTTTTGAGAAATTATAAAATAACAAAATCCATTTAGAAGGAGACAAGGAATAAAATCCTTCAGGAAAGTTATAGCTCCCTTTAAAGACCTGGAATGAGGCACTGATCTCCAGTGCCAGATTGCAACAATGGCAAAGGAAAAAGTCATCAAGGAAAATGCTGACTTCATATCACACCTGATGGTAATAAACCCAGCTGCAGTTACAATCAGGGGAACAGTACTTCTCCCTCATCGCTTTAAAGTCTGATCTGCTCCTGCTAAATTTGACAGTTTAAAAGGACATTTAATGGAATTGCTCCCCGTACTTTGTATTATGCTTTAGCTCTGGAAGGAAAAACTTGCCAGTTTTGCTGAAGTCCTGCCAGGAGTGTGGCAATGTGCGCTATGCATGATCATCCTTTTGGGACAAGAGTGAGATGGTCACTTGCACAGACCTTTTATAGCCATCTGAAGATCGAATGACCTGCTGTGGTTCTAATCAGGGCTCAGCTTGGCAGGAACTGCCAAAAGGAAAAGGCCAAAGGAGAGAGAGAATTCAAAGCTCACATTATAACAGCAATCAAGGGGGGCCATAGTTACAGGCAAACCACAGAAATGAGCAGGGTAAAAGAATTATCCAACTATCACAGGCACATTAACACTGGTCAATTCCAAAGTACTCATTACAGCACTCCAGTGTGGCTCTCTGTATAGCTGGTCAAATAATGCTCATCAAATAAATGATTCGACAAATTTTGCAGAGTTTCAAAAACAAATTATCAAAAAAGTGTGCTTTTTAAATTATTCCCACAGCTGTAATCTTGAAAGCTTAGAAATATGTTCAAACTCTCCTCTTTCCCTGAGCTTGCTCACACTCTACATTTTCTTAATTCATGCTCTCCAGTTGCACCTTCTGAGCAACCTTGTTAAAGTCTCTGGGTGCACATTGCAGGCTTCCTAAGCAACTCAAAAGAGCAGCACAGCATACGTTGTCCTGTTCTCCTATGTACCCCTAAATTTTAATAATAAATCAGCATGTCAGTACACATGACAAAGCCCAGAACTATGCTAGTTTCTCTCAGACAATTTAGGTATCCATTGGTACTTCACCAGCGTTCCACTGCAGCTAATGGCACCATGTTGGTCTACACTGTGTGAGGATCTGCTTCATCATCACCGTGACCCAGGGCAAGGCACATTTTAGAAAGGGTCCCACTTACTTGCCTGCCTAAGTATGGCTCTCTGTTGTCAGGTGCACTGGGATTTGTTATTAAGTACAATTCTGCAAATTTATATTTTTCCATGATAATCTCATTTGGGGAAAAAAAAAAAGAAACAATAAACCAAAAACCAGAGCATATATTTATTGTCTCTAACGGATTAAAAAAAAATTACTAGAACCAGGGAAATGGATTTTTATACATAACAATGCATACTGAGTGCTTGTTTCAAACAAGTATAAAAGAACAGGTTCGGTATTTTTTTTCTAGTTATTCTGAGTGGTTTCAAATAATAACCATGTTAATACAGCCAAGGTTGTGCTGTCATCTCTGAATGTTAGACCCAGTTTTTGATTCAGTTCTTCACAGCTCTTGTTTGAAGGCCCATCAAGTAAGAAATATGTACGCCAAAGTTTTTTCTTTTTTCACTATCATTAGGAACAGAGACACAACAGCAGAAAGAGAATTTATTCTGTATCAACAGAAAGAATTAGTTTTCCTAGTCCTGCTGGAACAACTCATTCAACAGTATAAGTATACATTTAATCAACAAAAAGAAGTCAGTATAGAGACTATTTGAAACAACGCAGATAAAATTATTACTTCTTTTAAATTTTGTTGGCAGATTCAAAGACCATTTGCAAGAGGTCCCAAATACCTGGTAGATCAGGTCTTGTTCCTGCTTCTAAGCAAAGCTCCTTCCTCCTCAATAGTGAGATTATTGGTTGATAGAGGGAGGCTTCTGACCATGGGAAGCAGAAGCCTGGCCAGGACCAAGGTCAGGGTGCAGAATTTTTCTGTGTGGTGAAAAGTAAGTGAATGTTCAGTTTTGCCACTTCTAGAAACAAATGCAATACCTATACATTTGGAAAAGCTTGGGTTTTGTAATTTTTGGAGGTGTTGTTGTTTTTGTTGCTCTTTTTAAGTAATAATACTTTTGTGGTTCATTCATTTAGAAAGCCAAACTTAACATTTCCCCATAGGAAGGGAAGAGCATAAAAGTTTTTTATCATTTACTCACTACAGTCATGATAATGATAACAATCCCTAACAAGGGATGTACAGGCGTCATTGTTATTAGCAGAATTACATAATACCACATTTAAATTCACAAGGAAATTACCACTTCACTGCTGTCCACTAAAAATATGTATCCAGTATATGTGAAACACATGAATACAAGCCTATCAAAATTTCTCATTTGTTTTGACTACTTATTTTTCCAAACTTGACAAAATTACTGTGGCTAAGAGATGACAATGCAGTGATGTGCACTATTTCTTTAAGCCCTGAGTAGGAGAAAGTCACCTGCAATATTAAACCTAGAGTAACTTGGGAAATAGATCAATTTTCCTTAATCTAATAAAGTTAAGAGGCAGCAGGAGGGTGCTTGTACTGATCCCTACCATTTTCGTAGTTCAAACCCTTCACAAATACTCTGTCAAAATGGGTGTTAAGCAATATTGCAGTCTCACTGGGAAATTAAGTTGTAGATTGTTCTTACTATTAGGACAGGAAGAGTAGTGTGTGCCAAAGGAGGCTGTGTTGGTAATTTTCAGGCACGTGACCAATTTATATTTGCTAGGATCTGGACAAAGATGTGCCAGTTCTGTCCTTAAAAGTTCCCAAAGTCAAAGAAGTTCAGTAAGTCAGAGGAAAATTAAGCATAAGGAAAACTGGTCCAGTAATGGAAACAAATAAAAACGAAAATGTGTATCTAAAATGGAACCATGATGTCAAAAGCAGAAGGGAAAAAAAAAAAAAAAGCATTTTGACCTTTCTAATTCTGTATGTATTGTATAAATTCTTTAAAAATCGTATACATTTTACGTTTCTTTCTCTTTACTCACTTGTGTATTTTTTCACCTTTATAGGAATGGATTCCAAAGCCACTTTTATTACCCAAGAAGGAGCTTTCAATTGTGTCAGAATATTCAGTCTTTAAAATATGGGAGAGAGAGGGGAAAGGGGAAAAAGGTCTAGGAGTGAGAGAGGCCAGAAAGCACCAGACTGTTACTTTCCAGATGCAGGAAAGATAATAGATAGAAGATAGAAAAATAATAGAAATCTAGAAAGATAATAGAAAGATAATCAAATAGATAACCATCAATTTTTATAGGCCAGTCCTGAAACACAAAGGACATGCTTCCATCTTACAGGATTGCAGATTGGAATTGTTAGACTTGTAGATCCAAAGGCTGCAGCCCTTTTAGAAGGCTCTCTCATCTTGCTGTCCACATACATGAACCAGTTGTACATGGGGTAATTAGGTCTGGGCTCAAGTGTAGCTGTCATGAAACCTCAGGAGTCCTCCAAGAAGCTGAGGGATGATGGAGCTGGGCCTAATCTGTGGCCTACATGAAGCATGCTGCAATGTTCGTGGTGCTTCTCAGCTAACTCACTGCAAGTACAACAGCTGCTGCTGCAGCTTCATAGGTGAGAAAAGCTGGGAAAAGTTTCCCCTTCCTAAGTCACCTACACAAGTCCCAAGGGAAACTCAGAGAACAGGGCTGAAACACTTAATTGGGGCTACAAAGGAGTCAACAGGAAAACAAGGCAAAAAAACATGTCAAAAGTAAACAAAGCAGAGTAGGTACAAGCACAGATGCTAGAGACGTTGTTAGGGAAGAAGACCTCGCCAAGATTCTAAAAGGGTTGAGAGGGAAGTAAGGAAGAAATGAAATAAAGAAAAATAAATTTAGAGACCTGTAAGAAGGCAGTGTGTCACAGAAAATGTGCTGTAAGAGTATCTGAGTGGGTGCATAAGGGTATTGGACCAGCATTGAAGAGGACGAAAGCAAAAAGAAATCAAAACATCACTAGTGTGACCAGGATGTCATTCAACATAAGGACTAGGCATCGATGAAGAAAAAAGAGATAGACAGATAAAAAATTCAGAGAAAGAAATTAGAAAGACTGGAGACAGAGCAAGAAGAAGATTCATCAACAGCAGCCATCCAGGATCCTCAGTGCATCAGCTGAGTCAGTCTTTTCATCAGGGGAAGACTTTGGTCTCAGTGGCAGGGAGTAGAACCATAAGAAGATCACAAGGTCTAAATGAGAATTTCAACAACCAAGCAGGGATTTGAGAGGAAGCAAAGAGAGAGAAAAGGGAAGAGGCAAAAAATTAATACTAAGTCAAGGACAAGGAGAAGCTGTAGGGAGAGCTTGGTATTTAGAATCTGCATGTTTCTTCCTTAAAGTGATGAGGCAATTTATTTTGGAGAGGTTTATACTGGGTGGAGGGCAAAGGGGCTGTAGACAATCTGTCTCATGTAAGTTACAGTTGAGCCATCCGTGTCAGGTGGCACAGGAAGAGTTAACTTCAAGTCCACCAAGTGACTGTACAGCTGCTGAAATGTATCTGTCAACAGAACTATTACTGTCATCAGACGAGTACAATGTCCTTGACCCTGACAAGGCATTAGCTGCTACACAGATAGTGCTGTCATGATCCTGTGGGAACCGAAAGGTTACAAGACCAATTGGATCAGCCCCAAAAGCAAAACCGTCCCTCGTCATCCAGTAGTGACTTAGAGGTGCAGGTGGAGCAGTGTGATAGAGCTCCTCCAGTGCCTTTTCCCTTTGGAAACCTAGATTTAAACATTCCCTTTCAAACAGGCAAGGAGAGGGACTCTGCTCATTGCCTTTCGTAGTCCCCATTTTTGCACATCACTAAACCATTGTGTAGTTTGCTGGATGCAAAGCATGCACTAGATATTGAATGGCTGAAGACTGGAAGGGGGTGGGAAGTAGATTTGCCCATGGGGGATGCCAAGAGTGGAAAAGAAGTAGCATGAGATGGAGGTTTTAGGACTGCAAGAGTGGAGAGTTGCAGGACAGGACTGATATGTCTGTGCATTCATAAAGAGATGAACACAGGGGTTAAAAACTCCTTTTTAAAGTTACTTTTTAAAGTAGCTGGTGGCATTCACATTAACTTCCGCAATGTTTTATGCTATTTTGTTTACAGCAAAATCTACTGCAGACTACTGTAAATCTACTGTAAAATCTTACTGAGTAAAATTGCAGTAAAAATTCTTGGCTGTCATAGAGGCAGAGGGCTCTTAATGTCACATTTCTCTGAAGGGATGTAAAGGCTTAAAGCTAAGATTTAATTAGTGAACAATTTCATTAAATCTCCTCCACTGATATATATAGACACATAATCCAGTGCTGTTTAATTTTCAAGCCTGGTAATTTCAACCCATCTTAACTGAAATATTATCTAAATTGCAGTTTTAAACAGGTGATTGGCAGTGAAATGGCAGCATTTCCCTCAATAGTAAAGGAGATGAGAGAAGGCAGAGGAAGCAGGGAATGAAGACAGAAAAGGTCAAAGAGAAGGGGAAAATAATCAGGTGGGTTTTTGTTTGGTTTTTTTGGTTGTTGTTTTTTTTTGTGATATCTTTTTTGTTTTCTTGATGATTTTTGCAAAGTGATTGTAAACTGTTAGTCTCACAGCACATTTTTCAGCCTGTGGAGGTGTCTCCCCTCATACTCTTCCACCTTATCTTCCCCCAAGTAGCTTTTTTTTTCTGTTTTGAGACAGTCCACAATAGCAAGACATGTTTGTGTTACTTAAACCAGGCACAGTCTCCCAGTATGTGCCAAGCAAGGAAAGGACTGTACCCTTCGCTCATCTTCAGGTTCTGCAAATCCTGCAGCATTTATGAAGTCAGCTCAGCCCTCACAGCAGGTGGAAGCTCCCAGCCCTGCAGCAGCTGTGCACAGACTTGATCTTCAGGTTTTCACACACAGTCCTCAATCTCCCCTGCCCAAGCCTTCTTTCCCTGGATTTTTTTTAATGCAGAAAGCAGTAACCGTTTGGCCCAGCTAGCTCCCCCCACTATCAGATTCCAACAGAAGAATTCTGGGCATGAAGCTTCACAGAGCAAACAGGTCTCCTGCCTTCTCTAAATGTCTCTCCCTCCCTCTCTCTCTCCCTCCCTCTCTCTTGCTGGGAATCCACCTTTATCCAGTGCAGCAGGGATGATATTTTTGAATTGTGTTTATTTGTTGGCACCCTGGTGTGAAAGCGTTTCACATCAACTGCATATTAATCTTGTCAGCAGTTTGTGAACATTTTCCTCTTTGCCCCAAGTAGTCCATGACTTTTGGGTCTCTTGCTCTCTTCCATCCCTACATCTTATTGTAATTAAAGAGAAATTAATTTTCCTTATTTTTGTTAAATTGACTTCAACCATGTCAAAGTAGTAAGACAGGGATTGATTAGGAAAAGTGAAGTTAGACAAGTTGTAAATTGGCTTTTAGAAAAACATAGATGGGATACAGGTATCTAGTCTTTGCATGTTCAGATGATCTTTGAAAGTCCTCAGTCATTTGTCCCTGTACTCATTGAAACCTATGCTAGGTTTTCCTTATCTTGAAAACTCCAGGGGCATTGCAAACACACAAAACTGCATAACCTGAAAATTTTGAGTCCATTATCTATATTCATTGACACAGCCTTTTTTTCATACTTCTGTTACTTGATTACCCAAAAATGCCTGGGAATTTTTTACAATCCCAGATTCACGGTCCCTATTTCTTGGGTACATTGCAATTTTTATTTCAGGGTTGTTTTGGAGAACTGAATTGAGTATATTTGCACTGATCAGTATTCCTCAGGAAAAGTTACTATTAAAATCTCTGACTGATGATATGATGTTGAGAATGGATGGGAACATTGCAAAGCGGGAATTATAAAAGAGGTAACTGAGGGACTGCACATATCCATCTCCCCCACCTCCATCAGAGAGGAAGGTGGTCTCCCCAGTCCACTGGAAGACTGGAACTAGCAGAAACCCTGTACCTTTTCGGCTTGTGATGATTCAGATGTTCACTTGAGTCCTGGAGCCATGACCAGACACCCAGCTATATCTAGGATGTGTAATGCCATCTTGAAATATGCTTTAGCTGATTAAAAGTGAAACTGCTTGCTTATACAGCACCCCAGGCTGTATTTACCATCTTATTTTCACAGGACCCTTGCTAAACAGCCCAACCAAATGCAGAGCTTCAGGCAATATCTTCTGGTTCCTCTATGGTAACAGACCCAGGTATTTGGAAAACTCAGCACATGCAGTCTCATCCTTCCAGATCTAAAACACAGATGGGCATAATTCAGAGAAGCCTCTGAACCATGCCCATCTGAGAGCTAACTAAATGTCTTCTGTAGTTGTTTGGTATTCATATGATGGTAGTAACTCTCAGTCTTTCCTCCTGCATTAGGGTGTGATTTTTGTGGGGACTTAGCCACTGTGCCATTACAATTCATGTTTCATTACTTCACAAGCAGATCACTGTTATGTACCAGAGAGGTACTTGAAGTAAATTCCATAAAGATGGGAGTGGGAAGTATTACTAGCCTTCTAAAGAAACATATTCCTGAGATAATGTGTCCCCACAGCCCTGGGATTTGTACCATATGCCTATTAGGCTTGAACTTTCTCTTTTTGACCCACAATAGCCAGAACCAATATGTATAAAACATCCCCTCTTTCCAGGAACCTGTCCACACTGAAGCTAGGGATGGCTGATAATCTCCATACCATATCACATCACATCATCATATCGTATCATATCATATCATATCATATCATATCATATCATATCATATCATATCATATCATAATCATATCTCAATATTTTCCTCCTTGTGGTGTCCAAAATTCCCCAGATCTGTCAGCCTTTTTGGTACACCATTTAAACTGTTTATATGATCAGTGTTTCAGGAAAAGGATTAGCTATAAAATAGAAGGCAAAGAATGAGCTTTTATCTGTGTGAAGGGAAGTAGACAGTGGTTTGAATTTATAGTGTTGGGCTGAGTAAAAACACTGTGTGATGCTGGCTGACAGATGTTTGTAAAAATTTGATATTGTACCTTAGCAATGCTATATTCAGATTTCTACTTTTCTTACAAAACATTTCACAAACAGAGAGGCATAGAGGTCAATGACTTAGCTGAAAAATTAGCAACCTGCTTCCTGTGGACTGAAAATTAACTCTGATTTTTCTCTTTAATAGCCAAGTTTTTCTACCTCACTGTGGAGCTGTCTGCTTCAAGACAGATTCTCCCTCCTTTCAAATATCAAGAGAAAGAAACACTGAAAAGTGCAGTAAGGTGAGTAATCTTATACTGTTGAAGACTAGAAATGCAACAGGCAGAGGGCATGTGACCCTCTAGATGCTTTAAATACAGCTTATTCCATAACTCAGCCTCTTCCTGCAAGATTTCATTTGCAAGGAAGATTTTATTTGCTTCCTGTCTGAATACTCATCTTCTTGTTCTGCTAACAGAGCTACATCTTTCCATTCTGAGCTCTGATAGTGCCTCTGCTACCAAATTTACATCAGATGCAAGTGTGCCACTTTGGTATTTATGTCAGCATCACCCTGGCTGGGACTAATGAGGCTTTGTGTGCCAAAGGGCTGAAGCTTTTTCTTTTATTTATATTAATGAGTCCGCATAAAAGATTTTGCAAAATCTAAAAATATGCAAAACTGATGACATAATTGTGGGAGAATCTACAGGAATATGAAGCAGGATTAGGATACTATAAACAAATCAGAATTTAAGTATTGTTCCACTGGGCAAGGAGTGTTTTCAATTAATTCGTAATTAAATAAGGGAAGCAATTTAGTGAACTCAGAGAGATATTCCAACAAACGGTTTATCTCATCAGTCTGAACCACACATTCCTCCAGAACAGGATCATTGTTTAGATCTTGGGCATGTTATATGATCTGACCTATAGGAGTAATTCAATAAAACATCAATATTTTCCTTCTATTAACCCTCAGTGTCATGCTGAATGGAGAAAGCTGCCTCTGCCTCCCTTCACAGTCCCCATTAGATCTATACTCTCCGTAACTGGCTGGACAGGTGTTATCACTAAGCAGCCTGGAGGCTTTCAAACATAGTCAAACCAGACACATTCTCCAGCCAATTTTCAGCACAGCACCAATATGTGGAGGAATGGACATGAAGCAATGGAAGGACAAAGGACAAAGAACAAAGAGGAAATACATGCTACTTTCACAGTGGAAAACATAGTGTCTGTTTAGCAAATTTCCAGCTGACAAGAATTGATAATTTTTTTCTCAAAATATTCTTTATAAAACCCTTTTTCAATCAGACCCAGAAGTATAACATAGTTTAAGAGGACCTGAGAAAAGATGAGTAATTTCACGATTATGAGCTGCACCATTTTGACTAAAATTTTGGTCCGAACCCGGAAGTACGGCTTGTAATCCAGAGTGGCTTATATATGGATAATGTTCTGAAAGTTGCCAACCCGGAAGTGAGACCCCGTGGCAATCCCAAGCTGAGCTGGAGCCCGGTCGGCCCCAGCAGAGGTAGCGGGGTCAGCAGAGGCAGGGAAGCCCAGCAGAGGCAGGCCGGGCGAGCAGAGGCGGGGAAGCCCGGCAGAGGTGGGCCGGCCCCAGCAGAGGCGGGCTGGCTGAGGCAGGGAAGCCTGGCAGAGGCGGCAGAGGCGGCAGAGGCAGGGAAGCCCGGCAGAGGCGGGCTGGCAGAGGCAGGGAAGCCCGGCAAAGGCAGGGAAGCCTGGCAGAGGCAGGCCAGCAGAAGCAGGGAAGCCTGGCAGAGTCGGGCCGGGCCGGTAGAGACGGGGCAGCAGAAGCAGGGAAGCCCAGCAGAGGCGGGCTGGCAGAGGCGGTGGCGGCAGTGCAGGTGTTGGGCAGGGGCGAGTGAACCTGGCAGTGGCGGTAGCGCCGCCTGGCCGGCCCCACCAAGCGGCAACGCTGAGCTGGGCCACCCAGCCCCATTGGCAGCCCCAAGTGGGCCGAGCCCGCCCGGCCCCGAACCGAACCAGTAAACCCCTCAATCCCACGATTCTGTTACTAATTGACAACTCTGTGAAAGTTGCATGTGGATTCTCGCTGCGAACGAAAGTGCGGCTAATAATCTGGTGAGGCTTATAAATGGACAAAGAACAAAACGTTGCTGACACCCCAGAAGGGCAGGTTATAGTCAGGTGCGGCTTTTAATCATGAAATTACTGTAATTCCAGGTGGAGCTCTATGCATAAATATATTCAGGGAAGGTAGAGCAGGAATTTCTGGATTGTTTAAAGGGCTTAGTGCAACAGCTGTGCACATTTTGTGTATGACCGAAAGAAAGAGCACAAATGAATGCTGATGTCCAGACATCTGGCCTTATAGCTATCGTTCTTGGCTTTTTCTCTTTTTTTCAGTCAGAATTATTCCATGAAGTAGACTGAAGGGGGGAAGAAAATTATGACATGAGAGAGAAGCCAAGAGAAGAGATTTAGGAGATAATTAAGAGGCAGAGTAAGAAAGAAAAACAAAATGAGGTGCAAAGTGAGCATAAGGAGATAGAGCAGGAGATGAAACAGATACAAAACTGAAGAATAAAAATGTTGGAGACAGGGAATTAGAGAAAGGATTGAATGAAGTAGGAGGAGGCAAGACAGGCAGAGGAGTGAAAAGAGAACCATAATAACCATATGCTGTTAAAGACTTACTGCTGCTAAAAGAATGAAGACACAGACACCTTTGCATAGATTTTTTCCTTTTCAGGTCTCCACTCACTTTTCCTTCTCCCTTCCTCTCTGTTCCTAGCCTGTCCTGGTCATGGTCATCTTCCTGGTAAAGACATTTGTTTGGAAAAAACAACTGAAAAAAAATTTAATTTATGGAATTTTTTCTCCTATTGGTAATGTTCTTCATTTTTTAAAGTTGTAGTAGTATTAATGTTCAAAGGAAAACGTAGTCCTATCAGAAAGAATGGTTTTTGAGTCAGGACTGTTCCTCATTTTCTCATTGTAAAAACTATCAAAGCTTGACCAAGTTCAAAGGTCACATTTTGATATGCGCAGGTCAGAGCTGTGCACGTGAAGTCACTGAGGATTTTATGCATTCCCTGCATACATAAGAAGTCGAGTAGGTTGCTTCTTATAGTTACTGCTCCTGTAGTTAATAGTGGTAGGACAGACTCCCCTCAGGATTGTGATGATCTGCTACTGGCAATTAGAAAAAATGGTGGAGGAGACCTACTGAATGGAAGCAGATGTGGAGGGCAGAGGGAAGAGGGAAGAGGGAAGAGGGAAGAAGGAAGGAATCAAAGCCAATTGATACTGAGCAGAACATTGATCAGAATGCTCAGGAGGGGAATCTGAGTAAAAGGGGAAGGCCACATTCAGAAGAATAGAGGAGGAAGCATCTGAAAAACAAAGACTCAGCTTGGGGAGAAGGATGGAGTCACAAGTTATTTGGAAACGAAGAGGTGTGGCAGGAGAGAGATCAGTTCTAGTAAGAGTTGTGTGCAAGTAAAAGAGTTGGGGTATATAGAGTTCAAGGCTGGAGAGGGAGCAAAGCATACAGAAGAGAAAATACAGTGAACACCAAGAGTGACTGAAGATGCTGAGAAGTTGGAGTGGGACAGAGCAATAGTGATAGTGAGAAACATGGGTAGGGAGAAATTACAGTAATTTCACGACCATAAGGCGCACCAGACTATAAGGCACACTCCCCAGGACCCAGCACATTTCGCAACTTTGTAGATCAGATAAGGCGCACCGGACTATAAGGTGCACTTTTTTTTTTGCAGCGAGGAGCCGCGTGGCACGCAACAAAGTAACGAATTGCTGGCAGGTGCTCAATTTGCAAACATTTATCAAAGATCGGTGTAGCCATTAAATGCAGCCCCAGGCGCCCTCCCCGTGCAGCGTGCCCCAGCACTCCCACTCGCCCCCGGCACTGGCTGGCATGGCTCACGGCTCACGGCTCCCACCGCGCGACCGCACTGAGTCCCGGCTTCCCTGCAGCCAGCGGCGGCGGCGCTTCCCGTTGCTTCCCCGCGGCCACACCGCTTCTGTCCGCATCCGCGGGGCTGTTGCTGCTTTTTGGCAGCCGCAAGGGCTCCGCCTGCACCATGATTTGGCGGCCACAGGTTCTGTGCCGGCGCCGCAATTTGGCGGCCACAAGGGGCTCCGCTGGAGCCGCGATTTGGCAGCCGCAAGGGGCTCCGCCGGCGCCGCGACTCGGCAGCCGCGAGGGCTCCACCGGCGTTGTGATTTGGCGGCCGCGGGGGCTCGGCCGGCGCCACGGTTTGGCGGCCATGGGGGCTCGGCCGCTGCCACGATTCAGCGGCCGCAAGGGGCTCCACCGGCGCTGCGACTCAGCGGCTGTGGGGGTTCCACCGGCGCCGCAATTTGGTGGCCGCAGGGGCTCCGCTGGCATTGCAATTTGGCGACCATGGGTACTCGGCCGGCGCCGCGATTTGGCGACCGCGGGGGCTCGACCACTGCCGCGATTCAGTGGCTGCAAGGGGCTCCGCTGGCGCTGCGACTCGGCAGCCGCGGGGGCTCCACTGTCATTGCAATTTGGCGGCCGTGGGGGCTCCACTGGCGTCATGATTTGGCGGTCACAAGGGGCTCGGCCACTGCCACGATTCGGTGGCCGCAAGGGGCTCCATTGGGGCCGCAACTTGGCGGCCGCAAGGAGCTCCGCCGACGCTGCGATTTGGCGGCCACAAGGGGCTCCGCCGACGCCATGATTTGGCGGCCACAAGGGGCTTCTCTGCCACCGCAACCCGGTGGCCGCAAGGGGCTCCGCCGGCGCTGCGACTCGGTGGCCGTGGAGGCTCGGCTAGCGCCGGGATACGTGAACTAGTTAATGCTACTGACACAAATCAGAGACAAGCTGAGCCAAGTAACTGAGGCAGGCATGGGGCAGAAAGGATTGAACTACAACATGTACAGTAATTTCACGAATACAAGCCACAGCAATTTGACAAAAATTTTGGTGGAAACCCGGAAGTGCGGCTAATACTCAGGGGCGGCTAATATGTGAATAATTTTCTGACATTTACAACCTAGACGTGCCAGCCAGGGCGCCGAGCCAAGCACCTGCCAGTAAAAGCCGGCATTTCGCGATTGTTACAAAGTGTTACTCTGTTGCCCTGGCTCCCTGCAGGCAGCACGGGGGGTGGGGAGAGAGGCAGGAGAGCTCTCTTCTTCCGTCCTCTGCCGCATCCCGGGGGAGAGATGGGGGGGCCCCACGCCGCCATTGCCGCGGCTCGGGGAGGAGGGGGGGAGCCCGTGCCGCCATTGCCGTGGCTCGGGGAGGAGGGGGGGAGCCCGCGCCGCCTTTGCTGCAGCTCAGGGAGGAGGAGGGGGCGGGAGCAGGGGGTGCTCCGTGCCCGGCCGGCGCTGCGGCGTGAGCGGGGCCGGGGCGAGCAAACCCAGAGGCGGTGGCCAGCCCCGAGCGGCACCACCGAACTGGGCCACCCGGCCCCGTCAGCAACCCCTAGCGGGCCGAGCCTGCATAGCCTTAGTTGAGCCAGTAAACCCCCCGCCATGCCGCGGTTCTGTTAGTATTTGGCAACTTTGTTGCACGCGGGTCCTCGCTGCGAATGACAGAGTGGCTTATATTCAGGTGTGACTTATTTATGGACAAAGAACGAAATATTTGCCAACACCCAGAGATGCGGCTTATACTCACTGCGGCTTGTATTTGTGAATTTACTGTATCTATGAAGAGGAAAAAGGAAGAACTGCTGCAAGTTCAGGGAATGGAGATGGGACACAAGGATCACAGCTTGTTTGGAGCTGGCAGAGGTGATCTACTGTGATCACAGTCCCCATGGGAACAGAGTGTTCATCTCACCACTTCTCTCCTGCCACACATTCTCTCCAAAATCCAATAGTATGGGGTAGTACAAATTGTTTGACCTCATCTCTTTTTCATGCTTCTTCACTATCAAACAGCAAACCACTGCTGTTACCAGTTGTTTCAGTTAGCTCAAGTGACAGGGGCTTCTGAAAGTGACCTTAAGTTATCAGTTGTTAAGGATGTCAGTGTGATCCTACATAACTGGTTTATATTTCCTCAAACTCATCTTTCCTCTTTCATGCCTAGGAACATAATTCAGAAAAATATTTTAAGACAATACTATTCAACTGTTAAGGCCAAAGACTTTTAAGTTGTTTAAAATAAGGACAGCATTGTTGTTGGAGTGTGAAAAACAGAGACCATTCTGAGTCCTCAGAGAGAGATCAAAATGCAGGGTTTGAATTAAAGCTTTTAGAGAAATTAAAATATATTAAGCCACACAGACATGAAATAGAGGTGTAAGCTTTAGTTTTAAGTAAGTAGAAATATTATTAAGTTGCATAGATATGAAGTAGAAGTATAAATCTTAGTTTTAAGTAAGTAAAAATATGTTTTAAGTGCCTTAAAGAGCAAATGCCTTAGAATCTGGTGTAGAAAACAAATTTCAAAAGCAAGCTGCAGTGAGAGCTCAAAAACACAATTCTAAACATAATAAAAATACAGTAAGAATACTGCTTACATTCTTCAGATAGAACAGATAGGCTATATGTGCAAATTATATGTAAACTTTTGTATTATAGAACCAGAATTCTAATAGGTTTAGAAGAAATGCTTCAGGTTTGTGTTTTTAGCTCATTGGGTAATTTGTAAATAAAAATCCGTGCATTGGAGTGAGAACTCTCTCACTCTCTCTCTCACTCTTTCTTCCTCCACCATCATCATCATCACTACCACCACATGAAAAAAGAAGAGGAAGAAAAAGAAGAAAAGAACAGAAGAACGAAGGCCAGGGAGCATCTGCCTCTCTGTACCAGGCCGCAGCTTCTACCTCTTGCACCGAGAGTTGCTTCTACTTTAATTGTGACTTTATGCCAAAAAGCCTTAATACAGACTTTATAGCCTTGGACTCCTTGCCTTTTGATACTGATGTGCCTTTACAATAAACAACTTCACAGGAACCAACAACTGCTGTGCTCTTTGAAGATATAAACCTATAAGAATCATGACACATTGTGAGGTATGCATCAAGTCAAAAGTATGAGGTTATACTACTATATGAATTTAACCCTGTTTTTTATACAGTTTATCCTGTCATGCCTTATATCTCCAGCTTGATTCTTAGTACGCTGAGACACAGTGTTCAAAATACTTGGAAATGGTTCCAACAAAAAAATAATCCTTCTTCAGCTACACATCCTGCAAAGAAAATGACTGTGACAGGAAACTTTCAGAGGTCGTCTCCTTCTTTAGAAACTCCTCCCTTCTACTCCAGCAGCTGTGGTTCACCCAGTCCCTCTCAAGTTCCTAGAGGTAGGTTCCCTTAAGCTAAGAAGTGGCCTTAGTAATTTGAAGTTAAATGCTGCCTAAAAAATCAGATCATACTTTCCCATTTCCATTTAGCAATGGTTCTTATCTGAGTGTGACTCAAGTTTCTCTGCCATTCCTGAAACAACCATGTACTGTTATGTCTTATTTAGCTCAGAAACCTGAAAAGAGATTGCTTTCCTTCTGGAGAGACCAGGCAGGACTGGGTTAAAGAACAACACAAACCTTTGGGCACATAAGAATTGCCTTGGTTGTGGTGCTGTGGTTTTGAAATTACAGTCTGTTCAACTACAGGCATGGAGCACAGCCACAGACTTGGCTTCTTCATCTTTGTTTTGATTGCACCAACACCTACAAATGAAACAAAAAGCGCAGAAAAAGGTTTCTGATCTTAACCACTGCTGAGCCTTTGTCCAGATGTACAACTTCTGGTTTTCCCTCATATAATTATGGAAGGACCAAAGCTTGATCCTCAGTCATACATGAACCTTCCCCTCTGCAGAAGGAAAAAAAGTAGTTCTTACGAGGAGCAAAACAGTACAGATGATAGGACCAGAAGTCATTGTGATCATCTGCTCCAGTCTCCTGCATAACACAAGGCATAGGGTTTTCTTAAATTATCTTACCTTTGAGTTATAATGTCTATTACAGGATAATAAAACATTCAATTTTACCTGTTCCACGCTAAGTACATGCTGCCTTGTTTCCAGTCTGAACCAGTCTGTCTTGAGTTTTACCCACTGCAGAATATCAGGAGTTTGTTAGCTGCAGTGAAGAGGTCTACAGTGAAGAGATCTGGTCCTCAGTTTGCCTTAACTGTCACACTTGCATGACAGGAAAACTCTACTGAATGGTGTCATCTCAGCAGTACAGCTCCAAAAAAACCCATGGACTTGAACACCAGTCATGAATGACCCCCTAGCTCCTTACTGAGCATTGCTGAGAGAGACCATTCCTTTCAAAGCCCATTGGGATTCATAACAGGAAAGACGCGATGACTTTCAAAACACTGAAAATTGTTTATAATTGAAGTGGCCACTTATAAATAGCTCCCATTTGATGTCATGTGGCCAGTTTAATTAAGTAGTGCGGAGCATGTGCGGTCATTCACCTCACATAGAAAAATCTGTATTGGGCCTTCACCCTAAGGTAAATTTCCTGACCTGACAGATGGAGATTGAGTGTCTGTTTATGCCAAGAGGAGTTTGCTAACATTATTCCTCTAATTACTAATTATACCAGTGAAAGGGGCTTTACAACCAGAGTCCTAGATACATGAAACTTGATCATCAGAGATTTGCAGGAAAGATGGTAGATTGATGGGTGACATCAAACAGCTGACAAGGAGGCCAAGGTAGCCAGACAGACAGCAGCTGCTCCAAGGGGCTTTGGGGGGTGGAAGGGGGCAGCTGCTCAGGGGGCTGAAGGGGAGCACCACTAAGCAGAACAAACCATTTTAAAATTTTGCACCCCCTTGTTATTTCAGATATGAACTGGTCTAATCTCCTCGGGCTTAAGGCTGCCGGGGAGAATGCGTCCACCAACAGGTGGTAAAGCAAAGGCAGAGCAGTGGGGCTGAAGGCAGTTGCTGCTACAGGATGCTGTGAACAGTGGATCAAAGAAGAGGAGGTGGAAGATGTAAAACAGCTCCTCTGGGCCTCAGGTTTTTCAGATCGAAGCCTGAATCTCAGTGTGTCTATTCCTGAGGACATCCTGAGGCCCCAAAAAACTTGTCCCAGTCAGCTACAGAGTGACGCCAAGGACACTGTGAAAAGTTCCCTTGAAGGCCAGTTTCCTTCTCTGAAAGAGACAGGGATTGCATAATGTCATCAAGCTGCACCAACACCCATTTAGGGGACCAGACCTAAATCATCCTGGTGGTCTGTGACTCACTGGTGGCATCAGCATGTTACCTGATTCTCTGAAAAAAGGACCAGGTCAGTCTGTGTTTCCCCTACTCTGCCAGCATCTGATGGGCTGGTGACTGGTACTGCATCACAGGGCTTGTAGTTGAGTCTCCAGGGATCCTGCCATAGTGTACTTTATGTGGTCTGCAAACCACTGGTTTTCTTAGCATTCATGGGAATCACAGGGATTGGCTGCCAGAGCTTCCCATACATGCTGTGTTGCCTAAACTTCAGATCTCTCCAGCTGCAGCCACCCTGCCTGTGGAGACTCTGTGGAGAAACGGAGACTCCCACACCAACAGAATCCTCCTTTGGCTGGAGGAGTTAAAACACCATCTTGACTGACATTCTGTGAGTGAACACAAAAGTCCTGGTGCTCACACAGCTACTCCTGTCCCCACCATGGAGAGGATTACAGTAATTTCAAGACCATAAGGCGCACCAGACTACAAGGCGCACCTCCGGGAGTCAGCAAATTTCGCAATTTTGTACATTATATAAGGCGTGCCAGACCATAAGGCGCACATTTTTTTGCAACGAAGAGCCATGTAGCGTGCAACAAAGTAACTAATTAGTAACGGAATCCTGCGATCGTGGAGTTTACTGGCATGTGCTCAAATTGAAAACATTTTAACAGATTGGTGTAGCTTTTAAATGCAACCCCAGGTGCCCTCCCCATGCGTGGGTGGGCCCCGACACTCCCGCCCGCCCCCGGCTGGTGAGGCGGGGCTCGGGGTGGCTGCGGCTCGTGGCTGCCGCAGTTCGGGGCAGCCACGGCTCACACCTTGGGGTTGCTGCATTTCAGGGTAGCTCGGTGCTGCCCGCAGCTCAGGACTGTCCACAGCTCGGGGCGACGCAGCGCTGCCCGCTCCCTCTCTCCCTGGGTGGCTCCTGCTGGCTGGGGGCTGGCCGGTGCCGCCCAGCCTGCACAGCTGCTGCGAGCCGGGGCCTGGCCTCTCCCACCCCACCTCGCACCTCAGCTCATGGCTCACATTTTTTTTTTGCAGTGAGAAGCTGCGCTGTGTGCAACAAAGTAGCAAATTACTGGCAGGTGCTCAATTTGCAAACATTTTTCACAGATTGGCGTAGCCTTTAAACGCAGCCCCAGGTGCCCTCCCTGTGCCGTGGGCCCCGGCACTCCCACCCACTCCCGGTACCGACTGGTGCGGCTCACGGCTCCTGGCTACCACTGTGCAGCTACGAGTCCTGGTTTCACCTGCCGGGCAGCCACAGCTGCCACGGGCCCAGGCGCTCCCACCTGGTACTGGCTGGTGCAGCTCAGCTTGCGGCTCGGCCGCCACGGTCACTGGCAGCTCCATCCCACCGCGCCCAGGCTGTGGCCCCCGGCGGCTCCTTATCCCTGCACCTGGGCTGGGGCTGGCGGCAGCTCCCTCCCTCCCCGGGGGGCTCCTGCTGGCTGCGGCTGCCCGCTCCCGCCCCCCCTCGCAACATGGCGCTTCTGCAGCACCGCCCCGCATCGCGGCTCACACTTCCGGGTTGGCAAATTTCACAACTTTGTCCATTATATAAGGCGCATTGGACTATAAGGCGCACTTCTGGGTTCAGGGAAAAATTTTAGTCAAAAGGGTGCGCCTCATAGTCGTGAAATTACCATAATTATCATGAACCCACATCTCGACACTTGCAAACTGAAGCCCATAACCTGCCCAAACCCTCTACTGTACAAACCAAGCACAGGAACCACTGGAAATACATAAATTAGGAGTCTACTATGAAGCTGAGAGAAAACAGCTTTCACTGCGCTGGAGCAATAGGCATCTGGCTGATTTTTGTAATGTTAATTAGAAGTCTGTCCTTGAAAAGGGGCAAGTGTTTGGTTTTGCATTCCACAAATATAAAGGAAGTATGGAGACAAACAGTAACTGTCCTTATGAAAATCACTTTTTGCTTGATGTAATAGGACATAGCAGTTTTAGCATAGGGATGAGTAGGTCTGTGATATTAGAAACTTTTCCACTAGTACAGTAAGCTGAATTAAAAGTGGTATGATGCAAAGTGCACGTGTAGATCAAAACACAAATAAACCCTACTGCCACCTAGCCAACAATTGAGGTCTCTACCATAAACTCTGTCTTGGGCAACAAGTCTACCTTTGACCAGATCTGTCAGAATATTTTCATAATTTGGAGTATTTTCCAGAGCTCAAGGTCATAAATGTAAGTTTGAAACAACCAAATGGTAACATCCCACTGTTTTCTGCTCCAGGTGAAGTGCAGAGGTTAACTCTAACACATACACCTGTTCCTGAAAGATGGAAACCTACTGATGTTTGGTTTTCTATGCTTGTACTTTTCTTTTCATAGATACAAAGCACTGGGCATTTGTTAGCTTAGAGAACAGTCTCGCT
The DNA here is from genome assembly GCF_009819885.2 of Catharus ustulatus. Classification (NCBI taxonomy): domain Eukaryota; kingdom Metazoa; phylum Chordata; class Aves; order Passeriformes; family Turdidae; genus Catharus; species Catharus ustulatus. Next base: position 28,383,405 of record NC_046222.1, on the reverse strand, counting down.
CTTCCATTGCTATCAAGAATTTTGCCTGAGTTTTGCAGCTCCAGCTTTACAAATGCATACTGAACCACACTGAAAATATGGATATTTAAATTACAACTAGCTTTGCTTTACCTTGTTCTTTCTTTCTTAAATTTATTTTTTAGACCTACTACTGTACACAAGTGTTTTATGCACTTGGAAAAAAACACTCAAAAAACACCACATCGGATTCTCATACATACAGAAAGCAGTTGGGCAAAATATCCCCAGTTTGATCTTTATTAGGTTGATAAGCTGCTCTTTTAAGAAGCCAGGTGAGTTCCAGGGCTTCCTGTCTAGGTCAGGAGCCTTTAAAAAAATGATTAAAATATTCTATTTCCCCACTGACTTGAGGAAAGCAAATGGATGAAAGTGTGTGCATAATGTTTCTTCCTTTCAACAATTCTTTAAATTCCAAATACATAAATGGAGGTCTAGATACCAGCATGGGAGGATGGGCAAATGTATGGCTTAAGGCAGGTCAAGATATCTCAGTTTAAAAAGACATTGAACACACAACATAGTCTCAAATGGTAATATTGCCATGCACCAGTTGTAGCACATTTGCATTAAGAGAATTGGAACTATTTTCTTCCAGCCTCAAATGCCTGCCTTTAATGCATTCTCACCCTTCACCACACTTCAAGCTGTACAGGCTTCTTTGTTCATGTCTTGGAGCAGTGATGCGGTGGCTCCCAGGGTTCTGAGCTCTGCCACTTCTTTGTTTTCTCCATGCCTTCACATTACTTCTATTGATAAAATCAGCATCAGGAATGTACTTATTCTTTCACAAGATCACTCTGTTCCTGTCTAGTTGATAAAATATCAATGATGGAATAAATGAAGCCTTGAGGAACGCCTCCCAAAGGCCAAGCTGCATTATTGATAGCATTTTCTGCAGGGCACTCCACTGTTCTTGCCAGGAAAGATCTCCAAGTCTCTGATTTGAACAGGATCCTAAGTACTTGTAGTGAATCAACTGACTAAGATTAAGATTTCCTTAAAATCTATTAGAACCACTGGATGAGAAGTGCTACTGCATGTTGCTAATCCACTCATTCTGGGTAGAAAAGGAGGGTAATCCACGTCAGTCTGCCCCGTGTTTTCCCTATCAGACAACACTCTGAACAGTGGCAAGGATATCTCCGGTGATGCAGGCGTGTGAGCAAAGATGAGCAAGGCAAGTACAAAAGCTCAGGTCGCTCAAGGTGCCTGAGGAGCTCAGTGCCTACTGATCTGGGCTTCAGCCTCTTTTTCAAAGCATCCAGAATTACTCGAACTCTGATGGCAAGGTCTGAAGGAGATAAGTGTTGAGCTTTAGTAGTCAATAATTTCCTTACTTCAGAACTGATCAGCTTTTCCCACAGCTAACTTACTGCTCCAAAACAACCAACAGAGATATATCTGCTCCAGCTTGGAATCTCAAATACTGAGCTCTAAAAAGGAACATAAAGTGCTGATCAAGCCTTTTGTGCAAAAGCTATTATGATCTCCAAAATATAATTCCACCACCTCTGAAATGAAAACCACTCTAAAAGTGATTCATTTTCAAAGTAATCTTTTATTTCATCCAAACTCTTACGCTTTTTGGCAGAATAGCTCTGTCTTTCTAGTGTTGTCTAAACAACATTACATTAGAAGAATTTCAATTTCAGTTAATTAGCCTTCTGTCCTGGAAGACAATATTTGCTGTTACAAAATAGAAAAAAAAATTTTAAAGTTTGATTAAATCTTGCAAATGTTAGCTATTTGTCTAAATAGAAACCAGACAAGTTGCAGTTCATTGATCCACACTGGTAGTAATGGTACTCAAGGTTTACTGGTGAGAGTTTGCAGTAAAAATAACTAATTTGTCAGTGTTCTCTTTAAATTATTATTGTTTAGTCATCAGAGGATTTCGTGGGATGCTGAAGAAAAGGAAAGATAATTCAAGGCAAGTGAAAAAATACGTTTTCACCAAAAAATGCTTTCTGTTGGTATGTAACTTATATTTTTAAGATAACTAAGAAATCTGCTTTCTTTCATTTTGCTCACAGTCCTAATCTGACATACCAAATAACTGCAATAACAATAACTTTACAACATTTACATACTCCAAGCCTAAGTGCGCGGTTGAAAATTAGAGTTTAGACACCATAGCTGGTACATAGGGCTAACTATGCCCTATGCTGAGCTCAGCTGTTTATACCAAATCTCTCCACATTATTTTCAAAAGCTGATTACTACCTATCTTAAAAATCACTAGATACAAAGTAAGTATTAAGGATGCATGATCTGAAAGCACTGGCACAAGCAAGTCAATGCATCAGGAGCATGGCCAGATTTTATTTATATACTGTACCTTTTCCATTGACCCTCCACATCTTGCAGCCCTGTCACAGTAAATGTTTCACTTTGTCTGAAGTAATGAGATGGAGAAAGATGAAAAAAGATCTACTTTTTCATTTTGACTGCTCTTAATATGACTTAAGGAATTTAGCTGATGGAATTAGTGCTAACACAGTTGGTTAACTAAGAAAACTGCTAATTAGAAATAGTTTTGAACTTAGTCTCTGCAATGATATAACATAAAAACTTACCACATTTTATTTGCTTAAAGCTTACCGAATCCATATGAAAGGCTGGTCATAACAGAAGCTATCCAATGTTCATGATAAAGCACTACCAAGTCTTCTTTGTAACTTTTATTTATTATACAATGTCTGTCAGTAACAAGTGGAGCTTTTACATTAAAGCAAGCGTTAGCATCTGATAGGGCAGAAAATATTGTTTATCTTTCCTAAAATTTTAAAATCTGATCCTTAAATAAACAGTTTTCTAAGAATTAAATCAATCTGATAGAGCCTTGGTTTTGCTCTCATTTGCAGAAAAAAAGACACCACAAATTATTTCAAATTCCCATATTGTTAAGACTCGCTAAAATGTTGCACAAAGAATATATACATGGACTTCGATGGGAGAGAAAACCATCTTATTTTGTGGTAATTTCACATAACTGCATAGTGTCCTTCCAAAGAAGCAGAAGAATGCTACTCCCTTACAGATAATTCCACGTAGGTAAGACACATTTCATAATACTTTCCAGCTCTCACTGTCTTGGTAGGAGGGTGCAAGATGAGGGCCTGGAAGGCAGTCTGCCAATAGCCTGCTCATCTCTATCACGTGGTTCTCACCATCCTTTTCCTAGTAACAGAGGCTACAGTAGTTGCAGTGGACACTATAGAGGTTCAGGGTATCTAGATCTTGATGCCCTTAGGTGTAAGTTAATTCTGGAATAATCTGGACTTTGTATAGGAGGGCTCACAAATTTTAGGCTTTGAACTCCTAAACTATCACAGAAGCCAGTCTTTCTGTATTCTTTTACTTCTTGTAATTGCCTGGGAAATGGTGGTAGTGGGGTGTCCAGTAAAGAATGAGAGGGGAGACATTCCAGCACAGCTGATGAGGAAGAAGACCACCTTCACAAATATGTTAATTGGAACACTGTGCTTGGAGTTCACAGCATGGGGTTCTTGGCAAGTGTACCTCAGATCACACAGACTAGCTGTGTCTAGAAGCAAGGACTGGCACGAGAGAAGCGCTGGTGAAAAATGAGCTCCTGCTGAGCAACACTGGATTTGAATCTTTATGGTGCCACAGTGTGAGGTCCAGTTTGAATTCTGGAGATGCAGGATAAAGAAACCTTGTGAAGTAGGAATGATGCAGGTGGGGAAGAGAGAAGCACAGGATGCTTTTCTAGTTTGCAGTAAGGAGACAGTAGCTGCACTTCAGGTACGTGAAAGAGTAAAGGATTTAGAGGGTGACACTGGAAGGCATGATAGTGTTTTGTGATACAGTCTTAGGACTGGGAAGTTAATCATGGCTGTTCTATAAAGCAGATTTCAGGCACTAGTATGACTAAGAACCAAAATAGAGCACGAAATAATCATTACTCCACATACTTCTTTCCAAAACATGCTCACTGAATCAGATCTATTGGGGTGGGTATATGCTCAGGAAAATGGTTTAGAAAGAAATGAGGGGGAAAAAAACCAACAGCTTCAGTACAGTCTGTAATGGGGCAATTTAGTTATTCTGCCATTAGACATCACCTTAAGATAACCCTGTAAAAAACTGTCCAACTAAAAGTTCACTGAATGAACCTACCAAGGCCAAAGAAGTAGGGCCCTAGCCATTTAGTTACTCCAATTCTAATACAGCTTAAACTTATTTTTAAAAATAATGTCTCATTTCTAAAAAAATAAACACACCATGTTTTTCCAACTCTTTTCATCAATATTTTCATAGCAAACTCTGGCATACAGCTCAAGTCTGTTTACCCTCCATGGTATTAATGTTTGTTTTTAATGGATTAGAAAATTTCTTGGGGTTTTTTTTGTTTTGTTTTTTGGTTTGGGGGGGGGTTTTGTGCCAGTAATGGCATAATATTTCAAATCCTACTTATTTAGACCTTGCTTTGTTTGGCTGTTGAGAAAAGTTAGCAGTTAGTGCTCAGCACTACTGTGCAAGTCACCCTTTCTGGATGGTGGTAGGAATACGGACTGCTACAGACGCAGATCTCCATGAAGGATTTTGTAACCTCCTTTTGTGCCAGAAGAAAGCATGCAATGATGCATGATTTGAAAATGCAGGAGAATGGAGTGGAGAAGGGGAGTTTGGCTTTCTGGAAGACTGGGAGAATGTTTTCTTTGGATTTCTTCCTTTAGGGAGAGATATAAAAACTTGTGATCTGTTTTGGAAAGGGGCAGAAATAAAAGCTGAGATACGTGAATTTGGATTTTTTTTTGCTGGCTGACAGCATTGAACTACTTCGAAAATTCAGTTACCTAGAGACAGTAAGACTTCAATAACAAATGCAGGAATCTTTCTTCAAAGAGACTGTTGCACAGCATCCAGCTGGAATTTGGAAGTCATTTTACTGACAGATGATAATGGATTTCATTTTGAGCTTTGCCAGGAATGCTTATGCCATTTGCTATAGAGAGGAAAAAACATTCTCCTTCCACATGCATGCATGTGGGAGAGCATCTTTTCCAAAATTAAATACAGGGTCTTGCAGGTTTTGAGGTTTTTTCCTGGTAAAACAGAGTTGGTGGAGACTCTTAAAAGTAAAAATATTTGTATAAAGAAAGTTTGATCCGTTCTGCATGTTATACTTGTGATAAACAACAGAGACTACAAACACTTGTAACTCAGCTTGACTGGAAACATTTGAGTGAAGAGAACAAAACACTGACTGGTCAGGCACCCACTACATGCAAGAGCTGAAGGGAGAAGGGAATATCTACAACTTGCTTTGCTTTTGGCCATGTTATTAGATGGACCAGTTCAAATACGTTAGGCCCTGAGTGGCCCAGCACTGGAGGGCAGGCCCTGCCATGTGGTGGATGGACTTGTCTAGATTGCATTGTCATTACAATCCAGCTGTTTCCTTTCCCTCTAACCATCCCTGCAAGTTCTCACAGTTCAGTAAGCATCTAGCAACCCTTGTTATATCAGGAAGGCCCATTGCAGTCTGAGAAGGAGAGATTGTTTTATTGTCTCATGAGTAGAACTCAGTCTAACGAAGAAGTTATGACCTTTTGCGCTAGAGAAATAAGAGCACCATTTCAAACTCAGAAGGGGAATGTGTTAGTACATTTACACTTGGCTTAACCTTTATCCTTTTCAGGGCATATGCACTTACAATTTACTGATGTAGAAATAAGCTTTCTAGATCCTAAAGCCAAAACAGATACTTTGTCCACATCCACAAGACCAATTCAGCCTCTGTGGGAGGCTTTATGCAAATTATATAAACAAATTTAGAGACTGGGAAATAAATTATAAAGAATCATTTGGCGGCCAGAGTAGCAACTGTAGGCAAAGACCTCCTACACCCAGCTTGGTATGTGAGAGTTCAGGGAGGCAGTGGTAACACATGCTATAGCTGTCAAATCTGTGTAACTTGTGAGATGCTTGTGTTCTGGGGGCTTGTAAACTTCAAGCAAAAGTTGTTCCCAGCCCAGACACTGCAGTGCTATGAAACTGGAAAAGAAAGCAAAATGAGTTTTATGCTCCTCCCCTTCTTCCTTTCTGAGGGGGAAAAGGACTGAACAGTGTTCTCTTGGTGGGATGGGGGGGGTTAAGGGGGAGGAAGTGCGCTTTTTTTTTTCTTAATACCGTTCTTCTTCTTTTAGAAATATAAGGAGGATGAAAGGCTGTTTCCTTAGCAGAACTGAGGGTCATGTTAGCTGTTCTAGACAACTTTTCTGGCCAGTTTTCTAAAATAGAAGCCTCGATTCAGGAAGCCTCCCTATTTCAGCAACATTAAAATCTTACAAAAGCAGCATAAAGCAATTAAGCATGCTCTTAAGGACTCAAGTAAAGAGACTCTGCTTAATTCCTAACTAAAGCTGAGAAGGTTCTTACTGAAAATACCATTTTTTTCCCAAATAATTTTCAAGCATTTAAAATAAGCACATTTTTAAAACAAAGCAAGCAGGATTAAAATTAATTCCCCTCTCAGTTAATCAGGCTTTAATCAATAAGAATCAAAACCTTTACTAGTTCTATAGTCAACCATTGTCTTTCAGAAAATATCAAGCAGAAAAAAAATGACACGCACAACTAGTAATGCCTTTCAACTCCCCATACTTTACTGAAGAACAAATAAGTGCAAATGTTCAAGTTGCCCTAAAAGAAAAGGCAACCAAGGTTACTTCTCTTCCTGAAGGAGCTAAAGAGTATACCTCATTTTAAACACTCCTTCTATAATACTATTAAAAGTGCAGGCATGCAGACATGTTATTATGCCTAGCTACTCCACAGTACACTACAGTACAGTAATTTCACAATTATAAGCCGCACCATTTTGACTAAAGTTTTGTTCCGTACCCAAAAGTGCAGCTTGTATTCCGGAGCGGCTAATATATGAAAAAAAGTTCAGAAATTTGCCAACCGGAAACGCGAGCACGCAGCAGCCCCAAGCCGAGCCGAGCCTGCGCGGTCCTGAGCTGGCCCAGGGCCACCCCCGGCGGCTGTGGGGGAGCAAGGCTGGGGCCGGCGGGGGAGGGGGGAGCTGTGCCAGGCCAGGGCAGCTCCGCGGCAGCGGGGCTGTGCTGGGCAGGGCAGCTCCATGGTGGGGGAGGGGGATCCGTGCCGGGCTGGGGCTGTTCCCCAATGGGGGAGGCGGGAGCCAGACCGGGCTGGGGCTGTTCCCCGGCGGGGGAGGGGGAGCCGAGCCGAGCCCGCACGACCCCGGGCTGAGCCAGCAAACCCCGCATTCCTGCAATTCTGTTACTATTTGGTAACTTTGTGAAAGTTGCACGTGGATCCTCTCTGCAAACGAAAGTGCAACTTACAATCCGGTGCGGCTCATATATGGAGGAAAAATGAAATGTTGCTAACACCCCAGAAGTGTGGCTTATAACCGGTGTGGCTTGTACAGTAATTTCACGACTATAAGGTGCATTCTTTTGACTAAAATTTTGGCCCGAATCCGGAAGTGCGCCTTATAGTCTGGTGCGCCTTATATAAGGTACAAAGTCTGGAAATTTGCCACCCCGGAAGTGCGACCCGTGAGGGGGAGCAGCCCCACAGCTGCGCTGGGCTGTGAGAAGGGAGTGGCCCCACGGTCGTGCTGGGCTGTGAGGGGGGAGTGGTCCCGCGGTCGCGACGGCCTGTGACGGGGAGTGGTTGCGGGTCTGTGCCAGGCTGTGAGGGGGAGTGGTTGCGGGTCTGTGCCAGGCTGTGAGGGGGAGTGGCCCTGCGACCATGCCAGGCTGTGAGGGAGGAATGGCCCTGCAGCCGTGCCGGGCTGCGAGGGGGAGTGACCCCACGGCCAGGCAGGGCGGTGAGGGGGAGCGGCAACCGGGCCGTGCCGGGCTATGAGGGGGAGTGGTCCTGTGGCTATGCTGGGCTGTGAGGGGGGAGTGGCCCTGTGGCCGTGCCGGGCTGTGAGGGGGAGTGGCCCCGCGGTGCCACGACTGCCGGGTGCACGAGGGCCCAAGGACCTGCGGGGCCGCGGCAACAGGATGGAGGTGGGGCCTCTGCCAGCAACCATGCCGGGGGTGCCAGAGGCAGATCCTCGCTGCAAAAAAATGTGCGCCTTATAGTCCGGTGTGCCTTATGGTTGTGAAATTACTGTAATCGTGAAATTACTGTACTAGTACTCCAGTATTAACCATGCATACTTTCTTACCCTGCTGTATAAACTCATAAAACACAGGTTTGTTAACCTGTCTCCCAGGGAAAGGTAAGCTATGCTTTATGTACACAGAGTATTATTCAGAATTGCAAGTGTACTGTAAATTCATGTCTTGGGTTATTCCACACATGTATTCACAAGGATGGGATAAAAGGTATCTATTCTATCACCATCTGTTGAGAGTAGGGGCGGTGATGCTTATCTCCGTGGGAGATGTTCTGCTAATGGACCATCCATTGAAACCAGGCGGGGCATTGTTCTTCATCTTTTCACAACTCATCCTTCCTCCAGGGAGGTATCTTCTGCTAATGGCCCATTGAGTCCCACTGTGTGACTGATAAAATTACTTCATCCCATTGAAAGTTGCTCCAGCCAGGGGGAAGGGCCCAACATTTCTTACCAAGATAAAACAGAAGTTTTAGGGACACTAAAGTAGCCCCTTTCTCCACTAGACTCCAGAGGGAAGCTGGATTTCTCCACATCTCCACTGGACCTCCGAAAAAAACCTGCACCTTCTACAGAACTAGTGCTTCAACTGAATCACAGCTATCACTACAAAAAGACTACAGTCACCATTTAATCAGACTTCTACAACACCCTGCCTGACACGGTGTCAGGTTGTACTCTGGCTTTTGTTAAAGCTTAGAGTTTGTTTCTTTGTAATATTGTATTTCTATTTTAATGTCCCTAGTAAAGAACTGTTATTCCTAATTCCCATATCTTTGCCTGAGAGCTGCTTGATTTCAAAATTATAATAATTTAGAGGGAGGGGGTTTACATTCTCCATTTCAAAGAAAGGCTCCTGCCTTTCTTAGCAAACACCTGTCCTCCAAACTAAGACAACGAGTGGTGTTTTTTAATAAGCAAAAAAATTAAAGGCTCATCTTGGCATATTTAGGTTGCCACTCTCCCTGAAAATCTCACCATATGCATTCCTGTCACACATGAAGTCATCACAGATGACTTTTTCCCATTAACTCTTGCACTAGACCAAATTTCACTACTTGAAAATCTGTACTGTCTCTCTGAATCTGAAATTTGCCTATTCCTCTAACCAGAGTCTTATCAGTTTAGCTGAACTACATTCAGGTCTGCTAATACAAGTTTTGAGATTGCAGCAGCTTCATATTTTAGTTATGAGAAGGAAGCTGAAGTTTTTCAGATGACTCAGCTGCAAAACATGCAGCTGGGTGATGTGCAGTCCAGGCCATTAGGAGGAAACAAAGGGTGTAGTTTCCCAGTATGATTGATTTTTCTGCCTTTTCAGGATTTAACCAAGGGAGTCTCAGTGATCTGGTTCACAGTTTGGCCTACAAGCATCTTTGGAAGCACAAGAGAATGGACAGGGACGAGGAGCCAAACAGATGTCCTCAGCTGACTTTACTGATGGATAGCCCATTTTAGGACTATACACTACAACCCTTTGTAATAGAGTATAAACACAATTTATTCTTCTCCTTTGTTGTGAGAGTGATGGAGGTAATTTTAAATGTACTGATATAAACTTCTAGTGATCAGCTGTCCTACTTCACTTGGACTTGCTATCTGCGACAGCAGCCAACAGTAAACAAGTTATCAAGATGCATTTACTAAGGTGGTAAGCAGCAGAATGAAAGCATTTCCTTCAAATAGTCCTTATGCATCAAGCAAATCCACAGTAGATATAAACAGGTCAGTTCACAGTACTCACAGCTCCTGTTTGTGTTCTCAGAGCTGTTGGTTGGCTAGCATCTGAGTATACAAATCCAGGTATGAGCATAATTAAACAGTTATCATCTCCCACCAAAGTCATGGTGATGCACATTCCAGCCACAGCATTGAGATCTGGATGCACAACCCTCTCCTGTCACTCCACCTGAAATTTATATTTATTCCTGAAAACTGAGCCATGAAAAATCTGAAGGGTGGTTCACAGTTAAGGTATTTAGCAACATTATCGGTATAACATTGAATGGAGCCAAGTCGAAGACAGAAAACACAACTCTCTGTGATCCATGTGACAAAAAGCCTCTTTATTGTTCTCCATTCACCTTAAATAGAGGATATGAATTTCCTGGGCATACACATGTGAATGGTTACGGTCCCAGTCAACTCATTTCCTTGGTCAATGATACATCTGCACTCAGGGTTCAATAGATTGGCTGAGATTCTCTGTGTTTGTTCAAATCCATTCTACCATCACTCACCCAGGACCTGCCTACTTACAGGCTGGTCGAGTTTCAGGCTGCAGCTTTTAGACCAGCTGCAATATGCAATGTGACAAGCTCTGCATTCAACCCCGAACTTCTCTATTTTTCTGCTACATCAGCTGGTGATTCTGCTCCATTTCTCCTTTCCATATTTTGTCAGTGTACCTCAGCGGGCACAGATTGTACCCAAGACTTCAGTGAAGGACAAGGATATGGTGGGAACGTCATGCAGCCTGCTTCTTTGAACAAATGAAGCCTGATTTTTGTTTTTTCTGGACAATAAAAGAAAAATCGAAAAAGAGAAAAATGGACACCAGCCAAAGGGCTGGGGGGAAATGTTAATGGATGTTGGGCAAATCTACTGTGCAGCTTTCCTATGTCACCAACTGCATCACTATTTACAAACACCGAGAAGAAGCCTTTATGCAAACTAAAATAATGAGAGACTTGTGTGTGACATCCCCAATGAAGCTAAATTCCTACTGCTTTACTAAAGCTGTGTGATAAAAGGTGTTTTATACAGCACACACACTAGGTCAGTATCACCCTAGAATGAAATCCTGACTAAGGCAGTAACACACTGCAGGATTTTAAGCTCTGACAAAAATAAAATAAAGATTTAGATACTCTGAGCAACCCTGGCTGGTATAAGGGAGTGGGGGAAGGGCAGCATGTGGTTTGGCGTATTTTCACCAAATGTTAAATCACACAGAATATTTCACTCGTCTCCAGTGTGAGATCACGACATGATTCCTCCGTAATGAATTCTTTATCTTGGCAGCTCTCCTGTTTTCTCCCAACAGTGCCTCCCTCTCCCCTTCTGGTTCCAGTGCCGTCACATATGGTAGTGTTTGGAGAGCCACTTGGGCCTGGGAGCAGGCCTGGCTGCCCAGACCTGTGTATCCCCTGCCTTGCTACTCGGGTCACGCTCCAGTGCCGTGCCCGCAACTTGCTCCTTCACCTTCCTCAGGGACACACTGAGAGCTGCCACGGGTGCCGCCATGTGGCCCTGGGGATGAGATGTGTCATTTAGCGCCCTGGGAATGACATGTGTTACTCGGTGTCCATGCCAGCGTGTACTGTCCCAGCACACTGCATGCAGCCTTGGTCAGGCTTCTCCTTTGGGTGGCCGTGATGGGTTCGTTGTCTCAAAAATTATGATGAAAGTACCCAAAAAGCCCCAAGAGAATGCACAGAATCCATGAGGTTGGAAGGAATCATAGTGGATCATCTGGTATAACCTCCCTGCTTAAGCAGAGTTCCTAGAACCACATGGTACAGAGTTGCATCCAAACGGTTCTTGCCTAACCCTAGTGAGTGAAACTCCACAACGTCTCTGGGCAACCTGTTTCAGCGTGTAGTAACCTGCAAAGCAAAGTTTGCACTCACACTCAGGTGCAATTTCTGTGCATCAGTTTCTGCCCGTTGCCTCGTGTCCTGTGGTTTGACATCACCGCCCAGAGCCTGGCTTCATGCTCTGACTCCCCGTTTAGATAGTCATAAACACTGACTATGTCCCTTCCCGAGGCTGAGCATGCCCACGTCCCCCAGCCTTTCCCCGCTGGAGCCACGCCGACGGCGGCCTGCCCGGCCTGGCCCGGTGCTCCCCCGGTGGGCATGCTCCGCCCGCAGGCGCGGTCTCCGGGACGACGCGTGGGGCTGGCGAGGCGGCCGCTGCCGCTGCCGCTCCCGCACCACCATGGGCCCCAAGCGGTCCAAGTCCGATCGGGAGTCGCTGGTGCCCGGCCTGCCGAGCTGGGAGCCCGCGCTGGTGTCCGCCCGCCTCGAGGAGGTGAAGGCAGCCGACGAGCAGAGCCGGCGGCGCGGGGGGAAGGGGGGGAGCGGGCTGGAGGAGACTCGGGCCGCTCCCCGCCCCGGCGATCGCGGCTGCCGTGGGGCTCCACGGCGCTCCGGGGTGGCCCTAGGGAGGGCCGTGAGTGGTCCCGATGTGCGGTGGAGCCCCCTGCCCCTTTTTCCCCTGCCACCGAGCGTAGCCCTGCGGGTTTCTTTGCTCCTCCTCACCTCGACACTTTCCTTTCTGGGCTCTGGGTGCCAAGTTTCGGCTCGGAGTGAACTTTTTATAAACTGCTGAACAACGGGTTTTGATGGAGGCGCTGACACAGCATTAACTGTAGCGTTGAAAATGTGAGGCTGTAATTTTCCTGCTTGAGTGCGTGCAGCTAAAAGGCACTTTTTTCCTTTTTTCTTTTACAGTGTATGAAAATCTAAAGGCATATTTAGGTTTCCAGGTTCTGTGTAAGCAATGTAATTTTCATATATCTTGATTTACAAGACAGAATTTGGTTTCAAAATAGGGTGGTAGTTAGCAAACAATAATATTTATCTCACATGTCTTTATCTAGCACGGCTTCTGCAAGTGAGACAAATTGCTTCCGTGGCTTCCTTGTTTTCTGGATTCCTGTCGTGACTTATTTAAACAAACAAACAAACAAACAAAAACAAACAAAAAAAAAAAGAAAAAATTTGTTTTAGCTGATGTGGGTTTGTGTTTTTTTCTTTTAACATGCCAGCAGCACTAGTTAAATATGAGGAACTTCTAGTTCAGAAGGAGGCTTTTAAACTGGCTAATTGGTTTCCTGAAAAGCCATGGATGTCCAAAAGTATCTTAAATATTTACTTGTTTTTATTTTTATTTGGTAGGATCCATATAATACAAATTTAGCCAAACAAGACCACTTTTTCAATAAAAAACCAGCAGCTTAGGATGCTGTTTCCTATTTTTCCCTGGAACACAGATTTTTCAGTAGAATTCTGAAGTGCTTGTACCCTTTCTTATTTATCAATCTTGTCTTTACCCTTGGGAAGCCTTCCTGAAGCATAAGAGTGGGGCAAAGGTTCAATCTCCATTACCTGCTCTGTTCCTGGTCTTCCTCCAATGCTTACGAGCAATTAGTGATTATGTTTTTTTACAGTGGTGTTTATTGTGGTTATGGATATTGTGCAGTGAATTCACTGAACAAAGTTCTTTGTATGCTCTGCTGCCTCTACACGTCATTTCTTAAACTCAAACCATTACATTGAAGTATTTTTAAAGGTAGGAAATAAAATGCTCAAAATTTAGGAAATGTCAAAGTTGGTATTATTCTGGACCACTCACTGAGACAGATGGAAAAAATGTTGAATTTTCACTGAATGGGGCAAGAATTCTGTAGGGAAAAAGTATGTGATCACCTAATTAAAGATTATCATAATGCCTATACCCTTGTACCCATGGAGCCCTGACTTGAAGTTCCTTGTTTCCATAATTCTGGTATTGTCTAACTGCTTTCTGTTCCAGTTAAGCTAATATCACTGTCTCTGCTATGCTGTTCACAGACAGAGCCTTGGAAACTTGTGAAAAACTGTCCCTTTGAACTCAGGCTTCTGAGATGCTGGGCAGCCACTGAAATTTCCTACTGCAGGAATGTTCTTATTCAGCTCTTACAGAGATGGGCAAGAGCACGCTTGGTGCAAAAATGTCAAATGCCAGCAAATCTCAGCATGTGTGAGTCAAGATTCATCAAGTGCGGCCAAATGTGGGTGTGCGTAATGTAAATAAACATGCTTTGTAAAAGCAAATCTTTGACACAAGCACAGCTCTGCTGCCAAATTTTATTCCTTCCTCTTGAACACAGAGGGCATTGAATATCTTAATTACTTAATCACATAGGGGTTTTTATTAAAGGATAAACATGATTTTCAAAAATCAAATCTCATTCTGCAAATAGTCTAACCATACTTTCCTTCCCCCTACACGCCCTACCGCAGTCACCATATAACATACAAAGTTTAAACTCAAATATATAGAGCTCAGGAACTGAAAGAAGTCTGTAAAAGAGAGAGTTGAACAGGTTGAATTTTAGATCTCACCAGACATTGTGCACAAAACTTATTTCTTACTTGTCCTCAGTATTGTATATGAAATACCGTATGAATCTGAAATTATTTGGGAGATGACAGGAACTCCTATCAAGTAAATAAATGTCTCTCCTCATAATTCATATGTAAAGAATTTTTAAATCTTTTACTTGTATCAATTAGAAAAATATTCTTTCCCTTTACTGGAGGCAAATGGAATTTACTGGTTTTAAATTGCACCAGATAGACCAAGTGGGGAAATTTCACATTTTAATGTGTTTATGACTTGCACTATTTTATTAGTTCAATCTATGAAAAGCATTTTACCAGTGCTGTTAAGATTTTTATGGACAGGTATACTAACTAAAATATGATTTAAATGGTGTTTACTAACCAAGTAATTGCTTTTACTAAATGCACTGTGAAAACTGGCAAACATATAACTTAAAAACACATACAGAGGAAATACGGATTTTCCAGAACCTCACATTATAGTTTTTGTATATCTTTTTTGTTAGTAATGTGCTGTGCAGAGAAACATGGAGTTGCAAAGTGTATTTGCCTTCAGATATTTATCATCTATTTTGATTGGGTTCACTACAGAATTAAATTGCGAAATATAAATTAAGATTGTTAAGTAGTTTTAAACTTTGCATGTGTTAAGTTTCTAAAGGCTGATATTTGCTACGTGAAAGATGAATTCTGGGCAAATACAGCCCTTAATTGAAATAACTCATCTATTATTTGTTCTTATTAGCTGGTATAACTAAGCATAGCAGCTAGGAGCCATGTTCTGTTTTGATTTTCCATCTGTATGATTTCTCTCATTTCACTGGCATTTTAGGGAGTGAAAATTGAACTTAAATCTTGTGAAACCTTAAAAAATGTTCTGAACAGGATGACTCAGCTTTTGATTGCTATGCTTTATACTTCTTCTTCAGAGAAAAATTAACGTTCTGTTGAGTTTTGATATTCTCTCACCTGCCCATGGTGTACAGCAATAGCTTAGACTCTTAAGAACAAAAACCATTAGTAAATGTGAGTGTGTCGATCAGCCATTAATGAAAGTGGATCTGCAGATTTCCAAGCAGTGATGTCCTTCCTTAAGGCTACAAAACTCCTGATAAACATCCTTTTCGAGTAATTCCAGTTGTATTTACTGGTTTACAAGCTCCCTTGTTGTTGAAAGTAGAGTGTTAGAGTTGTTACTACTCTAATTTTTCATAAATTGCTAATATGCTTGATGCTCAGCTGTTTTAAGTTTTGAGTTTTCGAATGTTTCTTCTCAGCCCTGACAGGTAAATTTGAAATTCTGCTGTAGTGAAATGGTTGTTGTCCTAAGGGAAAAAATTCAAACAAAACAAGCACACAGCCCGCAAAAAAAAAAAAAAAAAGAAACAACCTACCAAAAAAGCAATCAAACAAAAAACAGTAAACTTCACAACATTAAATGCCACAAAAAATAAAATGACAGATACCCAGATTGTCTTGAAATGGGAAGAGGGTAAGATGGCTGCTTGATGCTTTTCTTGGCTAAAGAGATCTAGAAACTGGTACTGAAAAAATAGACAATATACCTGACTTGTTCAACTGTCTTCCCTAGAATAGCTGCCCTTTTGTGTCTAGGAAGTGAGCAGAGAAAACAAGATACGTATGAAAAGGAAGAAAAAAAAATGTGTGCTACATCTGCTTTTTTCTTCAAAGTGAATTAAAGTTAGATGTTTTCTTAACATACCTATGCTATTCCAGTACTGCTGTGATGAAGATACACAGGCTATGTGTACTGGTTTTAACAGTTGGAAAAAATCACGTTATAGAGGAACACAATGGAACCTTGAGAGCAACATTTTGAGAAGATGTGTTTGGGCAGCCATTTGCTGCTTGCATGAAGCTTCCAGAATTAGGAGCCTCTCCAAATAAGGGACATGAGGGACATAGAAGTTTCCCACACAAAGGGTTATTTCTAACACCAAGAGACTTTGGTGCATTTCAGTTCTTGACATGGCCAGGAGTTTTAAAACCAGGACAGTATCATTTGTATCAATGGTTGTCATTGGATGTTTTCCAGTGAGAGCAGTCTGACCTGCCCTTAATTTGAGTTTGTTTCAGATTGTTTAAACAGTATCAGTTGCCAATGCCACATTTTCAGCTTCAAATTTTTTTTTTTTGAATTCTCGTTTGAACCAGCGTTGTTAATTCTGTGGGATATCTACTCCCTGCATTTTGGTCTTCTTTGTGCAGTTTGTAGTGTTCATGTTAAATTCTCAATTGACACCTCCCTAGACTGTTTCCATGATTTTCCAGTAGTTATTTTTATGGTTTTTTTCTTTCCTGTTCATTAAGCTGGGAACGTCATTTGCAGTAGCCTTAGGATCACTAATCTATCCTCTTTCAGATCCTTTCTCAAGCCTTGATACTACAATAACTTTTGAAAGCATAAAATTAAGTACAGAAGCAGTTGTCTATTGAGGGAGAAAATATTTTTAAAGTAACCATATGCATTTTACTACTTTTCCTTCACATTTTTAAGTTGTGATTTTAGGTGGTGAGCTGTAGAAGCAGGATCTATTTCTTCTTTGTCCTTTCAGTGCCTTGAACATTAAGGATACTATTACAGGATCGATAATATAAAGGCAGTATTGCAAAAGTATTAGATTTTTAACCTCAGAAAATAGTCTAATCAATTAAACACCTAAAACTGTGTATTTATGCTGCATATTGACTATTGACTTCAATTTATGTTCTCAGTGTGCAGCTTTTCTGAAAAATGATCTTTAAGGGCTTCAAAACCAGTTAGTCTATAAATAGATGACATGTTATTAATGACTCTGGGAAGTCTAGGTCATTATTTACTGTGAAGATGTGTGTAGCTACTTCAGATATTTACTAGTTACTTCCAGCTTCTATTCCCAGGCATTGCACTTTTTTTTTTAGAAAAGCTGTTTTTCTTCTTCATTTAGTACTAGGGAGGTATAAGCCTTCTCTAATAATAATTGAATTTTTGTGCAGAAGACCTTGTATCGAGCTGCATATACTTCTGTAGAATTAAGTAAGGTTATAATTTCCAATACCAGTTCAGTTATCTTGTAGAGGTTCATCCCATGTATTGTATTTTAGTGTATTAGCCAATAGTTTGCCTAGCAGCTTTATCACCTTGTTTTTTTGAAGCAGAGCATTTTAGTGGGGAGAAGATTTCTTCTTGGATAACAGAAATCTGGAGTTGGATGATTTATTTCATGTCTTTTTTTTTTTTCTTTTCTTTTTTTTTTTTTGTAATACTCACTTTGCACAAGCAAGACCTAGCCTAATGTTTTGCTTTGGTGATTTGTCACAGGCTGCTGAGAAGGTGGGCACCACAGTGGAAAACTCTCTTCTCTTAGAAAGGCTTTTAGTACTTTTGTGAAGGAGGATCTCATTACTCAACCAAAACTCTGAAATGCCTGGAAATTATTATATGGGCTAGAAGATAAGAATTTGGAGAATCTGAGGAGGGAGAAAGCCTGAAGTGGAATCAGATAATGAAACTGGAGGCTAGATGAACAAGGAGACAGAGGACAAGAGCTGGGGAGCAAGTCATAGGTGAGGGAAACATTAAGACAAGTGGTGTAACTCAGATGAGGAACAAAGAGTGGAAAAGGAAGGAGGCATTAACTAGGAACAGTTGTGACCAAGGGGTGGAAAAATCAAGAAGATAAAGATAAGGAAGACAAGTTCCACAGACATTGTTGTTGCAATGATATTAATCAGTGCTAAGCAGGTTTAATTTGTGGGCAGCAAGCTATCAGCATGTTTTAAGGAACTAAAGAAGGCATAAGGCAAGATTTTAGAACTTGCTGATAAGTATTTTTTAATATATCTGAAGAGCTACAGGAAGTTGGGGGAGTAAGCTCTGTATTGATGCTGGACTACGCTTACCTTAGGATCCTAAGTAGAACCTGACATTCCTGATTCTTGCTTCTCTTGTGCTGTCAGCATCTCTCTGTGAGACTTACTGGACTTTGTTTCCCTCTCTTGGTCATCCTCACTGAAGTGGGCAGTGTAGTGATAACAATTGCTTATTTGATTCATGCCACAGGTAGATGGTTATTCCAAAGATTCTGTGTCTGCTGATCAGCACTGGGAACACCAGGATACTGCCACATGAGAGCATTTCAATCTCAGTTCTGAGAGCCTAGAAAGTTATGCACTTCCACACAAGCATGGGCGTCTAAATACTTCCTGTTCAAAGAATAATGAAGTTTTACTGTCCAACTCTTGGCAGGTATACAGTGATAGCTTTAATCCAGATTAGCTGCAACTCCTTTGCATGTTGATAATACTGGAATACCTAGAGCTCTTTCACAGTGTTGTGCACCAGTCTTGCAGCTGTAGGCAGAGAGACTTAAAAGAGCAAAAGGAAATTCAGTGTACTTGGTGCAGTCCCCACTACTGCTGCCACTTCCCTAATGAGCAGTGTCTGCTGCCCCAGTGCTGCTGGACACTCCTGGAGCATCAGTGATATGCTTGATCTCTCTAGCACTTTATAATTTTAAAAACTTGAAGTTTATTTTGTGCTGCATGATGTGGAGCTATAGGCACCCTTTTGGATTAGTTATCTGATCTGTAGCTACTTGCAGTTTCACTAAATGACCCGGGTGATCTTTACATCTTTTTTGTTTTTCTGAATATTCTGTGGTGAGAAAGATGGGGCATACTCATGTGATGTTATCCTTTCTTACCTTGTTTGACAAACTGTTTCCCGCCATGCAAGCATGCACTGTTTTGAAACTTAAGAACTGTGGCTTTCTCCCATCCCAAGCCGTCAGTTTCTCAAATTTCAGACATTTAGGTAGATTTTTACCAACTAAGAAAAGGAACAAATGAAGAAGGGTACTGTAAAACTGGAAGAAGGTGCTTCTCTTACCATCTGAGTCTTTTTCTTAGAATGGTCCTTTTCCTCACTTTCCCATAACTCAGCCCAGGTTTTGTTCCTATTCCACAAGGACTTAATATGTAATTAAAATATATGAAAATATTCAATATCCTGAAGTTACCACCCTATCTTAAATCTCTTAAAATCTTTCCTTACTATGGACTGTGACTCTGCTTAGCCTGGTCCTGGTTAATGTGACTGTCTTGGGACTGCCTTGATCTGAATCCCTTTCCATGTTTACCTTTATGCAGCTGCACTGGTAACCTTGCAGTTTCCACATGCAGATATTAATTGAAAAAAAAATTTTTTGGTGATTCCTGTGCATCACAACCGTTAAAAATGCTCCTAGATCAACCACCAGTTATGCTGATAAAGAATACTCTAGAGTGAGATGTAGATGTGCTGGAGATAGCGACTCACTCTGTGGAAGGGATTCCAGTAGGAATGTGAAAAAAAGTAACCGATAAAAGTTGCTTAAACTACATAATTTTTAAGCTTTTGTGGATGAACATCACTAAATAAAGTGTTGCAGTCTTCTCTTGTTCTGCATTTTTCTAGAGCTGAAAACATTTTTTACATTACAATGATGTGTATGCTAGTGCAAATGTTTGAAAACTTGGTAGTGTTTTTAAGTTACCAGTATTGTAGTGTACAACTTACCATTGGTAAGTAATTTTACTTGATTAATAAAATTTAGTGAAACCATGCATGAGCCATGCTATGCATAAATATACTATCGTAAAACATCTTAAAAATAATGCTGCGATGTACAGAAAATAGTATCTGGGCATTATCTAATTCACAGAATAAGGGAGCTGAAAATTTAAAAAAAATTGTTAATTTTTTTCTACATCGAATAATCACAATAAAATATATATACTCAAAATTCACTTCTTGTTTGCTACCTGAACTGTCAAATCTACAAATTCCATTTAAAAGTTAGTACATCTTTGTGAGATGTTAATGCATCATTTGCCTGTGAAAAGGTTTAAGGCTGTTAGTAGGCATTTATGTTTTCCATAGCATAATGCTGCCACCTGATGGCAGAAAGAATTGGAAGAAAGTAGTAGGGGCCTTTTCAGATTTCATGCAATTTCAGTGTGATTAATACAGTGATGTTTAATATGTCTTAAAGTGATGTAAAGGCATGTATACAAGATTACTCTTTGAAACTGCAGAGAACAACTTTTGTTGGTATGAGTTTTAATACCTGAAATGATTTGTTTTGGAATGTAGGATTCCTGGAAGCCTAACATCACTTTCATTATTGGGACCAAGATTGAGGATGAAATCCACACCCAGGCCCTGGCTGTTGCTGTGCAGGTGCCATTGCGAAAGCTCTTCAGTGCGATAACGCGTGAAGACATTTACAGACAGGTATTCCAAGAAAGAAACTTTTAATAATTAACCAAACCGTAGATGCCACTTCTAGATCCTGCCTTCTTTGGCGTATGGTAATAATAAACTACTCTGTGGAAGTTTCAAAAATTACGCTAATTCATAGAATCATTAAGGTTGAGAAAGACCTTTAAGATCATTGAGTCCAACCTTTGAACACCACTTCATCAACTAAAACACATCTCTAAGAGCCACATCCAGTTGTTTATTGAACACTTGCAGGGTCTGGGACTCTACCACCTCCCAGGCATTGTCATTCTAATGCCTGACAACCCTTTCTGTGAAAAAATTTTTCGTGATGCCCAGCATGAACCTGTCCTTGCACAGCTTGAGGCCATTTTCTCTCGTCTTGTCACTTGTTGCCTGCGAGATGAAGCTGATTGCCACCTTTCTACAACCTCCTTTCAGGGTGTTGTAAAGACTGATAAGGTCTCCCCTAAAAAATTGATTTTTCCACACTAAACAGCCCCAGATCCCTCATCCACTCCTCACAGGACTTACTATGGTATAAGCTACTCTGCTCACTGTAAATGAAGTTTGTTACAGACTTTTCTTCAAGGTGCTGATCAAAAAAACTCCCTCCCTAAAGGTACAGGGTTGCTATATGATTCGTCATTGTCTTGGAGTGTGATTGTAGTGTTTGCAAAAGGGAATAATGAGTAAAGTACTTTGGGTGAACGTATAATCTTCTCACAGTTGAATGCTTTATTTACTTGCAGATCGCAGAATCTGGGGGTCAAAAGGGAAAAAAGGCTAAGGATGCACCTATGTACTATGAGGTAGGTTAAAACATTTATTGCAGTGTCAGTGCTCTTTTACACTGAAGTGTGTAGAGCCATGTGGTTCTGTTATACATTCTTAAGCAAATGCAAATTTGTTGGATCTATCTGGTAAAAACATTCTATCACCTAGATACTTAAACTGCTTTGTTTTGTGATACCAGCAATGTTCTGTTGAACTGCTGATTAAGTGATGATCAAAACGTTTTCAGGCATATGAGTTTCATTATTAAAGGATATGTTACGAAGGCATATTTTGATGGTGATGTCTCAAATTACAGAAAACCTGTCAGATTCTTCTGTCTCAGATGTTCTTAATAATTTAAAAACTTAAACTTTCACTTATGGGTATGCAGTCCCCTATATGAAACGCTATTCTGTGTGCTAGTACTGTTATAATCTCAGTTTGATGTAAACTGATTCATCTAGTGGGCTACATCAACTGGGTTTGGAATCATGCACAGTACAAAGAGTACTTCCTCCAACCCTGTTAATGTTTTACTTACAGCTTCTGAGAGGCGATAAAATCCTGTTATTAATTAGAAGATTGTGTAAAATTTTCTCAGGTAGAGTTTTACGGTCCTTCCAGACCTGGAGTGTAAAGAATTTTGGATCCCTCTAAGAAGGCTTTGTTTGTGTTTTATTTCTGCAATGACTAATAAATTTTTTATGTGTCTCAGGTTTTGGTGGACTTTGTAACAGTACTTTTTAGCTGTGGTCTGTTTTTCAGTAATGCCAGGCTAGTATCTGAACAAATCCCTTTGGAATTATTTACCACTGACAGGACTGTGAATTTTATGCAATCAACCCTCTTTATTTAGGACTAGCCTCCCAGGCAAACTCACCCTTATATTACCTGGTATGTAAAACTTCTTCAGACCTACTTGACAGAAAAATATTTAAGTCTAGCTCTAAGCAGAAGCTTTGTATGATGCCTGTATTTAATTACTAAGAGCAATTTTCCTTGTGAAGCAGGCACTTATGAATTTCCAGTTGTCAGTGCTGAGTTTCATTAGCTACTTACTTTACTCCTCAAAGGCATTTTTTTCCTCCTCTCCTTTAACACAGAATATAAAATGCCTGTTCTGACCTTTTGCTTGGACTCAGTTTCCGTTCAGACTGTAGCAAGTTAAAAGATCGATCATGTTGCCGCAGCATTAAGATCCCACCTCTCTGGGCAGAGTTTGCTCCTGAACATTCACACACATTGCATGTGCAATTTGAGCAGTCACAGCTTTCACTGCTTCCACTAGTAAAAATACGCAAATAAAAGTTTGGCACACAACACAGAGTTGTGAAAAGTTCTTCTGAGAGGAGCATTTCTGTCATTACCACATACAGTTCTCTGTGGCAGGATTCAACATGCTGCTATTTCCACACGTTTCCATGTTTATTTTTAGAGGCACTGTGAGATTCCTGACATTTAATGGTCTTTGAACATATGACATGTAGATATGTGTGAATATGGGACTAATGATGTGCATGGTAATGTGGATATTATTGGTATTAATAGTAATATTATTACCCATGCCATTGGTCTTACACTTTGCATCCACTGGTTTTAATAAATTCCAGTGCAGCAGTCTGCAGTGCCTAGAGTCAAGGACCTTTAATATATGGTTCATGATACAATGCAGGCTAATTATATATCTTATTAAAATAATTCCTACTGTCTGCTCTAAGTTATTCCCCTTCAGGGTTTCTATAATTTTATTGTTTTGTATCTCATATTACTCTTATTGTACAAAGTGGAGAGGCTCAGGGCAGGGTTTATAAATATGTATCTAAAAGATTTCCAAATCCAGGAGAATTAGGTGTCTAACTCCTTTTCTGACTCTTACATGACTTGATGGGGGTAGGAGTCTTGCTAGGTAATTTTGTACTAATTCCAGCAGTTAATTGAATGATGATCAGCTGATATTCTCATAAAGATGCTGAGGAATTTATTTTTCCCTTATATATTGTTACAAATGAGAAACAAGAAGTCTCAATATTCAGCAAAATTTAGATTGCTTTATTTTATATAGACAGAGCAAACAGCACTGGGGAGACATGAGGGGTCACTGCTCACTCCATGCTCTGTCGAACCTTGGTTTCCAGCCTCTTCTTATATAGTATGGTCTCTTGTTGTAATCAATAATTCTGGGTTTTTTGCTGTCACAATTTTACCAGGCAAGCAGTGGTGGTGGAATAAACATCTGTAAAGTCTCTGGGCAATAGTCCATCAGGTCTTGGTAGATAAAACCAGCAGAAATCGGGAAGTTCTGGTCTTTGTAGATAGGCAGTCATTGATAAAACAAAGGCAGGAAGTCTGATTTTGCAAAATCTATTGAACTATCGGAAAGTCTGATTTTGCAAGCTGGTAGTAGATACAACTTATTTAGAAAACATAATATTCATAACAGGGGGATTTAAATGATGATTTAATCATATATTTTCCTCTATCTCGTGTCCATGCTTCATTTCAGTCCTTAGTATTCTGGTTTTACAAACCCCAATACTTTTATGATTAACATGAATCTTTTATCAATTATTACATATATGAAAGGGAAAATGTTATGCCTCCTGTAATATATCAACATATTTCATAATTTATCATGTACAATTTTTCTAACAAGGCCTACAACTAAAAATATATGTATTTTATCAGCAAGGTGTGTATTTTTTACTGTTTCCACACCTGTTTGTTGGGTCAGTTTTCTGTTAAGGTTAATAACATCGTGTCTAATTAATTTTGCTACTACAAAATATGTTAGTGTTGTGAAAGTCTGATTATTGAGAGATGCCTCTGCCCAAATTAAGGTGCAAACAGGACCATGTGCTGAAGTTCATGGTACAGAATTTATTTTACAATGAATTAGAAACAGAAGAGAGAAGGGAGAGAGGGAGAGAGTTCAAGTAGAAAATAACACCACCCATGGATCCAGCAGCTCCCTTCTAGTCCCTCTGCACTCTAGGCTTTTTGGTGGTGGGGATACTTTTCATTATCTCTACACTTTAGCTAACAAAGGAATTAATGCTTATTGCAACACAGTTCTCTTATGCTATTGGTTAAATGATTAGCTCACCTCTGCATGTTAGTCTGCATGCTCAGTCTTTCCCTTCAGTCGGTGGGTCTCTGGGATCAGTGTTCACAACCTTCCCATGCCAGAATCACCTTTTATCCAGTTGCAGCTTATTTTAGCACAGCTGCTGAGTTGGCTTTCCTTGTGGCTCACAGATTCTCCATTTGTGTCCATTATTAGTGATACATTTTTTCCCTAGCCTCCCCCTAGGCCTGAGATAACACCTGGACAATAGCATCACCTTTATCTTATGTTGTCTATGCTTCAAGTTTCAGGTATCCAGAGGAATATTACAGTGGGCCTTTGGTGGCCACAGATGCCATCTCTCCCAAACCTTGGGATCTTTGTTTGACTGGTGATATGACAGTTGCTTCTTTATGTTTTGCCACAGTGGGAATTTTTGTCCAGATATGTTACCCAGGATGTGCTAGCCAGATCTTGCCTCCACCAGGTCTGGAGTTAATACCATCCTGTCATTCCTTTCTGTGTTAATCTCGTGGCAAAATCCTTCTTTGGGCTTAACAGTGTTTGAGACAGATAACTGCAGTCTTTAAGTACTTACAAATGTTCTAGTTTCCAAACTTCGAATTTTGAAAATCTGTTCAAGCCTAAACTTTCCACACTAGAATTGTCCATGAGTCTGGCTTTTGGTTTTTGTTTTGGTTTTTTTTTCCCCTGCTTCCCCCTTGAAACTTCTGGTGAGATTGAGTTCAGGGGCTGTGTGGATTAAAGGATCTTTTTTCTTTAGTTCCTTGTAAAAGTTATTTTCCAGTTTTGTTGGACTTACTGGGGCAGCAAACAGAAAGTTGCCTTTATGTTACCTGGGAATCATGTCCTATACTAATAAGGAAACAAACTGAAGCTGTGATGTAGTACCATGGTGATTAAAGCAGATGGAGCTTCATGTGGCCCCTTCACATAAGATGACTGGAGGAAGACGGATAGTGTTGCTGGAAATGAACAGCTGAATAAAGGTCATGGCCATGAGAGAGTGATAGAGGGGGAGAGATGTGGAAGAGTTTTGTGGTTCTGTCAGATAAGCTGAGATGCTTGGGAAAAAGGTTAATGGAAGGATGAAAAAGGCACAACTGGCAGAGATGAGAGCAGTTGTGTTTGGTTGTGGATTCCAAAATGTTGCCTTCATATCCTTGTGCTTCAGAAGCCAGCAAAACTAAAATCTTGTAAAAGAAACATCTTTCTATGCTGCTCTGACTCATCTCTGGGACAAGTCATCCTGTGCAGCCAAAAAGGTATAATTAAAAATATTAATCTTTATTCCACTACCAGACAATAATTAATGTATTGTTTCTCCTAGCAAAGTTCCTGCTATAATTGCCAAACTGAAAAATATTATCAGATCAGATACCAAATCCAAATTGTGTCCCATTCTCATCCTGGAGTTCCGTGAGACTGGAGCAGCATAAATCAGTTGTAAATAAGTTTTTCTCAGCTATTAATCACCAGGTTGACACCTAACTCTGCTGGCATCTCCTGCATTTTCAGGATGGGAGGCAGCATGAGCAGTGTTCAGTGCATTCCAGTATTCCTACCTAGACTTAGGATTCCATGAGGACAATTATAGATCAATACAAGTTAGAAAAGATCCTGAGCATGGCAGAATTTTATATATACATATATATGTGTGTGTGTGTGTGTGTGTGTGTGTATGTGTATGTGTATATGTGTAATTATTATTTATATATGTCTATATAAATTTCTGTATATAGCTCTTCCATAATTTGCAGGAGGTAGGAGGAGGAGGAGTGATTGGAGAAGGCATTCATACTAGAAAGGAAAAGGTAAATGGAAGATAAATGGATTACCTAGGCTTTGGACCTCAGATGTAGTGGAAGTGTTTGGTGCAGTTGAAAGTTTCCAGCAAATTTTGTTTGTTTTTTTAAACCTATGACCTGCGTAGGTTTAAATGATGCCAACACAATGATGCCTTTTTTCTCCTCTTTTTCTTTCCTTCTTATTCAAGACCACAGAGCTCAGGGAATTCTGATTTTCACTGTGTCATATTTTCTGTTTCAAATAGAAATGCAGCCTTGCCATACAAAGCTATTACCTTTGTGAAAAGGTCTCCTTATTTTTTTTTCTTTAAGAGCACAAAATAGAATTGGTAATTATTTTCCCCTCCTTTTATTTATTGTCTTTTGAATCCTTTTCTAGGACATTAAGGAAATAGCATCTCCTTTGTTGTTCTGCAATGATCAGCATTACATTGCCAGTATATACAGTAATTTCATGAATACAAACCACACCGTTTTGACTAAAATTTTGCTCCCACACCGGAAATGTGGCTAACATTCAGGAGTGGCTAATATGTGAATAAGTTCCTGACATTTTCAACCCCAGAAGTGGAAACCAAGGTGCCGAGTCGAGCAAACTGCCAGCAAAAGCCGGCATTTCGCGATTGTTACAAATTGTTACTCTGTTGAGCTGCGGGTGGAGCTGGCTCCCTGCAGGCAGCACAGGGCGGGGAGAGGCGGGAGAGCTCCCTCCTTCCCTCCTCTCCCGCAGCCCGGGGGAAAGACGGGGGGACCCCCTGCTGCCATCCCTGTGGCCTGGGGGGAAGGCGGGGGCTCCGTGCTGCCATCCCCACAGCCCGTGGGGTAAGCGGGGGGCTCCTGCCCCCACTTGCTGTGGCAGGAGCAGGCAGGCTCCGTCCACGCCTGCCGCTGCCGCTGCGGCAGGAGCGGGCAGGCTCCATCCCCGCCCGTCGCCGTGGCCACGGGAGCAGGGGGGCTCTGTGCCAGCAGCCTCCATCCCTACCTACCACCACGGGGCAGGGCCGGACCAGGGTGAGCGAGTCCAGTGGCAGCGGCGGCCGGCCCCAAGCGGCCCCGCTGAGCGACACCACCGAGCTGGGCCCCCCAGCCCCATCGGCAGCACCGAACGGGATGAGCCTGCACAGCCTTAGCCGAGCCAGTGAACCCCCCACCATGCCGCGATTCTGTTACTATTTGGCAACTTTGTTGCACGCGAGTCCTCGCTGCGAACGACAGAGCGGCTTATACTCAGGTGCGGCTTATTTATGGACAAAGAACGAAATGTTTACCAGCACTCAGAGATGCGGCTTATAGTCCGTGCGGCTTGTATTTGTGAAATTACTGTACATTATTATAATTTCAATTTTTTAAGTGTTAGTATGATATTTTATTTGCTGTAATACTGCCCTTGTTCTCCAAGAGTTGGTTAAAGTCAATACTTGGAGTCCAAAGAGTTCCTCAGCTACCTGTTTTTAATACTTTGATTTTATTGTCCAGGTCTACTGATTTTTGGTATTCCTAGCTTTAAAAGCTGCCTTTTTGCAATCTTCCATTGATGCTGTTGTAAACAATTGCTTTTAATGAAATGAGACAACCATATTATCTGTGGGGTTTTTCTGAATATAAAGCAGAATAATTAGCCCTACTTTTCTTGCATCTATATTCACCCTTTTATTGTTTCAATTTAATACCAATGCCATGTTAATTTTTTTTTTCTCTGATACAGTTAAAAAATAAACTCATTCTTATCTCTACTGGCACCTCGTCTCTTTTTATTTTTTTCCTTTCTTCATTGAACTTGAAATAATGAGGACTTTTAAATTACACTATCCAGGATCTTGTAAGCCCACCTGGTTTATGTGAATTATTTCTGATACATGTGATGAGCAAGCAAACATTAGATTTCAAATCACATGCTGGAACTGTAAATATGTAAACAAAAGATACAATAATTTCACGAATACAAGCCGCACTGAGCATAAGCCGCATCTCTGGGTGTTGGCAAATATTTCGTTCTTTGTCCATAAATAAGCCGCACCTGAGTGTAAGCCGTTCTGTCATTTGCAGCGAGGACCCGCGTGCAACAAAGTTGCCAAATAGTAACAGAACCGCGGCAGGGCGGGGTTTACTGACTCAGCTCGGGCTGTGCAGGCTCAGCCCGCTCGGGGCTGCCGACAGGGCCGGGTGGCGCAGCCCGGCACTGCCGCTCAGCGGGGCCGCTCGGGGCCAACCGCCGCTGCCACTGGGCTCGGTCACCACGGCCCGGCGCTGCCCCGTGGTGGCAGGCAGGGACAGAGCCCGGCCCCCGCTCCCGCGGCGGCGGGTGGGGACGGAGCACCCCGCCGCCTCCCCGGGCTGCGGCAATGGCGGCGCGGGGCCCCCACCGCTTCCCCGGGCCGCGGCAATGGCAGTGCGGGGCCCCCGCCACCTCCCCGGGCCGTGGCAATGGCGGCGCGGGGCCCCCCCGTCTCTCCCCCGGGCTGCGGCAAAGGAGGGAAGGAGAGAGCTCTCCTGCCTCTCTCCCCGCCCCCCGTGCTGCCTGCAGGGAGCCAGGCTCCACCTGCGGTGCAACAGAGTAACAATTTGTAACAATCGCTAAATGCCGGCTTTGCAGCTGCTCGGCTCGGCACTCTGGCTGGCACTTCTGAGGTTGTAAATGTCAGAAAATTATTCACATATTAGCCGCTCCTGAGTATTAGCCGCATTTCCAGTTTGGGAGCCAAATCTTAGTCAAAATGGTGCAGTTTGTATTAGTGAAATTACTGTAATATAAAATTTTGACTACAAATCATTCCACTTTTTGTCATCATGGTGAACACAGGCTCTGTTCTACTGTTCCAGATCTACATGGCAGATTGTTTTCATACTAAACCTCACTTTATTTTGCCTACTTGCGAAGAGGGAAGCAGTGTCAGCTTAGAAATCTCAAACCTCTGGATGGATAAATCTGTTCAGAAGCTCCAGGCTTACTGCTAAGATACGTAACAGCCAGCCCTTATCACCAGGCATACTGAGACATCAACTAGTTGTACAGTTTCAGTAAACAAACCAAGGAGATCCCCAAACTAGATCCTTCTATTGCCAAGCATAATATGCATAGTTTTGCCATTAAAATCCAGTTCAGTTGAGTGCTTGCATTTAAATCTTAATTAGCTCATGTTTTGTACAGCTCATTTAAAGAACTAAAAGATAATTGATTAGAAATAGAATTTTAGAATCTTATTTTTAAAAAATTGTTATTCATACATGTTTGGGGTTTTTTCTTTGACTTTGTTGTTATAGTTGTTGTTGTTTTTCCCCCTAAGATTGTGATGCCATTATCTTTGAGAAATTGCATAATGTTCACAGTACTTCTTACCTTAATAGACAATTGACTGTAGCAGATACAGGAGAATCCTTGAGTTTTCTAGTTGTACATGAAAGTGATTCCTCTTCTGGCACTT
Source organism: Catharus ustulatus (assembly GCF_009819885.2). NCBI lineage: Eukaryota > Metazoa > Chordata > Aves > Passeriformes > Turdidae > Catharus > Catharus ustulatus. Next base: position 28,353,783 of record NC_046222.1, on the reverse strand, counting down.
CCAACACAAAATATATAACCAAGATATTAAGAACTTCTTTAGGATGGTAAAACATTACAATTAAGAACTCCAGGTCACAAAAAAAGTGGAATAAATTTAGCCAGGAAGCAGAGGATGTAAAGCATTTTTCAAGCATTCCTGTGAATTTATGCTTTGCTAGAAATATGTAGAGTGTAGACTTATGAAGTAAGGGTTGCTGCTGGTTATTTGAAGTATTGATCACATTATGATGTAGAGAGCAGGTGCACTTTAGATTTGAACTGAGTGTGTGTTTCCTGGGAGAGATGCTCCTACTGTATTATGAAATGTTATATATGTTGTATATATTTGTATATTGTATTATGTATATTATTACATGTAATTATACTTAGATAATAGATATATTTTAAATATGTGGTTTTAAATGTGTATGTATGTGTATAATTATTCAAAACTACCTTCTACCCCCAATGGCATGATTTTAATTTTAAAAAAGTTAAGAATAAATGTTCTCTTTCTAGATATCTTTCATATCCTCTCTTCAGTAGGTCTTAAGTACATTATACCTTTCTATTACCTTATATCACTCTCTTGTCTATGTCCCTTTTTTAGACTCTCATCATTGTGTCTAACACTATCTTCATATAAATAAATAAATAAATAAAGGAGGGTAGTACTAGGGACATGGAGAATGCATTTATTTGTGTTCATTATAGTAAATTCCTAGGGTTGAAAAATAAAAAATGTTTGGTTTAGCTTGATGTGAAAGGGGACTTTTAATGACAGAGACTTATGGGAAGGAATATTTTCACCCAAGTACAAGCTCAGAAGAGTTGTCTGGCACTGGGAGAAGAGCAAACTCAGTAGTAGCCAGGATATGGGGTACTCAAGAAAAAGGTTTCAAACATAATGTTAGTCAGCAGTGTTTTTAAGAAAGCCTTTCTATTTCTTGTGGAAACATATAATCAAAGCTTAAGTGTATAGTGCATAGTAAGGACAGGTGTATAGATTTTGACACAATGCTATAACAAAGTTATGGTCAAGATTAGACCTTCTCAAAAGTAAAGATAGCCCTATCAAAACCAAACCTTCCCACTCTATATACGCATGTAAATATAATTCTATTCTTAATGCAAATGAGAAAGATTTTCTTTTCATTACAATGGAACAAAATTAATTTTAGAAGTTGGTGTAAAATGTAACAGCTCAGGAGCCAAAATTTATCTAGTGTCATTGTTTTTATGAGAAGGTTTGACACTAGAAACAACTTTGCCAGCCATGCTGAACATTTAAGATAGGAAGACTTAATTTTATTTTTCATTCCAGTACAAAATAAATTTCATACTGCATTCTTAAATGTCATAATAAAATGGAGCTGTTCTCCAGTCAGCCTTCGTCAAGTGGTATTGCGTGGATGCAGATGAAGAGAATTTTATTGCAGAAGGATTTGGCCCTTACATTGTGTGGATACATTGAAGTTTAATGTGTACACTTGGGAATTGTTGTGAAATGAATATGCCTTTTAGGGAGGTACTGCTTTCAGGAAAAGTTAAGGGACTTTAAATCCTTTTGTGGGCACTATCTATTAATCTGTTTTCAGCTCTTTTCTATCTGTTACCAAGTTCCTACCAGTTTATAGTACAGAATATAGGATGTTATATAAATGGTCCACTAAATGAGGTGGTGTATTTACCTGAGATATTTAGTGTCTTAACTTCTGAGGAGATAATACTGCCTACTGGTTCTCAGTATTTAGGTCAATCTACTTAAAAGGCTGTTAGGGAAAGAATTTGTTAATTTAGGTTTTGCATGTCTTTGCATCAGCCTTTGCCATTGTCAGAACATCTGATGCCACTGCACGATGAAGTGGCCTGTGTAGTCCTTTAAGTTATCAAACTGTATGCCTTCCATTTGTTTTTAATTATTCCATGAGAGGAAAACATTGTTGCTATGAACTAAGCAGTTCTCTAAATTGTAGCTGTTCACAGTCAGTTCAAGTGTCTCCAGTTGAGCATCCCTTCCAGGAACAATGTGTCATGTTAAGAAGTACCAGCATTTCTAAATATTAAAATTGCGGGGGACAGTCTTGAACTTGAGCAGGAAAACAGTCTGTGTTTTCTAATTAAGTTTCCTAAAACCTGAGAGGTCAGGTTCTATTATTTACATGAGGCAATTGACAGGCACATCTTCAAGTTTCATTTCAGAATAGTGACTCTTCATAGTCCTAAAGCTAGGATTTCAGAAACATGCATTATTATTTTATTACTGTTAGTTGTAATTATTTGACCTGAGACCATTCATAATGCTCAAATTGTTACCAATTTATTTTCTAGGAAAGACAATTGATAACCCTTTGAAATTCATCTACCTATTTAAAATCTGCTTTAGAGTACTGGTAAAACTTCGGGTTTGCTTCACAGATTACAACAGGTCCAACATACATGCAAGTTGGTATCAAATTTCTGCTTTTTCTATGCAGATTTTGTTGAGATCTCTGTGTAACTAGAGGAAACAGCAATTATGTCTGTGAGAATGTCATCCTTGAAGTGTTAGAGGGACTCTGAAGTAACCAAAAGCAATGCTGTCTTCTGGGATTTTGTCTTCAGAGTTTTTGGGGGACTATAATAGATTCATTAAGGATATTAAAATCTATGACTTTTTTCTCAAGTACAGCAACTAATCACACAATCCTTTGTCACCAAATTAAAAAAAAAAAAAAACCAAACAAAAAATCCCAACATCTCTAAGCCCTGCTGCAAAGCTGGACCAGCCAAGATGGAAAGATCCTGCCCAGTTTTGTGGTGCCAAGTCTACAAGGCCATTGGAACTACCTGGCCCAAATATTCTAACATGGCTTAGAAAACTCTGTCAAGATGTAGCTGGATGGGTTCTGCCAGCATATGGTTTGATAAGGCAATTTTGTTTCTTAATCTTTTTGTTCTACCTCTCATTTGGTTCTCTTCCTAGCCAGATGCAATGTTAGAGAAGCGTGGCTAAATCTTTTAGCAGTGTGGTGTGCATTGTGTGGATTCACTTGGCTGAAATTGCTGGAGACAATTTACTTCTCAGAAGCTTAAAATATTCTGTGCCATAATGGAAAGATTTGCTGGGCAGATTCATCCCACTGAAATGTAAACATTTCAGTATTTGATCATAGTAATATATCCCTTCATCTGAGCACATATCACAACAAACTGGCTTGTCCTCTTTTTCTGAAAGGGTCTGGGTTATGTAGAGGTTCTTCTGAAATCCCTTAAATGCTGTTTCAACTATTGCCCCCCAATCAGTGTTAAAAGAAATCAGATATATGAAAGGTCACGTGACAAAACCTTCCCTGTGCTTAGACCTCCTTCCTAAGATAGCAGTACTAATGCCTGATCTTTCCAAACACTGGATGTTTGTATCCCTTAAAGTAGTTTGGTTTTCACAGCAGCTAATGGTCAGGGAGCCATAGGAGGTGCACATCCCAGATGGTGAGACCTCCTGTATGAGCTCTCTAATAAAGCTCTCCTTACTTTTATGTAATGTATTTTCTCATTTTTACTGAAATTAGGCTATTCGCCATTTCTGTTTTTCTTAAAACATTATTTAAGTACTTGACAAAACACTGTACATGTGCGTTAGAAAATTGTCACAGAGCATCCCTGAGATTAAATCAGTTAAAATAACCCCTCAGGTTGCATATTTTCTGCAGAAAGAGGTTTAGAGAACAGGCTTTCTTACAATGGATAATTCTAATAGGTTTCTGCACACCAGATCAAGCTGTGTTGTGTTTTGGCAAAAAACAGACTCACTCATATGAGTGACAAGTTATTTTTCTAGAGCACAAGCAGCCATTTGCTTCTGCTTTGAGAAATATTCTCACAATAGAGAAGAAGATATTTAGCACTAGAACAGCATTCGTATTTGCTCAGTATTGCTTCGTTTTAGTAGGTTTAGTTGAAAAGGACTCCGTAGGGTACAAGGAGTCATCAAATCCACTTTACTTATTTTCACCCTCTGGAACACATATTCAATGATTAACAAGGATGACTCATTTGGCTTGTCTTATGTTTTACAGTCTACCTTGTGAATACATAAGCATTATATGGAGCTCTGCTCAGATATGCAATTGATTTACTGATTTATGTGAGTCCTTAAGCTCTCTTTGAACTGTGAGTCATTAATTCACTAGTGAAAGATTACAATTAAGCAAGTGGTCTTTTGACATCATAGGCAGGAAGAGATTCTGAGAGTTAACATGAAGTTAGGTGAACAGTCTAATACGAGAAACTGAATTCTTTCAACACACTGGAGGTGTCATCTAAAAAAAAGTTATTTCAGTTAGCTCAGGTCTTTCATGGTATTCTTTCAAGATGATTGCTAGTAGTGTGCTTTAGTCAATGAAATGACATTGGCCGAGTCAGAAATACTAAATTGTATGTGTAAAGAAGTCTTCTTTAGTAAAAACAATTATCAGTATGACACATGCAGCTTTTGTCCCCTAGTCTGTCTTAAAAGTTGCTTGTGAAGGACTCGTAAGACTGACAGCGTATTATAATAAGTCAAGATCACGTTTTTCCCCTACTTTTATTACTTTGCTCAGGAAAATGCATCTGAATAGTAATTACCAACTTGGTTATGTAATCCATAGAGCCTCTAGACTGTTGACTATCCTGCTTCAAATTAGCTTGAACTGTGTCAGCAACTAAGGAATTTTTCTTATTTGGTTCTTCTAGGAACTATTATGTTTCTTTTAGGAAGTGTTATATGAGTCTGAGGCATATGTGATGGTTTGGATTTCTTACAATTTCAAGAACAAGAGGTAAGACAGGGCTTTGGAAAGCTCACTGGGTATGGAAGAACTGTACTGTGAAGTGGGCTGATCACTGTTCATAGCAAGCAGTGTTACTGCTGCCAGGTAGTAATAAAGCTGTGAAAGTTTGTAATCTAATTTATCTTTTTGAAAGGTCTTCTGATTATGATTTGGCAGCCATAATGGTTCTGTATCTTGTAAAAGAGATATTTCAAAGAAGATAGCACAAAGACTCTGGCTTTAAATGTTTCCCTAACTTTTGAGACCTATCTCCTATCTCAGTGGCGCTGACATCTGTCAGTATTGTAGGGTCACTTATAAGCACTCGTGCAGTGTTTGAGTGGCTTGAAATACATGCCCTTTGCACCAGACAGCTAAACCTCTGCATGTTCATGCTGCCGCCATATGAGATCAAATACTGCCTCGCCAAAGCCTTTTTGCACTTCACCAGTGTGATCCCTGCTGTGTGCGGAATGCTAAGGTTCCTCTTGCATTAAAGGAAAAGAGGCCCTACCTAACTAAGTTTGTCCATCCAAGTTTCCATGGTTTCTCACGTAAGAAAAAGATCATCACTGGTGGGATGAAGTATAGCCAATCTGCAACAAATCCACTTCATATTATCCGAAAAACTTCCTTCTGTATTCCTACCCAGTTTTTGTCTTAAGGTTCTTGTTTGGTGGTTTTTATTTTCACTTGACGCCCTGTAAATTTTTAACTGTTTACGCCAGATGCCTGCATAATTCACAGGACCACGGATGAAGAAAAAATGAATGTGTAATAAATTTAATTTATTTTATCTACTGTGCATGAATTCATCTGTGTTCTGTCTTTAGGATTGGTTTTAATTTCTTCCTGTATAAATTTCTGCATGAAAAGATATTTGCTTTCTTTGTATTGCCAAATGTAGTGCACTCATTCAGTCTTTGTTTTATTTGTATGACCTCCTTCCACAGTCATGGAATGTATTACTGTTAAATAGTTTTGGTTATACTTCTCATGGCTCACATAAAAAAAATTTGTCAATTCCTACCCACTCTACTTCATCAAGTCTCTTCATTCCTGTATTCTCTATCTACAAAGTAGGAATAATTATTATGGAGTGCTTTTGACTGGTAAAATGCTTTAAAATTCTCAAGAAGAATGATGTTTAAGAATCTAAGCACTTTTTTCTTCTTCCATGCACAATAAATCAGCAACTGCTATCAAACTGGGTTACTATATATATACTTTACAGGAATCCTTCCAGAATCCCTCCATTTCCTCTGGATTGTGTTTCAAGGAATGTGCAACTCATCTACATTAGGCCAGTGAGAAGCATCATTTTCAAAAGGCTCTTAAGATTAATTCTAGAAAAAAAAGCAAAAAAAACTTCACGAGAATCTTTCTGAGGGAAATTACTATGATATTTCTACCAAAGTGTCTTTCTTTCAGAGCACAGATTTGTGTGCCTGTCTCTTTGTGACTGTTTTTTTGTGGGAGTGACTAGTAGTTCCTAGTGTGGCCGCAGTCTGTGGTAAATTTTAAGTCTTGTTCTTAACATGTCCTTGATTTTCTGCTGTGGCTCTGATGTTACTGGATCTTTCGGGATGCCTTCTATGATTGCTTGTTGAGCTAGTGACCAGTTTTACTTTGAGTACAAAACATGCAAAGCAAAACTCAGTCATGATGTATCTTCCTTTGTGTATGTTAAGATCACTGGATTTATTTGTGTTGCAGGAGCACAATTGCTTTGGAAGGGGCATGTGTTTTGGTTTGTGTCCCTGTTATGTAGCTTGGAAAAAATCTGAATTTTAAGACGTTTCTTTTTCTGCAACTTGCTTTCATTTGTATGAAGCAATAATTTGGCATATAGCAGTCTGGATTCTGATTTGGCTTTGCTTTATTCAGAGAAGCATTTTAGTGGCTACATTTAGGTGAGAAGTGAAAATTTCTAAACTAGGCAAGAATCTGTGGAAGCTCAAAGCTTATGGTGATGTTTGCATTAGATAAGTTCAGTGAGATAGAGTGTGCACCTTCATTGTCTTAGTGTCAGCAGGCAAAATTTACACCATATGTGCCCAACTGTGATTGCTGCATGAGGAGAAAAGAGAAACATGTCAGAACATTTGAGTAACACCTAATTCAGCCCATGGTTATAAATAAAGCTGATGGATGCTTAAAAACAAAAGTAAGAAAATATTATGGTTTTATTATTTCTCAACAGCGCTTCCTACATAAGTGAATTTTATTACAGAGACAACACGAGTGAAAAGAAACATATAACAACTTTTTAATGGTATTTTTGCGTTATTTTATTTTTTTCGCAGTAAATAAAGTAGTTATGAGGCTCCAAGGAAAACAGCCCAGATGTTAGTGAGTTGTATGAAATTTAGTGGAAACAAGCTGTAAAAAACATAGTCATAAAACAGCCTGTCAATGCCACACATCTGGACAATGCAACTGTATGTTCCCGCTGCTATCATCACCCTAAGAGAACTCAATAACCTTATTTCACTCCAATTAGGCTGCATACCAACGGCATCAGAGAGGGGGTATGTTTTCACCAAGACAGACCCTCTCAAATTCCCAAGTTTTTTATCTTTCATTTAGGGCTAGTCCCTCAGACACTGGTCACTTTGTAAACAGCTATTCCCCTTGATTTGCTATCTGTAACCTGCTTTTTAATTTAAAGCTTTGTAATAGGTAGTTGCTTAATGTTGTTTCTTTGTTTAAAATTTAAAGAAAATTACATTTTCCTGTGAGAATTCTGTCTGTTGACTTTCTCATAAATCATAGAAGGTTTTTTCCATTCTATTTTTATCTCATACTATATCTGATATAACTTTATTTGAGGTCTTTGGAACCAAAGAATAACAGTGTGTCTTACTGATATGTTGTTTTTTCTGGAAATGTGGCCATTTTGATCTACACATAGTACAATGTGAGACAGCAGTCCTCATTTCAGCTTGCAAATAAATACGAGTTGAGTGCAGTATTCAAACTATGCAAGTAGTATTTTTGTTGTGATTTTTTTTTTCCCTTTGCAGGTAATGGAATTAGCCAAAGCCTTTCTGGAGCAGGGTGAAGAAATTCCTGTAACACTAACTGGAAAGCTGTTGAAATTTCAATTGCTTTGTCTCAAACAGAAGGACCTTCAGAGAAGAGAAGAGGAAAAGGAGGTACTATAGTATGCTCTGGGAACATTACATTTTTGAAGACACATCTATTCTGGTGTTACTTCCATAAATTCAGCTTTCTTCTGATGTTTGGCTTTCTAGAACTGTAATTTAAAAAATGTGATTAGAAATATTTTTTATCTAATCAACTTAGATTAGACTTTGTGGATGAAGTTCTCAATTACTCAAATGCCTGTGAGAACATAGGGAAAAAAAAAAGAAAAACTCTGTGGAAGAAGTCTTTGCTCAAGTGAGAGCTAGTAACTGCTTAGCTGAGTCTTAGGACCAATACAAAACAGAGCTAGGAACAGGCTTCTGCGGAATGTATCCCTGTTGAAGTAAAGGTAGGAGAGGTTGTTATTGGGAGGGATCAAGTATAGACACAGAGCAGAATGTGACGGAGTTCTTGCTATGAGTCTCCTCTCTAGAGGGAATTTGGAGAAGTTATCTCTTCCATCCTCTGGCACTAAGGCAGGATAATATTTACATAAACTATTCTTGGCAAATGTTTGTTAAACCTTTTCTTCAAACTTTCCAATGCTGTGTCTTTGCTTTTCCATGGCAATCAGTATTATTTCTGAACCATCTCTACAACACACACAAGAAAAAGGATTCTGGTTCTACCAACCCTACTCTCATTTGATTAGGCATGTTCCTCTCCTCTGAATTCTCTCAAAACAGTACATATTTTGAAGTCCACTTCTCAGAACCAGGTACCGCATTTTCCTGTGTTCCCAAAACTTGCTTCCATTTGTCTCCAAGGTCATCACTACTAGCTCCAAGACTGTCTCAGACAGATTGCTTATGTGTTCTAGGAGGAATTTCACCAAGCTTGCGCAGAATCACAAATCAGACCTCTAATTTATTTCTAACACCTTTTGGAACATTTTGACAACTTACTGAACAGTTGTTTTTTCTATAGTCCTTTTCCAACAAACATTCATGAAACTGAATAAAGTCAGTTAATTATCAGAAAGTCATATGATTGCTGCAGTAAGTTTATCCTGTTAATTGATAAAACTCTATAATGTGAGGTGTGATGACATGGAGACCTAAGCAGTCTGTGCATGTGAAAGATGCAAGCAGAAAATAGTTTAATGGATTTTGTATAGGTGAAAAGTCTGTAAATTTCTTTATCAATGGCTTTATTCGTGGGAGTGGTTGGTGGATGAAGTGTAGCACACCATCACAAGAACAATAAATGCTAGGTGATTCCATTAAAATTGTGTCCTGTTCCCACATAAGTCAATTTATTAGTAAATGATAGTTTAGACCACAGAAATGTATGAGGAATATTAAAAAAAAAAAAAGCTTTTTCAATCTGAAAAGAAATTGAGAGTCTGAAGCTATAGAATAGATTGTTAATAGTGAATTGAGAAAAAAATGGCTTTTTTCTTAGATAGCAGTCAATCCTTTTAGGTAAACTGTCAAACAAAAATTTGAAGTTTAATGGCACTTCAATATTTGGAGTATTTAGAGTATTTAGAGCTTTGATCTAGCAAAATTAGTCTTGTAACTTTAATTTTATTTCCTGGTTAATTTGAGGATAGTCAGTGTTGTAGGTTGAAGAGTCTCTGGCACTTACTTTTCTGTTTTAGCCAAATTGTCTGCAAAAGTTGTCATCTCCTTTGAATTGCATCTATATTAATGTGTGACAGGCAAACACAAGTGGAGTAGTTGAAGGACGGAATCAAAAATTGGAAGGCTCTTGGATATGAGGATGCTCTGCAGTACAGAGTGGGCAGAAACTGACTTCTGATTTAGAGTTCTGTCTCTAAATTGGCTGCCATAAAATTTTTAATCCTTTTCAACTAGCTTGTACAGTACAAGTTCTGTTGCCAACAATCTGGGTGTTGAAAACAGGATTTTACTCACAAATCAGTTCTCGGAAAGCAAGCGTATCTGTCCTTGGGTTTTTTAATAGATACCAGTTAATAGAAGGATCAGCAGAACTAGTACAACATGTAAATAACCAAAAATAAGGCATTAGGAAATTTCTGTATTTCATTAGGAGCAGGAGCTTGTTGTAAATTGACAGGTTTATGTATTTAAAATATTAGGCAGAAGTGAAGAAGTGTCTCTGAATTAGAAAACTGAGGTAGAAAAATTTTGTAATGTAAAGCTTAAAATAACAAATTTGCAGAAGTGAATGGATTATTAGAAACTCCACAAAAAGCTGCACCTTGTAGGGAAGGAGAAATATGACATTGAAAGGAAAAGGAAAGAGTCCAGGAGAGGAGAGGCTTTTACTTTCTAAAGTATTAAGGTCAAGCAGTGTTATTTGTTAGAATCTTGGCAAGTCCAGAAATGTCTCTGCTTATTTAAGAGTTACTTAAAATGATGCAGATGCAATAGATGAAGTTGATTGTGAACTTTGTGGCATGATGACTGAATCAGCTGTTTGGTGTGTTCAACAGCTTAGAATTCAAAGAAGTACTATCAAAATTTCTAATTTGAAATGTTAAAGGTAGAACCAATTTGAAAGAAAATAATGAAAGCCTCCAAATTCTTCATTACACAGTGGAAATATTTTCAAAAATCTGTTGAAGACATTTTTAAATTTTACAGAAAAGAAATTCAATAAGGAAGGGAAAAGCAGCAAAAGATTTTCTGTTTTGATTTTGAATTTGAGCTAAATACAACTTCCACAGCTGGAAAGTCTGCTTTACAGCTGGATCTAGGGAAAGCAAATATATAGAGTTAACTGCCCTCATTAGCATGAAGGGCTTCCCTAATTGCTTTAATAGCCTTTAAAGTAACATCATCAGGATTGTAACTGTAAGTTAAGTTAATATTTTTATTTTATTTTGTTTAACTTTATAATCCTGAAATGTAATTTTTGCATAGTTTGAATAGTATTTCTGCTGGACAGAAAGAAGGTGAAGACAGTCTTGCTGTACAGAACCAACTTTGCCTTAATATTTTTTGATTGTTTTCATTTTAGGCCAACTCCTGTTTTTTTTTTATTTATAGTGTGAGGCTTTGGGACACTTACAAAATATTTTTTTGTCCTGTACTGTTAAGTTATTGGGAAGAGCTTTATGTAGGTGTTTTTGTTTGGAGATAATGAGAATGGCTGAGTACAGTAATTTCACGAATACAAGCCGCACCAATTTGACCAAAATTTTGGTGGAAACCCGGAAGTGCGGCTAATATTCCGGGGCGGCTAATACATTAACAAAATTCTAAAAGCTGCCAACACGGAAGTGAGAGCCCGCGGCAGCCCCAAGCCAAGCTGGAGCCCGGCCGGCCCCGGCAGAGGTGGGAAAGCCTGGCAGAGGCGGGGCCAGCAGTGTGGGGGGCGGGCGGCAGAGCCTGAGCCAACAGGGCGGGGCAGGGGGGCGACAGAGCCGGGTCAGTAGGGCGGGGGAGCCTGGGAGAACTGGGGCTAGCAGTGCAGGGGAGCATGGCAGAAGCAGGAAGGCCGGCGGGTGGGGCTGCCTGGCAGCGGGGGAAGCCCAGCAGAATCGGGGCCAGCAGCATGGGGGAGCCCGGCGGTGCGGGGGCCTGCAGTGCCGGCCAGGGCGAGGAAACGCGGCGGCGGTGCAGACGGGAGGGGGCGGCCGGCGAGCCCGGCGGCGGCAGCCCGCCGGTAGGGCTAGGGAACGCGGCGCGGCCGGCGAGCCGGGCGGCGGCGGCGGCAGCCCGCCGGCAGGGCTAGGGAACGCGGCGCGGCGCGGCCGGCGAGCCGGGCGGCGGCAGCGGCAGCCCGCTGGCAGGGCTAGGGAACGCGGCGCGGCCGGCGAGCCGGGCGGCGACGGCGGCAGCCCACCGGCAGGGCTAGGGAACGCGGCGCGGCGCAGCCGGCGAGCCGGGCGGCGGTGGGCAGGGCTAGGGAACGCGGCGCGGCGCGGCCGGCGAGCCGGGCGGCGGCGGGCAGGGCTAGGGAACGCGGCGCGGCGCGGCCGGCGAGCCGGGCGGCAGCAGCCCGCCGGCAGGGCTAGGGAACGCGGCGCGGCCGGCGAGCCGGGCGGCGACGGTGGCAGCCCGCCGGCAGGGCTAGGGAACGCGGCGCGGCCGGCGAGCCGGGCGGCGGCGGGCAGGGCTAGGGAACGCGGCGCGGCCGGCGAGCCGGGCGGCGGCAGCCCGCCGGCAGGGCTAGGGAACGCGGCGCGGCCGGCGAGCCGGGCGGCGACGGCGGCAGCCCGCCGGCAGGGCTAGGGAACGCGGCAGCGGGGCGGTGCTGACGGGAGAGGGGGGCCAGCGAGCCCGGCGGCGGCGGCAGCACCACCCGACCAGCCCCGCCGAGCCGTGGCGCTGAGCTGGGCTACCCGGCCCCGTCGGCAACCATGAGCGGGCCGAGCCTTCCTGGCCCCGCCCCGAGCCAGTAAAGCCCGCTATGCCGCGATCCTGTTACTAATTGGCCAATTTGTGAAAGCTGCGCACGGATTCTCGCGACGAACGAAAGTGCGGCTAATATTCGGGGTGCGGCTTATCTATTGACAAAGACAGCAACATTGTCGAGGCACCGGGGGTGCGGCTTATAATCCGTGCGACTTGTATTCGTGAAACTACTGTAATATCCTGTGTGAAATGAACACACAACTCTTGGTTCTAGTTTACATTAGACAGATATTTACATCAAAGAAAAATGGTGCTGGTACCATTTTACACCATAGTCAAGAGTGTTAACAGAGATGTTAAAGATAGTAACAGATATTGAATTTTTGACATATTTCCTCTCAGTCCAAGGAAGGTTTCTGGCTGATTCCAGTGCTGTAGTGGAAGTTACTAAAGCACAGAGATTTTTTGCTCATCTCTCTACCCATGTGCATTTTGTTAGTTTGATAGGCATAATGTCTACATACTTCTTGCAGTTCCTTTTTAATATGAAGTTCTTAGCATTATGACTGAGTAAGAACATATGAATAACTGAATTATGTTTTTGAGTAGGAAAACACAGGGTTTTCAAGACAGCTCCACCACATTAATATAATAGCAGCTGAGCGGGAAAAGTGTGAAACTAAAAAAATTGAACACCTAAACTTTTACAGCAGTCTAACCTTTGTTCTGCACAAAGGCTTTAATGAGAACTTCATTTATTCATCTTGTCAGGCAGAACAGCAGCAAAAAGAGAAAGAAAAAGAAAAAACGAAACTTCCTGAAAAGACATCTGGAAAAGATAGTAAAGGAAAAAAGTCAGTGGCACCACCCCCTGTTAAAAAGGACACCAAATTGAAACAACGGGGAGAAGTGGAAGTGAAAGACAAGTACATTGGTATGTAAAATATGATTATATATTCCCAATAAACTTTTGGAGTACTTTGTTTTGTTCCATGTTTTGTTCCATGTTGAAAAGTCAAGATCTATTTGCTAATATCAAAACTTTGCCACTTTGCCTTTGAAGAGGGCACTATGTTCTGCTCAGTGTTAGGATGGATTGTGCAGTCCAAGAATTAAAATACAGTTAAGTTATATATGGCATGTCAACATCAAAATATTTGGGGATATATAAGACTACAAGAAAGTAGTTAAAAAAATCCTTCAGAAAACTTATCCTAGACACACATTTCAGAATAACTAAATGTGTCAGTATCCAAAGGTGGCTTTCTTCTTATACTATAATTTAAAAAAGAGCTGACTGAGTTGTCAACCCTGTCAGTGAGGAAATTTTTCCTAACATTCAATCTAAACTTACCCTCTTTATATTTGTTTTAATACAGCTCTATAAAGAAATAAAGGGGAAAAAAAGGACCATGCCTTAAATTCAGTCTATATCTTTTTCTGGTAGCTAGCAGTAATTTTATCATTCATCTCTAATACATTATCCCCTGTCTGAAATTAAATATTTCTTCTTTTGAGTAATCTTGAGATTACTTACATTGATGTTTTTCTTCTTTTGCATATGGACTAGTCACTGATAATTAGAACGTTAGGCATTGTTATGCACTTGTCATGATTATTAGCATAATCATAATTACAATTTTCAAACGGCAGGCAGTCTTCAGCATGTATACATTGCAATTTGTGGATTTGTGTAAGTGATTATGCAACACCTATCTTTTTTGTTAAAAATTATTCATGTCCAGAAATAGTATATGCTTATACTTTTTCTTCCTGCAGTAACTGAGACATAAATTTATGTGCTTCAATTTCAGTACTAGGAGTGAAATAATAAGCTAGTTTTCTTCTGGTTTTGATTTTTGCTTTATGCAATATATGTACTAGACTGTGGTGGGTGCTTCCTCAGTCAGTCTCTCTCTAAATTTCTGTGTTAGTCCATGTTTAGCTAATATTACAAGGAGCAGAGAGTCTGCTGCTCCAGGTGGTAGCAGCATTGGCCATATATCTGAGCACAGGCTGTCAGTGCCAGGCTACCTTTTTTCCTTCCTTGGATAAATGAGTCCCATGAGCTGGAGTCAGCAAACACTTGGACATCTGATGTGTTAATAAGCATAAGAAAGGATCTTGATGTTAAATAGAGTAAAAAGCTGTGATTTTCTTTTGGTGCAGGTGTGTCTGCACTAGCTCTATGTGTTTCAGCTTTGATGGAGAGATACAGGATCTTCAACAGGCATTTCCAGTCAGCTTAGGACAAATAACTGTACCGGTATCCTGGTTTAGGGGACAGGTACTGCCAAGAAAAAGGCAGGAACTTTTCATAAAATGGAGAATGAAAATCCCCTCCCTTCAATTTATTAAAATTTGGAAATTAAGGGGCTCTCAGGCTAAGGTATGGGTTTAGGAATAACAGTTCTTTACTGATATGTCTACAAGACAAAACAAGAACAACATCAGTTATGAAAATCAGTGACAAAACAGAACAAAACTTAGTCCCAGTCCCTTTTCCAGCCACAGACACTCTTCTCCTCTGCATAGTCCTGGTGGAGAGCGGGGCAGGCCTCTCGCAGCTGCAGCAGCAGCAGGAGCAGGGAGGCGGAGGCAACAGGGCCAGGTGGGAGAAGGGTGAAGGAAGTACTCCCTGCTCACCATTTGGGTCCCTGTTCTCAGCAGTGTTCTCAGAGGCAGGAGGCTCTAGCAGTGCAGGGTGCAGGGGAAATCCGACCGCAGAGAAACCTCTCTCCTTGGCATTTGGACTGGCATGTGTCCCAAGGGAGAAAAAAATATCCAGCCACCCCAACCCCCCAAATCCCGCCAACAATTGAGGGAGGGAGACAGCCCCCACCCATCCCTTTGTCTTGAGAATCAAAAGCTGAGGGAGCCACCTGGCCAACTTCCTTAGCATGTTAATGGAAAAAATTCTCCACAGAGGAGGAAGAGTAAAACCCCCCCCAACTCCCAGCAACTAATTAAATCACCTCATACCTGTCTTACTACTAGTAAGTACTTGTATTTCTCCGTAACGCATAAGAAGAAACTACACACGCCCAGAACTTCTAGAGAGTTCATTTCTTCTTCTATCATGCTTAACCTTTTGTTTTGGTACTGAAATGTTGATATGCATACTTCTGCATAACTGATAAGCCCAAACAGAGCAGACTCTCAATGAAACTTCTCATCTGCACTTTAATATGAATTTGGATATGCCTCTGCCAAATGAAAGGACTAGTGTGAGCTGATGTTACCAGCGGATGAAGATTTTACCAAGAAGTACATCTAGTGAACATGAACTACTGGGTAGGGAAGAGTCAGCAGTGAGTCTATCTGCAGCTAATCCCTTGAAATTGTGATGGTTTGGGTAATCTTTCATGTGAGATACCATTACTTATTCTGTGTATGCTCCATGTGCAAGATGAAATAGGATAGTTTAAACTACTGTTAGAGCATGTGGGTGTGTCCTGACACTAAACTCCTTTGAGACGAGCAATTGCAGAAATGCTGCTACAACATTCTGATTATGATCAGTTCCTGCAGTTTTTCTCCTGGTCCTTCTCCAAACAATTATTACTTCTGACTTTATTGAGAATTACTATTCTTCTTGCTGTGTTCTAGGTTCTAGGTTTGGTGCAGAAGACCTGAGTCTTACGCACATAATTTTTGAATTTATATGTAATTTTTCCGATGAGATTATAAAAGAACTGTTTCTCTGAGCTTCATTTGCATTATCCCATATAGTGAAGTAAAAAATTTATTTTGTTTAGCTGATGAATGTTCTTACTCCAATCTGTTTTTGTTGTGTTTTGAACAGATGATGAACCAGATGATGGTGCTCATCATTACTTTATCATTCTGGGTTTCTCCAATCTTCAATTGTTGCCTGTTTTGTCTGACCTTGGGATTAACATTTCAAGTGTAATTCAAATTTCTTCTGAAAATTACAAGCCATTGCGGATGTACTTAGAAGCAACTAAACTTAAAAGACAGTCTTCAATTTCACGTGAAGGTAATGTAGTCATTTGAAAAAAAAACATGTAGAAAGGAGATAATTTTCTATCCAGGGAATGACTGTTCTGGCTGTGGTGTTCTCCCTCTCCATGCCTTGTGATTATAGGGCATGCTACGTATGAGCAGCTGTGTTTGCCAGTGCCAAAGTAGTATTGCCATTGTTTGGCTACCAAATCTAATGGTTTGGCAGTGCAAAAACTGAACAGTAGAAAGAGAGACTGACTAAGCAGGCAGAGTTTGTGGCCACAGTAGCCACCAAAGAACAACATTTTATAAAATGCATATTTCTGTGAATTGTTAGGAAATGAACTGCTTAGAAAACTTGACTCATTTGGTAATTTCAAAGAGAGTGGACATTTGGCTGCTTTGGGACTGTGGCACCAGCCACAGGAGAATATGCCAAAAATAATGCCCTGCAATTGTACTTAGCTGTCCCCAGGCTGTAACATCTTTCTTGAACTGGGATCCTGGTAGGCAGAAGACTACAGTAATTTCACGACTATAAGGTGTACCCTTTTGACTAAAATTTTGGTCCGAATGTGGGAGTGCGCCTTATAGTCCGTATGCACCTTATATATGGACAAAGTTCGGAAATTTGCAAACCTGTAAGTGCAAACTGCAAACCGAGCCAGGACCCCTGGGAGCTGCAGCTGCACGAGGGGAACCGGGAGCCACGGGAGCTGTGGCCACTGGTGGGGGAAGCTGGGACCCGGCGCAACCACTGGGCGGGGGGATGCTGGGACGCGGTTTGGCTGCCGGCCGGGGAGACACGGCACAACTGCCAGCCAGGGAGAAGCGGGGAGAAGTGGTGCGGCTGCCGACCGGGGAGAAGCGGGGAGAAGCAGTGCGGTGGCCAGTCGGGGGGACGCCAGGACCTGCCACATCTGCCAGCCAGGGGGATGCCAGGACCTACTACAGCACTGCAGTGGGAGCCGGGAGCCATGAGCCGTGCCAGCTGGCACGAGGGGTGGTCAGGAGTGCCGGGGCCCGCAGCATGAGGAGGGCACCTGGGGCTGTGTTTAAAGGCTACACCAATCTGTGAAAAATGTTTGCAAATTGAGCACCTGCCAGTAATTCGTTACTTTGTTGCACGTGGTGCAGCTCCTCGCTGCAAAAAAAAAGTGTGCCTTGTAATCCGGTGCGCCTTATATAATGTACAAAGTTGTGAAATTTGCCGACTCCCGGAGGTGCACCTTATAATCTGGTGCATCTTATAGTCGTGATATTACTGTAAATATTCGTCATCAGTGATGGCTGGCTATCCTGAGCTGTAGTGACATAGCCAGCACATCAAGGGAGGTGGTTATTCACTGCTACTTGGCTGTCATGAGAATAGAATTGTGGAGTCTACAGTACAAGAAAGTTACCAATAAACTCTATTCAATCTGGCAAGCAGCCTTTCTATAAGGACTTGCTAAAGGACCTTAAAAGACGAAAAAGTAATTGTAATCATGAATGGCCTTTGGAATTTTCAGGCCCCAGAGACAGGGTGAAAGTGTGGAGAAAGTCTGGTGGAAAAGGATCAGGTTAGGGATTACTTAAACAAACTGGATATACATAAATCCATGGGACCTGATGGGATTCACTCAGGCATACTGAGGGGCTGGCTGTGATGTCCCTGCAAGCCCACTGCCAATTACTTTTGAAAAAACACGGCAGTTGGAAAATGTGCCTGAAGACTGGAGGAAAGCATCACTCCTATCTTCAGAAATGGCAGGAATGTCTCAGGAATCTAAGGGCCACTCAGACTTTTCTCAGTCTCTGGGAAGATGATGGAACAGCTAATCCTGGAAACATTTCCAGGCACATGATGGACAAGGAATTCATCATTTGGCATGGATTTGCCAGTGGAAGTCAATCTTAACCAACCTGATAACTTTCTAAATGACAAAATGGCTGTCTTGGTAGAGGAGGAAGGAGCAGTGAATATTGTCTGCCCTGACATAGTAAGTCCTTTGGCACCGTCTTCTCATAAAGAAGCTGGATAAGCAAACACTGAGTTGGATTGAAATGTTGTTGAATGTCTTGACCTAGAGGGTGTCAGAGGGGTTTGGTGGTATGAGTCCAGCTGAACTTCTTTGTTAGTGATCAGGACAGTTCCCCCAGCAAATACTCTTATAATACACTGGGAGGAATTGCTGAAACACCACAGAATTTTGCTGTTTTTTCAGAGGCACCTCAACAGGATGAGGACATGATCTGACAGGGACCTCATAAAATTCAGCAAGGGCAAAGTCCTACACCAGTTCATGGTGGAGACTGACTGGCTGGAAAACAGCTCTGCACAGGACTTAGGGATGGTGGCACTAAGCTGAACGTGAGCCAGCACTGTGCCTGTGTAGCAAACAAGGCTAATGGTATCTGAGACTGCATCAGGTCAAGGGATTTGAACTTTCTTTTGTACTCAGTGCTGGTGAGGCCACACTTGGAGTTCTGTGTTCAGTTCTGGACTCCTCATTATAGCAGAGATATGGAGCTACTGGGGAGAGTCCATCAAAGGACCACAAGTATGTTCATATGAGGAGAGGCTGGAAGAGCTGGGAATGTTTACCCTGGAGAAGAAAGAGCCTGGAGGGAACTCATCAATGTGTATAAATGCCTGAAAGGAATGTGCAAAGAAAAGGAAGGCAGGCTCTTTTCAGTGGTGTTCAGTGACAGGACAAGAGGCAATGGCAAAACTGGAGACAAAAAACCACTTGTTTACTGTAAGGGTGACTGAATGCTGTCACAGATTGCCCAGAGAGGTCGTGGAGTCTTCATTCTTGGAGGTACTCAAAAGCCATGTTGGTCATAGTCCTGGGCAGTCTGCTCTTGGTGACTCTGCTTGAGCAGAGGAATTTTACCAGATGACCCCCACAGGTCCCTTTTAGGATCAGTGACTGTACTTGGAATAGGAGATGATGGCAAGATATAAGTGGGGATATTTTTTAATCCCAAAGTTGGGTGTCAGATATTTGCTGAGTCTCTGAGGATGGAAATATTTTAACAATACTTAGAGAAGACTGATACATGATTTTTGCTTTATGTTAAAGGGATACATTGTACCATGATTTGTTAAATACTTATGTATTTTAGATGTAGAAGCAGAGAAAAGAAAGGAAGATGAAGCTAACAAAGACCTGGAAACATTTTGGAAATTCCTGGAACCTGTTCTGAACAGTGGAAGGCATGGATCAAGTCTCTTTGATGTTGCCAGGCTTCATTACCTAGTTAAGGAAAGTGACTTTCCCCCTGATTGGTCAGACAGTGAAATGCTGGTCAGTACATTCTGTTTTTACAGTTCATGGCATGCTTTAGGGTTTGGAACTTTTAAGAACACATTAGGAATTTAAACTCAATTCTTCTCTGAAACAGAACCACAGTAGTTAGTACATTTGTAATCTTAAACAAAAAATATTTCCTATGTGTCCATCAACTGTATTCAGCATTTGTTTACAAGGAGTCTGTTGAATAAAAATGCCTTATTTGGAGTTTCATAATATTGTGGGATCCAGCACAAGAGTTGTAAAATAATTTGAGGTTTGAAATCTATTAAACATCTTTATAGACCCAGTTTGCATCTCATTCAAGAGTCATATGTGTGTATGAAATAACGAAGAAGTTATATTTTTGTCCTTATAACATGAGGCCTACTTACTGCACCTCAGAATAGTCACATGAGAAAAAATTACCAGAATGCAAGAGTACGTTTTGATACATGATGTTGCTTTATCATATTCAGTACTGTTTCTTTTTGTCCAAAACATGGCTCTAGCTTATTACTCATTGTAAGTGAGTAATAGGCCTGCTGAGTCAGGATTATTACCAGGCACTGAAGGAGAAAGTGAATCATTAGCAATTTTTTCCATCCTACGTTCTAGATATGTGTATAGTGAGGTAAAAGAGTCCAGTATTTTTCAATATACAGTGTCAGCAGTGAAAAATACAAACTACTAAAGCAAAATAAGGCAACATGCCTTATTTAATCTACTGTGTTTGTAGTCTGTATTATTAGGATTAAAGGACATTCTAGGACATTCTTCTAACCCCTATTTATGGTACAGTAGAGTCTGTATACAAACAACTCACTGTGGTTTCCAAAGCATTCATTGAAAACTCCTTAATTGTAGAATCATCTAGGCTTGCTACTTATAACATTACTTATCATTATACTCTTTATATAATCTTACAGTGCCAAGCCTCTTTTGGGAAAGCACTTTTTTTCTTCCCTATAATCACATTTTACGGGGGACTGTTTCTAATTTTTAAAATCCTGCAAGCACCTATATTATAGCTGAAATAAAGGGAAAACCATCTGTCACTGAAACAGATTTCAACAGATTGGAGTTATAATTTCATGAGGCCTACAGAAGTAAGAAGGTTTGTAAGTTTTTAAAGAAACAGGTGTGGAGCATATAAGTTCTGAAATCATAGGTGGATAGAGTCTGTTCTTGTGGACTTGCTGGAGAATCTCTTGAGTCTGAGCTTGCTGCATCTCTGAAGTGCAAGATACACAGGAGGAGAATTCCTGGGACAAAATGTTAGACATTTATATAAAAATGGTAGAGTATTACATACTGCAAGTAGTCTTTGCTCTCAGATTTGAGATCTTTTGAAACAAAAATACTTTCAAAAATATTTTCTTTGTTGAAGAGTCACTAATGGTTAGATTCTAAAAAGTTTTGATGAGCGTCTATGTCCTGAGGAGAGACCAGGCAAATTGAATTGCAAAGTTGTAATTATACTAAACTTTGGTTGGATCCCATTGAGTAGCATGGGTTTTGTTACTTATGACTTTATTAAAAAATCCTGTTTTGTTTAAAGGACT
Organism: Catharus ustulatus; assembly: GCF_009819885.2. Classification (NCBI taxonomy): domain Eukaryota; kingdom Metazoa; phylum Chordata; class Aves; order Passeriformes; family Turdidae; genus Catharus; species Catharus ustulatus. The sequence goes on along the minus strand of NC_046222.1, from coordinate 28,332,761 downwards.
GGGCATTGAAAATATTCCAATATTTTATATATAACTTTTGTGGACTCTAATGATACTTTAAGAAGGTATGGATGCAAAGGTACACTAACCAATTCTTCAGATAAATACTGAATTGGTAAAACAAAGGTGCAAGAATATTAATGTACATTCTGTTTTCGCAAATATAATTTCTTCCCCAAGTGGCTTTTCTAGTCTTTAAATGTTATAAAAATGGAGACAAACATTTCATAACTTATGAGTGATTTGGGATTGCCTGTTTCCCAGTGTCATAAAGAGGCACTGAGTTGAGGAAAGCAGGTTCTTAATACTTCTTAAGGGTTTGTTATTTTTCTTAGTGGCTAATGTCAGTTGTACTTCTTTGCTGTGCTTTATTTTAGGAAACTTAAAATTGAGACATTCAATGTTGTTAGCCACCTCTTGGAGGCAAACTTCTTATATGAGAGACTTGCCCTACTTTCACAAAAGTGAAAGAATCACTGAGAAAAGGGATTTTTACAGAAATTGTCTTAAAGTTACAATAATTTCATCCTTTCCACAAAGTCCAGAATGTACAGGGGAAGAGTACATCCATTAAAGCTGCTGAAACTTGAATGTTTCATGTGGACTCCAACAGGGATTTGGTATTTATATAAAAACATATAATATTTAAAACTGCAGTTGCTATTATTCTTTTTATTCCTCCCAAGGTTTGGTGAAAACCACAGTACACGACCTCAAGAACCATGACTCTTTCCTTGTCAGTTTTTTGCAGATACAGCATTCTGTTCTCCCTTTGGATATTTGGGCAGTATGCTGACATTCCTTCACTCACAACCGTAGATTTCAGAATGCCATTCTTGAGGCTTTCTTTGTTTTCAAAAGGCAACAGAAAGAAAGAAAACAATATGAGATGGTGTTAATTACCTGGTTGGGTTTTTATTTTTTATTCTTCTAGAGCAGGAAAATGACTGACCTTGCAAATATGTTGCAGGCTGATCACAAGTAAAAATGTACACACATTACAAAATATATTAATTTTCCTCTCCCGTTCCTTCCCATCCAGAAAAACCCCATAAGTTCCATCTGCAAGACAGCAGACCTTGAATTACTAAGACTACTATTGCTACTACTAAGACAAGTTAGACTTTACAACAGCTAAAGCACTTAGGCAATATACCATCCATACTGAGGTGGGGCAGTGTTAAGGCAAATAAAATAAAGGAGGTTTTAGAATAACTCTGGAAAACATATTGAATTGGGGGAGGAAACAGTCTCTTGGAAAATTTATAAACAGATGTAGATCTGCTGGTTAAAGAGCTAATGACTCCTGTCACTAAGTTATATGACACTTTTATATGCAGACTTCATCCTTTGTGTCTGATTTTCTGTCATAGCTTGAATTTGGTACTGTGCTGTTTGAACACATTGCTTGTTTGATGTATGACTGCCTGGACTGGAGAAGACAGCATTGCAACTACTTGGAAAACACCAAACTTATTAATGTGCCTATGTTATCAGAGAGCAAATCAACACAATCTTCTGCAGTTGAGGCAAGGACCCTTCTCTTCTTGTCGAAAATAACTAATTGCAGGTTAGAATTTCCTGTCTTTAATTTTGATGCAAAAATTCACTTTGGACCATCACTCTGTGAGTAATTTTCAGTGAATGAAATTTGTATTTTTGTCTTTAGGGTTTAAAACCCCCCAAAAATGGGAAAAAAACCAGCTGAGCATTGGGAAAACACAAAAAGGAAATTGGAAGGATCCTATAGTCATGAAGTATCACAGGTGTAGAAATTTCTTAAATAGTGTCTGATGATACATTCTTGTGTCTGAAAAATCAATATGCCTGCACAAAGCTACTATACAATGTTGCAGATCTGTGAACTGTCAAAAAAAATATTGAGTTCTATGAAAGGTCTATTTCTTTCTTTTTTTTCATAATAGACAAAAGCTTAAGTGGACAGAAGAATGTAGCATATTAGAACATGCACTACATTCTTATTATCTTGTTCCATTTAGAAGTTTAGCATGTAATCTAGGGTGAGTAAGCAAAGCTAAATGAAATTAAGTTCTTCCACTTACTTGTGCGATACTAATTTGTTTTATGGTTTCTGTGGTTTTTTTTGTTAACTTTGTTCACTTAGGAACATCCAGCACCAGCATCACAGATAACACCTGCGAAAAAAAAAGGGAAACCAGAAGAAATTCTGCCAACAGCAGTTTTGTCAGAGGGTATGTTTAAAGATTAAAGCATCCATCTGTAGTTGTTCATTCTGTCAAACCATTCATTCGTCTAACAGCACAAAGCCTCAAAATTATTTGTGCAGTTAGCTGAAGATGTGTGTCCTGGTGAACGCATTGTGGAAGTGACTTAGTGGTGATAAACCAAGTTCTTTAGAAAATCACATTTTCTATCTGTTTATAGTCAGAGCCTGATTCAAACAATCTCAGTAATTTTGTTCGATCTCTAACTGTGTTAGACTCTTTTTAATAAATATTGTCTGAACTTCACAGAATCACAGAATATTTTCGGTTGGAAGGGACACACAAGGATCATTGAGTACCACTTAGCCCTACATAGGACATCACACCATGTGCCTGAAACCGTTTACCAAATACTTCTTGAACTGTCAGGCTTGGTGCTATGACCACTTTCCTGGGGAGCCTGTTACAGTACCCAAACACCTTCTGGGTGAAAATTTCTCTAATACGCAACCTAAACCTCCCCTTACTTGAGGTGAGGCTACCTCAGAGCAGAGCAGCGTGGGACAGTCCCCTCCCTTGCCCTGCTGGTGATGCTGTGCCTGATGCCCCCCAGGGCACACTTGGCCCTCCTGGCTACCCGAGCATTGCTGACTCAGATTCAATTTTTCATCAAACAGGACCCCTGGGTCCCTTTCTCTGGTGCTGCTCTCTGGCATCTTATTCCCCAGTCTGTCTGTATATCCAGGGTTGGTTTATCCCAGGCACGGAATCCAACACTTCTGCTTTTTCAGCTTTGTAAGGTTGATAATTGCCCAGCCCTCTTAATTAGTCAAGGTCTCTCTGGAGGGCCTCCCTGCCTTTGGGAGAGTCAACAGCTCTTTCCAGTTTTGTATCATCTGCAAACTTGCAGAACTGACTTGGAATATAAATTGGCATTTCTGAATAAACATATCTTAATGTTTTATGTCTTAATATAGCATCTGAAGAAACTTATATTCTGTTTCCTTCTGTGGACATGAGGTATTACAATGACTTGCTGAGTCAAATTCCTGAGGAGTTCTTTTCTGTACCCTTAATGCTGAGCTGCATGTTGGAACAGGTGAGAATGTTCTCTTTTCAATTTTGGCCTAGAGCTAATATAATGAATTGCCAAAGATCATCTATTTAACCTAAAATATAAGACTATGCATTGAGGCACTGAGCAAGGAGGTTCAATAGGAGTCAAAATTCCAAATTTTGATTGTGCACTTACCCTGTACAGATATATACAGTAATTTCACGATTACAAGCCGCACCGTTTTGAGCAAAATTTTGCTCCCACACCGGAAATGCAGTTTACACTCAGGAGCGGCTAATATGTGAATAATTTTCTGACATTTCCAACCCCAGAAGTGCAAACCAAGTCAGTGCAAACTGCCAGTAAAACCCGGCATTTACACGATTGTTACGAATTGGTTACTCTGTTGTGCGGTGGGTGGAGCCGGGCTCCGTACAGGCAGCACGGGGAGAGGGAGAGGCGGGGGAGCTCCCTCCTGCTGGCCCTGTGGCTCAGGGGGAGGCAGGGGCTCTCTCCTGCTGGCCCCGCGACCCGGGAGAGGTGGGGAAGCTCCCTCCTGCTGGCCCCGCGGCCCGGGGGGAAGGCGGGAGGCTCCCTCCTGCTGGCCCCGCAGCTCAGGGGGAGGCGGGGGGCTCCCGTCCCTGTGTGCCACCGCCGCGGGAGCGGGGGGACTCCATCCCCGCCTCCCATCACCACCACGGGTGCCGGCGTGCTCCGTGTCCCCCCTGCCACTGCGGCGCAGCGCCGGGGCGAGTGAGCCCAGTGGCTGCGGTGGCCGGCCCCGAGCGGCCCCGCCGAGCGGCAGTGCTGAGCTGGGCCACCTGGCCCCGTTGGCAGCCCTGAGCCCTCACAGCCCGAGCCAAGCCAGTAAACCCCGCTATGCCACGATTCTGTTACTATTTGGCAACTTTGTTGCACACGGGTCCTTGCTGCGAACGACAGAGCAGCTTATAATTGGGTGCGGCTTGTGTATGGACAAAGAACGAAATGTTTGCCAACACCCGGCAATGCGACTTATAGTCAGTGCGGCTTGTAATCATGAAATTGCTGTATATGTGTATATATATATATATATATAGATGTATATATATATATATAGTGTTATTCCATAATTAACTTCTGAAGTCTACAAATATAATCAAATTAGGAGAAAGGTGCAATTTCTTATCTAAGTGAATAACAAGTTTTCATGTCCTACAGCAATGTTATTGATACAGAACTTTTGCTGATTTGCTCAGTTAAAAGGTCATAGGTGAAGCCTAACATAAGAACATCAATGCTAGTGCTAGACAAATCTGACTTCTGTTGTGTTCAGGCACAATCTATGATTTAGAAGAGACACACAATATAATTTGGAAATCCTTCTTCTTTTTGGGGTAAAATTTCAGCCTAATTTTAGGGCTTTTACTTTTTGTAACTTAGTCTGAAAATAGGCTCAGGTAAGAATACTCGAAGTCCTACACTTAATAGACAATCAGTTTTTAATAACCTGAGTTCCTTAAAAATTCTTAACATTTCAAGTTAGAAATATTTTTCTTCTCATCCTTTCAAAAGCAACTGATAGGAAAAGCATTTAAATCTGTTTTCCATAATCTTTGTTTTGTGTGGAAACTAACTTGGAAAAATGTATTTTTGCTACTTGTAGAAAAAATTAGGCTTTTCTTTCCTGACAGAATTTATGGGTGTGTGCTTAGTTTATAGCAGGATTTGCTTGGTATTTCTGGCAAAGTTAAGCAGCAGTCATAGTGTGATGGAAGCTAACATATAGTGTATTTGCCAGGTTATTGCAAGTGAAGAATACCTTACACCACCAAGTCTGGTAGCATCAGAGGCTCAGGCAGATGGGATGCATCATGCCATTGCAGATCATATAATCTCTGTCCTTCCTTCTCTTTCACTTCCTATGAGTGAAAAAAAGGTTTGTGTTGTCTTTTGTTCATTTCCTAAAATGGCAAATCTCATTATTGGGGTTTAATACCTCTTCCTTTTCTTTTTAAACAGAATCTATATGACTACTTTTCTCCTAAATACAGTGAAAAAGAGACTGTCACCCCCCAGTACCCTCTCTTATTTAACTACCATGATGCCCTGTCTCAGCGGTTACACCTGCTGAAGGTACGGTTCAACCTATTTATATAGAAATATTTCTGAAGTTCACAGGCAATGAATGCTCAATGCACTAGAAGAGGGGAGTGGTGTTTTTACAAAACAGGACAGCATATACTAGATCTTTTTCCTACTGAGGTGGACACACCAACACGTTTAGTTGGGTTACTAACGAGGAGACCTCACAAACATGGAGCACAAACATACTGGTTTCAGTGATCTATTTGCATTATTAATGAGAATGTTTAACCTTTAGCATAGATGAGAGATATTACAGAACTGTTGATTTGCTGTTAAACAATGATGATACTGTGGAAAATGAGTTTCTAACTTGTTTACTGTGATTTACTGTGCAGACTAAGATGTTGAGAATGCTAAAATGTTGAGAAACAGAAGAAAATACACAGCACTTACTAATGAGAACAAGAAATATATTCAGGTTGGCTAAATGATTGGAGCATAGTGTGTAACCAAGATACTGCCAAATTCTAACAAAAGCAGAAAGGTTCAGAGACTGCATAGTTTGGGTTTATTGCAAAGTAACAGTTCCCAGACTTTCTGAATCAAAAAATGGTTGTGAATGTCTTGAATTTTTCCAAAGGCAAGGTGCAGTTCTACCATTAAACCTTAAAAATTTACTGAGGATAATACAAGTGATAACGCAGTCCTAGATTTCACAGCTAAGGTGTGTCTGTCTGGCTTCATGGATTAAAAATTATCTGGGGAATACTTTGGCAATCATTGATTAAAACTATTCAGAAAGAACTCAAGTTTGACACGTTGGATGTATTCAAGCAGAAGGAAGAACTGAGTAATCAACATAAGAGATGCTCTTAGCAGACATATGCTATGCTTGATGTATTTCATATACAGTAATTTCACGACTGTAAGGCACACCCTTTTGACTAAATTTTTTCCCCGAACCTGGAAGTGCGCCTTATCTGATGGACAAAGTTGCGAAATTTGCCAAACCGGAAGTGTGAGCCGCGATGGGGGGGTGGTGCCGCAGGAGCGCCGAGTCGCGAGGTGGGGGCAGGAGCGGGCGGCCACAGCCGGCAGGAACCGCGCGGTTAGGGAGGGAACCAGCGCCGGCACTGGCCCGGGCAGAACAAGAAGCTGGGCAGCGCCACCACAGGCGTGGGGGGAATGAGAAGCTGGGCGGTGCTGACCCCGGCCAGGGCGAGGGGGAAACAAGAACCTGGGCGGCCCAGGCCTGGGCGCGGAGGGAACAAGAAGTGTGAGCCTGGAACAGCCCCAAGCAGAGCCCACCCGGCGGCGGCATCGGAGCAGCGGCAGTGAAACCCCTGCGGCGGCCAAAAGGCAGTGCCGGCCGAGCTGCTGCAGCCGCGAAAAAGCAGCGGCGGAGAAGCAGTGGTGGGGAAGCCCCTGCAGCTGCCGAATCGCGGCAGTGGGGAAACCCCCGCGGTCGCCGTATCCCGGCGCTAGCCGAGCCCCAGCGGCCGCCGAGTCACGGCGCCAGCAGAACCTCTTGCGGCCGCCGGGTTGCAGCAGCGGAGAAGCCCCTTGTGGCCGCCAAATCATGGCACCGGCGGAGCCCCTTGCAGCCGCCGAATTGTGGTATTGGCAGAGCCCCGGCGGCCGCCAAGTCGCAGCACCGGCGGAGCCCCTTGTGGCCACCGAATTGCGGCAGTGGCCGAGCCCCTTGCGGCTGCCAAATCGCAGCAGTGGCCGAGCCCCTTGCGACTGCCAAATCGCAACGCCGGTGGAGCCCCTGTGGCCGCCGAGTCGCGGCGCCGGCGGAGCCCCTTGCGGCCGCTGAATCGCAGCAGCGGCCCAGCCCCCGCGGCCACCAAACCGCAGCGCCGGCCGAGCCCCTGCAGCCACCAAATTGCAATGCCGGTGGAGCCCCTGTGGCCGCCAAATTGCGGCAACGGCTGAGCCCCTTGCGGCCGCCGAATTGTGGTGCTGGCGGAGCCCTTGTGGTCGCCAAAAAGCCGCGACAAGTGGCGCAGCCCTGGGGAAGCGGAGAGAAGCAGTGCGGCCGCGGGGAAACAATGGGAAGCGCCGCCGCCGCCGGCCGCAGGGAAGCCGGGACGCAGCGCGGTTGCACGGTGGGAGCCGGGAGCCGTGAGCCGTGCCAGCCGGCGCCGGGGGCGGGCAGGAGTGCCGTCGCACGCTGCATGGGGAGGGCAGCTGGGGCTGCATTTAAAGGCTACACCAATCTTTGAAAAATGTTTGCAAATTGAGCACCTGCCAGCAATTCGTTTCTTTGTTGCGCGCCGCTGCGGCTCACACTTCCAGGTTGGCAATTTTACGAACTTCTTCCATATATAAGGCGCACTGGACTATAAGGCGCACTTCTGGGTTCAGACGAAAATTTTAGTTAAAAGGGTGCGCCTTATAGTCATGAAATTACTGTAGCTTTTGGAAAGTCGATAGTGTGAAAGTTTACTTTAACTCTGGTACTTTGATTTCTGTTCCAGGTCCAGGAGAACTTAAATCCAGAAAAGATTGAGCGTGAAATGATGGATAAACTACCTCTTACAGAACTTACCCATTTCACCCCTCCTTCAACTGAAAACAACACTAAACGCTTGGCCAGAGCTCATGAGCTCATGCATTATTGTCCTACTGGTAAAATGATATTAATTGATATAATTTCCATTCTTTTTATTTCTGGTTGATGAGCCTCTTAAATAGCAGGAATTTTGGGACAATATTTTTAAGCTGACAAAAAAACCTTTGCAAAATTTTCACATCCTTGCTTATATACAATTATAGCATACTATACAAGTTAACCCTAACTTCAGACCTCAGTTTTGTGGTTATTGGGAACAACTATATGAGTGTTAAATGTTGCATTACTAAGAGCTGAAAGTATCTTGGAACTACTTTATTTGCTTATGTTTGCAAGCATAAAACCACTTATTAATTCTGAGGAAAAAAACAAACTGTAGCAATTGCAATTTTGATCCTAGAATGTAGAATGCATTTTGAGAGACACTGATGTAAACTGTGTTTATTTATCAACTCACTGTTGGAGGTAAAGCACATGTATATTATAATTTTTATAGAGCAACACACAGCTTTCAGAATGTATTCTCTGTAAGCTCTTGGTGTTAATAATGAAACTACTTTATAACAGTCCCTTTATCAAACCAAGAATACATTCACTTCTCCAACCATAATCACTTCTACAGTACCTTTTCTTGGAGTGTGCTTGCCACCATGACATACACTGGGAAACAATCCCAAAGACTATGTAAATACGCTTAGGTAGTATCAAAAATCTTCTCTAGGTTATTAAGAAACATAAACATCCTAATCCCTTTGGTTACATTCATGTCATCATATAAGGCACAGGATTTGAAAGTACAGTAATTTCACGACTATAAGGTGCACCCTTTTGACTAAAATTTTCCCCCGAAACCGGAAGTGCGCCTTATAGTCCGGTGCGCCTTATCTGATGTACAAAGTTGTGACATTTGCCACCCCGGAAGTGCGAGTCCACCGGCATCGGGGCGTCCCCTGCGCGGGGCAGGCCTGCTGGCATCGGGGCGGCCCCGCCGGCACCGGGGCGTCCCCCGCACGGGGCGGGCCCACCGACATCGGGGCGTCCCCCATGTGGGGCGGCCCCGCCGGCATCGGGGCGGCCCCGCCAGCATCGGGGCGTCCCCTGCGCGGGGATGGGGAAAACCGCCGGAATCACAGCGGCCGCCGCGTGAGGTGAGCGAAAGCTGCCGGAATCGGAGCGGCTGCCACGCGGAGAGGGGGAAAGCCGCTGGAATCGGGGCACCCCCCCACACGGGGAGGGGGAAAGCCGCTGGAATCGGAGCAGCTGCCGCGCGGGAAGCGGGAAAGCCACCAGACTCGGAGCAGCTGCCGCGCGGGGCGGGGGGCAAGCAGCCGGAATCGGGGCAGCGGCGGCATGGGGCAAGCCTGCCGGCATTGGGTCACCCGGAGCGCCAGGGGACTCCCGGAGTGCGCCAGCAGTGCGGGGTTCCCGGTGCGCCGGGGAGCACATGACACCCGGAGCCCCAGGGAACTCCCGGAGCAGCGGGGCCCTGGGGACGCTGCACGGAGCGGCGGCGGGCATAGCCCGGCCCTGCCGGGTACAGGCAGGCCTGGGGACCAATGGCTGCCGGGTTGAGGCGGGGCCTCGGCCGGCAAGCGTGCGGGGGGAGCTGGGGGCGGAGCCTCGCTGCAAAAAAAAAGTGCACCTTATAGTCTGGTGCACCTTATGGTCGTGAAATTACTGTACTTTCCCAGCTCTTTCATCTTGAATTCCCTGTGTTGGATTAATTCACACTTCACTGTGTTGTTTCTAGTTGTTGGTATGTTAATTTTGTACAGTAAACTATTAAAGTATTCATTATTGCTATAGTGTTCCAGCTGATGGGTGTTGAATTTCATGATCCTCACTGGACCATACTGTACTGCCAAATTGGTAACTTAGCTGGCAAAGCCTTTGCTTTTATATGGACATGGATACATAAAGCAGAAATAGGATTTATTATTGCCTTTGCACCTTGCATACTTCTGTTTAAATTATGTATAAAATTCCGTCTGAAGAGGAAAAAGATTGATACTTTTTTGAGAAGTTACAGATAAAGGAAACATTTCATGAATTGAAAATAACTAGTTGCTAATTTACCTGATAAGTCTAATCTGTATTCTAAAATCAACATATTTCTATGAAGTTAATGAGGCAGAAGGTATTCAAATGTAGGAACCACTTCATTTAAGATGGATTAATACTTAGGCATATCATTTTGCAATTTGGAAACATTCAACTTTGAATGCAGTGTAAAATGTAGCCCACATAAGTTGATCCAGTACCATTAAGGAAATTGCTGTTGGCTTTTGCAGAGTTGCCAAGAACAATACGCTTAAGTAGTTTTGTATTTATTTTCTGCTGAGCTCTAAGGACATTTTCAGTTAATGATTGTAATTCTTTTGTAGAACTTCTGAGTTGGACTGAGGTAGAAAGAGCCTTCAGAGTGTTTACTTTTGAAAGCCTGAAGCTGACTGGGCTGAGTGACTCTGGTTTTCTGGAGAGCTCTGGATCTAGGGTTGGAGGTGATTCTGAAGTGTCTTATATCCCTTGGGATGATCCAGACATGTTTGCAAGACGGCTGAGACAACTGTTTCTTATGGAAAAGAAGCTTAATGGGAAATCTACAAGAGGCTCTGGTAAAAAGATTTCTGTTTACGTTGCTTCTGAAGAATTTGAATCCACTATTTGTCTTACCATATAATTTGCTAATGCAGGGATGTGATTTTTCTTCTTTATACAAGTCAAGAAATTTTCAAGTATTATATAGCCTGTACATTGAGTAACTCTGTAGGAATATAAGAATAAAGACAAAAGCTATTTTGTACTACAGCATTAACAATTGTAGGTGATGCAGAAATAATCTTCTGAAGTTCTAAATTTTCTCCTGCAGATTCTAACATAATGAAAAGTTGTTGCCCTTGTTAAAGGAGTTGGGTTGGCCAAAAAGCAACATTAAAAACAAGTGATTATTTTTTCAGGATGCAAGAAAAGTAGAAATTAAGTGGGTTTAAGCAATTATGCCTTTAGGTTCATGATCACAGAATCATAGAATCATTGTTTAGGTTGGCAGGAGTTTCTAAAGGTCATCTGTTCTGACATCCCTGCAATAAGCAGAGACATTTTCAACTAGACCAAGTTTCGCAGAGTCCAGTCTGACCTTCAGTGCTTTCTGGGATTGTGCATCCACCATACTTCTGGGAAACATGTTCCAGTGTTTCACCACCCTTATGGTAAAAAATTCTTCCTTATACCTACAGTAATTTCACAACTATAAGGCGCATCCTTTTGACTAAAATTTTCGCTCGAACCCGGAAGTGTGCCTTATAGTCCGGTGTGCCTTATATGTGGGCAAAAGTTTGGAAATTTGCCAACCCAGAAGTGTGAGCCATGAGCCGCAGGGGAAGCCGGCAGGGCTGCGGGAGCGGGGTGGAGGCGGGGCCGTGGCTGCCGGGTGGAGGCGAGTCCAGGGGCCCGTGGCACTGCGGCTACTGGGTGCAGGGGGGCCGGGGGCCCGCAACTGACGGGTGCATGGGGGCCCGTGGCGCCGCGGCTCCTGGGTACAGGCAAGCCCGAGTGGAGGCAGAGCCGTGGCGGCTGGCTGCAGGGGGTCGGCGGAGCCACAGGTCCTGGGTACAGGTGGGCCCGCAGCACCCCTCCTGCCGGGTACAGGTGGGCCCAGGGGCCGGCGGAGCCGTGGCTCCTGGGTACAGGGGGCCGGTGGAACTGTGGCTCCTGGGTACAGGCGGGCCTGGGGGCCAGTGGACCCGTGGCTGCTGGGTGCAGGGGGCCAGCTGAGCCACAGGTCCTGGGTACAGACGAACCCTAGTGGAGGCAGAAGTGTGGCTGCTGGGTGCAGGGGGCCGGCGGAACCATGGGTCCTGGGTACAGGCGGGCCCAGTGGCCGGCGGACCCGTGGCTGCTGGGTGCAGGGGGCCGGTGGAACTGTGGCTCCTGGGTACAGACGAACCCGAGTGGAGGCAGAGCCGTGGCTGCTGGGTACAGGGGGCTGTCTGAGCCCTGGCTCCTGGGTACAGACGAGCCCGGGTGGAGGCAGAGCCGTGGCTGCTGGGTGCAGGGGGCCCACGGAGCCGTGGCTCCTGGGTACAGGCGAGCCCGGGTGGAGGCAGAGCCGTGGCTGCTGGGTGCAGGGGGCCCACGGAGCCGTGGCTCCTGGGTACAGGCGGGCTCGCGGCGCCCCTCCTGCCAGGTACAGGCGGGCCCGGGGGCCCATGGCTGTGGGGTTGAGGTGGGGCCTCGGCCAACAACTGCGCAGGGGGAGCTGGGGGCGGCTCCTCGCTGCAAAAAATAAAGTGCACCTTATAGTCCAGTGTGCCTTATATGATCTACAAAGTTGTGAAATTTGCCAACTCCCGGTGGGGTGCACCTTATAGTCCGGTGCGCCTTGTGGTCGTGAAATTACTGTACTCTGAATCTATCCTCCTTTCCTTTAAAGCCATCACTCCTTATCCTATAACTCCAGGATAACTCAGACTCTGACTACTCAGAACCTGCTCCAGGCTGAACTCTCTGAACCTGTCTTTAGAGGAGGTTCTTCATCCTTGTAGTCACCTTCACTGGCTGCACTTTAGATCTGCTTCAAGACCTGTTCCCTGTGGACCCCAGAACTGGATGCAGTACTTTGTGACGCTGTCCATACTTTCCTAATAGAGATGTCTAAACAAACAGCTTAGATGGGATACTTTCCTTGGAAGACTGGACCAGGCAAAGATGAGTCCTGCTTATCTGCTTTTCTTCTGAATCTTGGGAACATTTTTGGTGTTAGTTTGTTTTGCTTGTGTACTATGTCATGATATTAAATTTTGTAGTTAAAAGCATAACATTTCAACACTTCTGTAGCACAAATGTAAATACCAGGAAGATAAAACAGTTGTTTTCAGGTTTCTTCAATCGTCTAAAGGCAGTCAGTAAACAGAGTAAGTTCCAAGAGAAGCAGAGCCTAAAGATGTATGTCTGGAAGCTGAGCTGGTTATAACAAACTTATAAATACTTTGTGGAGCAATTTTCACCAAAAAGAGTTATTTTCCTGTACATGTGAATTTTGATCAAATATTAATGACCTCTGCCCTTACTTAGGGAATAAAGAATTCTATTAAATGAATTTTTTTTTAATTGAGAGAATATAGAAGTTAAAGTCCTCATGTGATTCTGTTCATGTCAGGTGCTCATTGCAACAATGGAACGACTCATCAGATCCTCAGAAGTAATATTCTGTCAGTAGCTTATGGATTTGTATAAACCAAATTAATTCAAACTTTAAAATTTGCATTTGTCAAAAATGTGTAAAAATACAGTTGGTCTTGTCTTTTATATTAATGTTACCTGTGTAAAAGACTGCTTTTTAAAGTATGAAGAAAAATGGTTCTTTGTTTATGAATCTGGAGGATAATTCTGAGAGTATTTTTAGTGGGTCAGCATGGGTCAGATAGAAAGGATGATTTAAGTGAGTTTTTTAAATTAGTCCTTTTTTCTTTTTCTTTTAATTTTATATAATTATCTGGCACCTGTTACTGGATTTTAAAGTACTCTCTTAGTATAGAAGTGTAGCAGAGCTGATTGTGTATTTACAGGACAAGTGTGAAAAAAGAAAACTTCAACTTGATGTCAGTCAAGGAAGACTAAGGAAAATGCATTACTCCAACATTAGTAGGGTTGAAATTTCTGGAACAATTCTTTAAATTCTGCTTTCAATTTCCAGGGCATGCAGAAGCAAGTGACGAAGATGAAGGAGATGCTGTGGTTGGTCCTCTTTTGAACATAAAATTGGATCTTCTTTATTCTGATATGGCGAGTGTGAGAAATGGAGTCAGCTAGACTTTACATGAGGCAGCAGAAGATACTGCTCAATGCTAGGCTGTGTTACTGGGGATTCCTTTGCAATAATGCATGCAAAAGTTAATTTTGTGATGTTTGGCAAATACTAACACAACTTTTAAGCACTGTGAAATCACTTTATTTAAATTCTAAGGTGATGGATTTTGATGAAGCTGTTAATGATAATTCTGTGCTGGTTTTGCTGAATACCAGGGATCAAATACAAACGTGAAAGTTTAAAAGAAATTGTCAAACTGTGTCACACTAGTATACTGTGTAGTTTGGCATCTTCAGAATCACCTTTCTGCCATGTATCCCATAATAAACATAGCAATTTTGAAATTACCTGATGGGACATGTTTGAATACTCATAATTGCTTACAGAACTCAAAAACATATAAGCTAATAGTAAAAGTATTTAGATTATTTTGTCATAAAACCTCCAAAACCAAATGTGCTTGGGAGTAATTGTATTTTTTATTAAACAGTGCCATATGGGTATGCATCAAAATGAAGTTAACTGTGATGCAATATGGAGTGCTGTCTATTAATCCAACAAGATTACAGTCCATTTAATACTGACTCTGAAATGTTGATATTCATTATTTTGATTTGTTGTATTTTGAGGTGAATCTGGAAAATTATGGCTTAGGACCAAGTTTAGAAGAAATAAAAAAGACACAGAGGCGTTGCTTGACAGACTGGAGTTTGGAAGAGCATTTTCAACCGCATGTTCTTTGTCAGGTATCTGTGAACTGACAATTTCATACATACAGTCCACCCTCAGAGCACTATATAAAGTAGTAGTGGAGTTCAGGGTATTTTTCTGCTCGATAATTGATTCAGTTTTATCTTTTTACCAAAACTCCTTGTGCTTTAACTACTTCTCCATTCATCATGTGAAGTTTAGCTTGTAATGGGTTTTTATTTCCTCATTTAAGCCAAACTGGAGTTGTCCTATTTGGCAGCAAGTCTCTTAGCTGAAAGTGTGGTGGAGACTTCACCCTTTAAGGACTGAAAGCTTCATTTATAGAAGTCTTGCAAGCTAAACACTAAAACTTATCTTGCAGAAGGAAAGAATAACAAATCTGAAAGTGGATTTTTAGTTCCTGTGCTGCCTTGAACTTCATAGGCTATAATTCTTATTTGAGCCTGATATGTGCTATACTTAGGTGAAAGAAGTGCTGCCTGGACTTTTGCAGCACAGCTTTACTGTGACAATTTTAAAGTCTAGTCATGCATTTCAGTGCATGGGAAATCCCTTCATATGCAACATAAATAGCTAATACTACTTCAACTGTCAATTATTAGTGAGCCTAGTAAAAAGATACTAATGGAAAATAAAAGTAATAAAGAATAGCATTTTATTGCAGCCAAAAATTTTGAAAGAAAAGTCATGGCAGTCAGGTGAAATCCCAGATGACTGGATAAAGAGAAACATTTTGCACATCTTTAAAAAGGGTAGAAAGGAGGACCTAGGATCTACCAACTTAATCAGCCTCACCTCTGTTCCTGAGAAGATCATAGAACAGATCCTTCTAGAACCTTCAGTTGCATGGTTCTGAAAAATAATAGTTTATAAGAAGGCTTTCTTCTCCCTATGACTATAAAAATAATTTTCAACCTGCAGGCAGTATAAATATTGAAAATGATGGAGCAGTACAGAGCAGAGTGGAATAATGTAGATCACAGCAAATCTCAGAGATGTGCAGGTCATGGTATAGCAAATTGAACACGAAGTAAACTCAACTGAGATTAAAAGATAAATTGGTTTTCTTTTTATCTGGTATATGATAATTCTGATTTTATTTGCTATTTATTTAAGTATTTCATTTTTAAACTTGTTTAAGTATTTGTTAAATATTTTAATTTGTTTGGTTTTTTTGTAGTTGAAGTTTTTCATTCATGGTCAGTCAGAAGGTGGAGCATAGCTGGTGTTTCTTCTCAATATGAATAGTAATGCAGTTTCAATTTTCACCTACTTGAACAATTTGCTGGAATCCAAATGCTTTGAGTACATCTTGTAGGAGAGTGTTCTGGAGTACCTGTTGCTCAAAGCTGTGCTGTGTAGCCTCTGCACATATGCTACCATCTGCAGGGAGGATGTACCTTTATTTCTTTCCTTTTCAGGTTCTTCATACAGCATCCCAAGAATATAGATGTATTGATTCCTTTTATCATACCCAAGATAACTCTTTACTAATGGTTTTTCACAATCCTATGAATCAACATCGTCTGTGCCAAGAGACTTGGAATATTGCTCTGCACTCTAATGTTGGGTTCAGGTAATGGATTTTATCTTCCCTGTCTCATTCACAGTAATTTTTGATTAAAGCCTTCATGAGCTTAGGGCAAAGCTCTGAAATTAAGGTATGGCTATGTGACATATTTACAAGAAAGAAAGTCATGCCAGTCAAAAACAGTGCTGTATCAAAAGAATTCTTTTGAACTTTCCTGGGTGATATGTGCATAAATTGAGTGATTTAGTGGACTTTTTTTGTTGGGTTTTTTGTTGGGTTGTTTTTTTTTGGGTTTTTTTTTTTTTGGTTGGTTGGTTGGTTTTGGTTTTTTTTTTTTTGAGAAAAGTTGAAATCCTTTCATTAATATTAGAATTTTTTTACAGAATAACACATTCTTAATTATTTTTCAATATCTGTTCTCCAGTTAGAGATGTGCAATTGGTTGATATGTCCACTATTAACTCTTTTGTTAGTGGACCTGTTTATTTTGGAACATATTTTTGCACTGAAACAGTGATATAAATAATGATGTAGATGCAACTACTATTCCAAATAATTGACTGCAGATGTACTGATAGGTAAAAATGTTAAAATGCCGTGGAGAGATAGCTGAGGTGTCTTTAACCATGTCACTCTGGTGCTCTGTGGATTAATAAGATTTATCAAAATTTCAAACAAATTGTCCAGTATAAAAATACCTCCCCCACATTTGTCTGCAGGTATCCTTTTCTAAGTGTAGTGCCTCATTTATCAGATTATGGGAATATTTATAGTAAACTTTTGTTGACCTATATATATTTGAACAGGTTTCAGTACTGAAGCTGTATTTTGTATCTGTGCTCTCAGTCAAGGAACTCTGTGTAGGTCCATCTCAGCTTTCCAGGCTTTTGAACTTAAATTATTTGCCATGAAAAAAGGCTGTTGTGATTAGCAGTGAGTAGGGCGACAGCCAGAAGATATTTGCCAGCAGAAGTTCAAAGTTCCTTGGAGAAAATGCTGGCTGTTTTGTGTTTTGTTGGGCAGATCCACTAAGTGTCCGGTCAGTGGTTTTGCATTTATGTAGGAACTAGAATCTTCCCCAAAAGATAAGTGAAAGATGTTATGTTCAAGTACAACTGGGTCTTGCATTCAGACAGACCCAAGCACAGGGTCAGTGAACTCAAGGTTTGTTACAAAGCAGTCGTTGGCACCCAGAGTTCTTTACTCTGTCAGCCATTCTTATACTTCTTTGTGATACTGGACTTTAAATGCCTAATTCAAGTTTCCTGAACATAAACAGTTGGTGCCACTTCAGCTGCCTGGTGCATTTGAGTTTTCTGGGCAGAATTGACACATATGACATGAGACCCATAGGAGATCCATACACTTTTGGAACAAACACCAGAGAGCAGGTCACACACCCCAGAACATCCAGCATGTCACCTGGTGTTTGCATATGCTGAGTAGCACCTCATTCCAACCACATATTGGTGCTGTTGAAGCAGAGGGAGGTACCAGACTTCCTCAGGAAGCATTTTTCCCTGTTCATCTCTGGGATTGTAAAACCACAGATTGCCTGGTGACCTTGCAAGGGTATTCGTTGAAATAGATCAAGACCAACTGAGAGGCAGGAAAGACTCTTGATATCTGCAAAAGAAAAGCTGCTGATTTTGCATCCAAAGGAGAAATTATGAATTTTACCTGCATTATAATTCTGTTGAGGATGAAATAACTGTGCGCTTTCTACTTTTTACTCTTTCACATCCCTTGGAAACAAGGCTTAGACTTTAAAGGGAGTTTCTGCTTGGGGCATGCCTTCTTTACCCAGTGACATTTCAAAGGGTTCTGTTTCAAAGCAGCAAGGAGTTCCTACAGAAAATGGCATGAAAGCTAACAAGATCGTTTGGTTTTGCTCTTGTTTCCTAGACATATTCAACACCATTGCTATATCTGTTGCTTAGAGTTTTTGAAGAGCTATAGGTCGTCTTTTGGTTCTGTTTATATCAATGTTGATTGATACCTGCCTATACCCTGCAAAATAATCAGCACATTTTCAGACCTTACTCAGCCTTATTGCTAAAGATAATTTCAGATTTCCAGACAAAGTATCATAAATATTTGCTAGTGCATGTATCCAAGATACATAACACTTCTGTGGAAGAATTAAATACCTGGAGTGCTTCAAGCTATTGCCTGCAGTTAGCTTCCAGATTTTGCTGAGTTGCCAGAAATGGACACAAACTCTACTTACTAATTAAAAGCAGTATTGCTTGTTTTTACCTTTGTATGAGATAACTGACTCCTGATGAGTTTGGTAACAATTTATTGAATTTTATTTTATTAAAATTACTATCATTCTAATTTTTGGTATAACTTTAAGAATCCCACTTTCATCACAGAAGAGTTACAAATGCACAATAGATGCAGTGCTTGACAATCTCTCTGATAAGAGTTCTCGATCTATGTTAATTTGTTACTTCTTTATTGTCACAGTTTATAGATTACAGACAATCTTTGTATGATTATTTCATAGCTGCTGTATGGAATATAAATCTGTTATCTGCTAATTAGTTGGTTGCAGAATCACATAATAATTTTATTTTGATTACAGTGAGTCCTATTACAGCAAATTCTCATGCAAAAAGGAAATTAAATTTCTGACATTGCAGCAGCTTTTGCTCCTGGAGATTCCAGTTACCTTCCTTCTTCTTTATGGACATCAGGTCCTGTAGTTCATGTAGAACATCCAAAAAATCGGAAATTATGTTGTTTAAAGGGTAGGCAGCAGGAGGCTGCATGTGAATCCAATGGATGCCACTGAGTAAGAGAATTCAAAGGTACGGACACATGTACCTGCAATGAGAAGTGTGTATGTAAAACATTTTAATTCTAGTTGGAGTAAGTGACCATTCTGTCAGGAAGCCAAATGAATTCAGGCATTATCAAAACCATTATTTTGCGCAAAGTTAATCTTAATGACATTTGTTTATAGTTTCATAGTAAACACATTACACAAGTTACTGGAAAAAGAGTAATCCTCAGAAATGCTTCTGAGTCAGACATTGGCAGTAGTGATATCAATATACATATTAATAGGATGTGTATTTTAGACTTTGAATTACTGTTTCATTGGCCTAAATATTTTTCACACAAATAATCTTTTTTTTATTTATAACACATGTTCATCTTCAAGTTATTCCAGTACTGGCAATTCTATGTTCCAGACTAGTTTTGACTTTTGTTTTCAACACCATAGGTTTTTATAGGTTGTACACTTTTCTTCAGAAAAGAAAAACAGAAGAATGAACAGAATAGCTTTCTCCCTACTGAGTGTATTTTCTCCATGCAAGTTTCTCAAAGCAGACTCCACCTACATTGCAGAAGCTGGGAGACTTGTATATCTTGAAGCTGTACCTGAACTGTGTATTCCAGCCTGCATATATGACCTACATATTAATTCTCTTGGACATACAGCTGCAATAAGAACTTTAAAACTGACATAAGGTCAAGAATTTGTTTTATTATCTACATGTTCATACCCAAAAGCCTCTACTCCACATAGAATTTTTTAATACAATTGAGTCATATTGAAATTGTGAATACAAATTATCATGAAGATTTAGCAACTTAATCTGATGCCTTCTTCAAAAGCTCCTTTCAGTTTTGTGCACAAGAAGAATTTTACTTTCAAGAACTGTGATGAAACCCCGAATGAGGAGTTGAGGGGCATACAAGATTCCCAGGCTCCCTCCTTTCTTGAAAGCAGTTGTTTACAGTGAGCTACTTTAGCACTCATTTCAGACACTTTTGGTGGATGAAACAATGCAACTGCAGATGCCAGCAGCAAACTCTGGATCAGATTGTCATTAACTTTTCACCTCAACTTAGTTGTTATTCATGAGTATTCTTAATTCATGGCAGGTTATGGTACACTGATTCTCTCATCAGGATTTGGATGACAATTACCAAACAGCTTTCTTGTCACACCAATAAAAAAGAGCTTACATGCAATAACACTTCAGTTTCTGAACAAACAAATAAAGCCTATTCTAAAAATCAACATCAATCAAGAGCAACTAAGAAAATAAGTTATTCAGTGGTAAAACAGTGAGGATGAGAATGAGACTGAACCTTTTGGAACTGAATGCCTTGAAGTTTTCTGATTTTCTGGATTTTTCTTTAGGAGCAGGTGTTCTTTGGCAGACGAGTTTCTTATATTTCTTTGCAGAAAGGATAACCAAAATTCCAAGCAAATACCAACCAGGCAAAAGTACCAGTTCCTGTAAAAACTGAGAGAATGCCTGTCAAATACAACTTTTGTCTCAAAGATTATAGAATAATACTTGTATAAGAAACTGAGAAGCCAAGTGTTCTTGTTTGACCTGAAATCATATTAGTGAAAATCATATTTTGTTAAATAGAGGGATATTCTGCTTTTCAGGAACTATCTTGAGCTGGTGGCCAGCTCAATTGAAGACTGGGTGAAAGAGGAAGAAGCTAAATACCAAAAAGAGAAGATGGGTAAGGAAATAGAGGTCTTTTAAATTGGAAAAAGCCACAGCAGAAGGCCCTCCTGGACTAACTGCCAGTGCTGTCAAAAAATCTGTCTTTACTAAGAAAGCCAAAAGTGGGTATCTTTTTATTGTATTCTAGGAAAATAACTTTTCACTCTAAGTGCTGAGACACAAATTTGTTCAGAGGAGAGTTGCATGGTTTTTCATAGAATTTTTTTTCTGTTTTGACATCTGTGTAGTCATAAATATGTTTTGGAATTAATTAAATGTATATATTTATGTATTCTGCATCTTTCTCTGTTCTGAAAACTGACATCTTTAGTATCAATTTACATTTTTAATAGTTGTGTGTGTCTAATAAGTTTAAGGATTACATACAAATATGAATCTGTTCCGATGACTGAACATATGAAGAGGTGAGGAGTAGTTAAAGCTGGCATCACGGTTCATGAAAATTCCTTTTTAAAGGGCAGGATAAAAGCTGGAATTCAGAAGCTGTGAGCTAGAAGCTAAACTGGAAACTTGAATTGACAAGATTACAAAGCAAACTTGAATTACAAGCAACATTTTGAGTAGTGAAAATTGTAAGCTGTTCATGTAATAGCTGTTCAGCAGGCAGCCAAATCTGAAAACCCCTATTGACAAAAAAGAATTTATATCAAAATTGTCTACTTGTGTATTTAAACAGCATTAGCAATGATTTGTTTATGTTTAACCTTTGCTTTCTTATCTTTGTTGAGAATGCACTTTGATATCTCCCATTAGCATTTACAAAAATAGAAACATTACTCCTCAACCCAGTTAACACCTCTGATTATAGTTTGGAAACTAAAATTGCAGTTGTGGCTGCTAAATCATAATTTGTACATATCTAGCTGTCACAGGAGCTAAATTGAATCTTGCCCATGTGATGCTTCATGACAGTTATGATTCACAGAGTAGTTCATTTGTTGAAAGGACATGCTCACCTCTCTCTGGAGCACGCAGATGGGCAACAGAGTCCTTAGGTGTTTTCAATTTCACTGGCACTGCAATTTCTACTTTATCATGCAAAGTAATTTAACTAGAAGCTTCTGATAGTGTACTTTAAATTGTCTTTTCTATAAGGTAAATATGGGGTATCCAAGCATAGTATAAAACAGAAGATACTCTTTTCTTAAGTCATAGATGCTATAAAACCATAATAGTTAATGAGGGATATGGTGAGTGTTTCTGTAGTGAAAGTTTGAAGATTCAGATATCATTTATTTGAGTTTTTTTGTCCTGAAAGGTCGCAATGTCTATGATTCTGGTATTGGGCTTGTTCTGACTCAATTAAAAACAAAATTACTGCCAGAGCAAAACCTTCAATAGCAAGAAGGAGAAAGTCGGTCTTTACACATTTTGTTGACATATTATTTAGAGTATTTGGTCCCCATTTATGGCAATCAAGTTTTTTCTAAGTTAAACAGACTTTCTGTTTTATTTCTAAATATTTTTAGGGGTTTTTTATTGTACTGTTATGCTTTCCCTATTTTTAAATACACATTTTTATTTAAGTGCACATCTCTTTTTTCCCCCTTTTAAAAAAATTATTCTGTTTTCCTATATTTGTAACCTCACTTATTCTGTTTCACCTTTCAAAGGCAGCATGTCTGCACCTGAGAATGTAACAGAGTCCCAACCCAAGAATGAAGAAAGTCTCATTATCAGAGAAGATTCTCTAAAGGTGAGGCAAAAAATATGTATGTTTCTGAAATGGACTAGATTACACTGCATTCTTAGGAAGGTAAGCCTTTGCTCTTTACATAGGCTTAACTGAGTCCTTAGTTTTAGTCCTTGGTTTTTCTGCTCTTTGTTATTTTATGTATATTATTTTCTGTAATTTATTCCCTATTGATTGCAAGTCCTGTTACATTGTTTTCTTAAGGGAAGGCTATTTGGAGTTGGACTAGGCATTCCAAAGTACAGTAATTTCACGAATACAAGCCGCAGCAATTTGACAAAAATTTTGGTGGAAACCCGGAAGTGCGGCTAATACTCGGGAGCGGCTAATATGTGAATAATTTTTTGACATTTACAATCCCAGACGTGCCAGCCAGGGCGCCGAGCCAAGCACCTGCCAGTAAAAGCCGGCATTTCGCGATTGTTACAAATTGTTACTCTGTTGCCCTGGCTCCCTGCAGGCAGCACGGGGGGCGGGGAGAGAGGCAGGAGAGCTCTCTCCTTCCCTCCTTTGCCGCAGCCCGGGGGAGAGACGGGGGAGCCCCACGCCGCCATTGCCGCGGCCCGGAGAGCCGCAGGGGGCCCCACGCCGCCATTGCTGCGGCTCTGGGAGGAGGGGGGGTGCTCTGCCCCCACCCTCCGCCGCCATGGCGGGAGCAGGGGGTGCTCCGTGCCCGGCCAGCGCCGCGGCGGGAGCGGGGCGCGCTCTCCGTGCCCGGCCAGCGCCGCGGCGGGAACAGGGCCGGTGCGAGCGAACCCAGAGGCGGCGGCCAGCCCCGAGTGGCACCACCGAGCTGGGCCACCTGGCCCCGTCAGCAGCCCCTAGCGGGCCGAGCCTGCACAGCCTTAGTTGAGCCAATAAACCCCCCGCCATGCCGCGGTTCTGTTAGTATTTGGCAACTTTGTTGCGTGCGGGTCCTCGCTGCGAACGACAGAGCAGCTTATATTCAGGTGCGGCTTATTTATGGACAAAGAACGAAATATTTGCCAACACCCAGAGATGCGGCTTATACTCAGTGCGGCTTGTATTCGTGAATTTACTGTAATTTATAGTTGCAATTATAGTTTCAACACTAGGAAGTGAAAGTTATGGATAATATCCTACTATTTACTGAAGTTTTCTGTTTTTAAAGGATCCAGATTAATGGAAGTGCTTGTGTACCCAACTGTACTTTTACTGTCTACAGCTCTTTGAAATTAGGGAATGTAAATATCGTACCTCAGGGTTCCCTTATGTCAGAGAATCTCATTTTATGGATTTATTCCATGACCATTCACTACAGATTAATTGATTTGTCCAGGTTTACACAGTAAATTTCTGGCTGAGGTAGGGATTAAGCAAACTGTTTAGGTCTTAGCATTGGTACTATCCGTTAATCTGCACAAATCTAGTTTTAATGATATTGCATTCCCCTGCTTTGTTTTGACTCCTCACAGACATACTATCTCTCATCTTCCTCACAGTGTGTAATGCTGTGCAATTCAAGTCCTGATATGGAATGTAGACAGGAAATGAGGTTAATTGTCACAACTCAATCGAGGCTAACACCTGACTTGTAAACTCTCAGTGCTTGCCATTTCTTCCTCAGAAATGCTTCTGCTTTCATATATTTAGTCTATAGAGTGCTACAAAACCCTAAATACTCCGGAAAATCTCAAAGGTCTTCCTGATGCAACCTGATAATTTTGACATTGACACCTTATTCCTTTTTCTGTAAAAAAATAAAATCATTTTATCTCACAGTTGCATTTCGGGAATAAACTAATACCAGTGATGCATTGTGGTTTGGTGGTAAACATTGTGGAAAAGTATTCAACAAAATCATTCTCCCATGACTGATTGTGTAAGAGATGAATTATCACCTGGTTCATCTCCTGTGGTCAACAATGGCTGCTGTTGTAGATTGAAT
Organism: Catharus ustulatus; assembly: GCF_009819885.2. Lineage (NCBI taxonomy): Eukaryota > Metazoa > Chordata > Aves > Passeriformes > Turdidae > Catharus > Catharus ustulatus. Next base: position 28,308,715 of record NC_046222.1, on the reverse strand, counting down.
GAATCAGTAATTCTATCCAAAATTTGTTGCATAATATTGTATGATTTTTGGCACATTTGGAAATGTGTCTTAGCTTAGAACTTTGATACCTTTGGTTTTATTTGCTTCTATTCTTTTCAGAATGCACATATGAAATATCTTGTAGTACAAAGATAAAGACAGTCTGTTTAATTCCTAATTTTTAATATAGGCTTGGAAGATGGAGCAGGACCAATTACAAGAGGAACAAAAAAAAGAAAAGGAAGAAAAACAAGAAAAGGAAGAAAAATTGCCAAGTAAAAAGAAAGAACTGGATGGAAACAATAAAGAATGTAGACAATCAAACAGGAAGCCTTCTGAAGAGAAGTCTCAAAATGAGTTAGCAAAAACCCCTGAACTTGAGGAGGATCATAGCATTTCAGAACCATGTTCTGAGAAAGTTTATAAGGTAAGGAGTTGTATTGTTGTACCACATTAGAAAAGTGCTAACTATATATCGAGTCAAGATTACAGCAGAGCTATTATCTATTGTGACATTTGAGTTTAGGGCAAATTAAGCCTAACTGGGTCTTGTTACCTCTATTGTTTGAGCAGCAGATCCTTTTCTAAAAGTTTTAAAAAGCAGTTCTTGACATTCAAGATTATCCTACACCAGATTATTTAATTTTTTTTCCATGTAATATGACATGAACACAAACATAAGTTGGTCATGTTAGGGTTTTGTGGGAGAGGATAGGAAAGGGGAACATAAGAACTTATCCCATCTTCCACAGTAAGGAACTACTAGACCTAGTTGAAATTTTGACTGTCCAGACTGGAAATCACTGTTTCTTACATTTCTTCTTTAAAAATTTATGTTCTTGAAGTAAAATATGTGTTTTTCCTGTATTTCAGAAAGTAACTCCTTTGGCATATGCACAGTGGAAAATGTAGAGGTCAGCTCACTCTGGGAGATTAATGTACATCAAATCTAAGTTGTAGTTGTGCTTCATGTCCCTAGCAATCCCAGGAACTCACGTCTAGACAGCTCAATGGAGACAGCAGCTCCCCTTTTTCTGCCTGCTGCAGTAACAGAGGGAGCTCTTCACTGGTTTTATTCAAACAGATTTTCAGCAGTTTGCACCACCTTGTATTTGCAGAGTCTGTCTTAAATCCAAAACTTGCATACATCAATTCAGTCTAAATTGCTTAAGTACAGACTTCACACTCAGAAATAAATGACATTTCAGTCTGAACTTATTTGAATACGGTCACATAATTTTTGCCACTTTGTGGCCCTCTGGAAGGCATGGCAATTTAATTAGATTTACAGAATCTGAATTCCAAAACCTAGAGAGTAGAAAGCTGAGTCTTTACCTGTCCTTTATGTGATCCCATGGCATTATACTTTGTCTCTTTGTACTTGATCAGAACTTTCCTTTCTCTCACACTGTATGTTAATCCACCGGTCTACTTGCTACTCTTCAGTTTCCATGATGGTTTTCACAAGTAACGAGTTACTTCAGTTAATAACTAGGAAATTATTTGGATATGAGAATAGCATGCTAGATAGTTACTCAAGGTTTTATTATATTAGTTAAATAGCTAAGCAAAAGGTGTTGAGCAGTACAGTATGATCCTGATGATCTCTCCTTCATTTACCTTGTTTACAGATAATTTTAACTTGTTTTTTCCAGTTTCATGGCTACAATACAGGAGAGGATATAATTCAAGTATCAGGTAGCAATCAATATCTTTTCCCAGCTGATGGAGGACAGATTCAAGTAGAGAAGACAAAGTTTGTAAAAAGTGATTATTTATTTCTTTATGCTTTGCTTTGACTCAGTGCTAACTGATGGAGTTATTTTTTAATCCATAAATGCTTTTTCATATCCCAGCAGTAAAAATTCAGTTAAAAAAAATTCCATATTAGGCTCTATCACTACTGATCTTTACAGCTACCTGTAATATGGTAACAGCTGATAGATAAATGAAGTACCAGAAAACTAGAAATGCAGAAAAACAATTTGTATTTATTTGATCAATGGCAACTAATGCATGGTATTTCCAGAATGTTCACATTTTTTTCCAGTCAAATGCAATATATCTAAGCAACAGATTCTTCTGCAGACTCTCAGATTTAATTATCAGGGAGTTTTAAAATATTTAGCCTAAATTCAGATAATTCTGGCACCTTAGTTTTCTACTACATGATTCAGTCCAGTTATGAGCAATTTTATTTTTTGAGTGCTTTAAATTTGCAGGTGCAGGTGCACCATTTATTTGGGTGCAAATAAGTTCTGAAGCTTCGTGGAAGCAATAATAGTATTCCATTGCTTTACAGAAACTTTTATAAAGGTGAAAGTAGTGAAAGACAACCACAATTTCTTCATTCATGTCACAGACCCCAAGGAAAACTTCAAAGAAGCTAAAGAGCAAGAAATTAATGACGAACAGCAAATTAGATCAGGTCAGTGAATTGATGTCACTGATATAAAGAAGTAATATTTAATATTTAAATAGTAATATTTAATAACTGGATGCAAAACTTAACAACTAACAGAAAATATATTGTAACTAATAGCAGAGAGTAAGAAAATCAAAGTAAAAATCCAATTGGCTGGCTTAAGCACTGTATAGAGAGGTCTTAGTAAGATGTAGAAGCACAGTGCAGGTCAACATGTGCAAACCAGTCTCTTTTCCAAAGCAAGGAAATCACCATTCTTTAAGAAAATAGGTTTCTTCTTTAGTGGAGGACTCATTGGGATCTTAAAATGGACTGAGGAAGCCTAAGATGAAAACTGAATCCTGTCCATTGTGACCAAAGTAAATGTCTACCCTTGAAAGGGAAGATTTCCTCTTTTGATGTAGACCTCCTTTTGTGGGTCAGATGACCATAGCATTACTGCCTCCTCAAGACCTTTGCTTTGGAAACAGATCTTTCTGCAATCCAGCAATTTCTACTGTTGGTTGACATACTGTTAATACTCAGAAAGCATTGAATACAAATCCTTTCTGAACCCAGGTGAGAGTGTTTCCAAGAAGGAAGCCAGTTTGTAATAATTTGTGTATATGTTTGCCAAAAGCCTTATGGAATTGCTGTCACCAAACTGACGAGTATTGGAAAAGGATAACTTCGACATATTAGCTCTTTTCTTCTTCATGAATGTTAGAAAGCATCCTGCTCTTGCTTCTCCCCTTGACTTACCAGTGATGTAATTGTAGGTTGTTTTAATACAAAATTTCTATCCCTTTTACAGACAAGATTTTTCTTGTCTGCACTTCTGACAACTGACCTTTATCATTCTGGGGTCTGCCAGACAATACTGGCAATCACCAGTGTGTGAGTGTCTGAGACGTGTTGTTTTCACTGGACACAAGTGCAAGGCTTTTCTCCCATGTAAACAGGAGCAGAGAGAAAGGCAGTATGGAAGACAAGAATCAAATCCACTCTGATACTTGATACTGGATGGATGGTACAATGGTAAATGTGTAAAGCGGTCAAAATTCCAAAATATCATCCTACAGGTGGTATTCAGCAATAAGCTGCAGACAAGAAATAGGAGCAGACAAGGTCTTAGAACATGTCCAATGTTAAGTTTGGGAGATAGCTCACCCTACCTTAACCTTTTTTTACAGTCTTCTCTGTTACTCCTTACCATTTTAAAAAGCTGTTTCCCATATGGAATGTTTTTCTCTTATGAACAGAACATTTCTCTAAGCAGCTGAAGTACAGGCAAGGTAGAACCCAGTGTCTGGGAGGTGTATCTTGCTTAGTTCATGTGGTTTTCACCAGTACATACTCATCACATGACATCTTGATTTGCACCTCTATGTGAGTTTGACTCCTGATCCACTTTTACAAATCCCAAATGTATCTTTGGATCTAATTTCTCAGCTTTTTGTCCTTTCTTTTACTTTGTCCTCAAAGTACACACATAGAATCATAGAATATCCTGAGTTGGAAGGGACCCTCAGGGATAATCGAAGTTCAGCTCCTGTCCTTGTGACAACATGTGAGGGACAGTGATTTTTATTAGTGCATAGGCCACATGCAGTAGAAATGGGCAGTTTAACATTCTTGTCAGCCAAGAAACAAGGACTGGTAACTCCAGAACTGCATTCTTTTGCTGTTTAAATTCCGTAAGATTTTACACTAGTTGTTGCTATTAAACCTGGTTTTACACACTTAGGTAATTAGAATGCTATTTCTGGCTAAAAAAACCATGTGTATTACACAAAACTGACTATTATATGGGACCCTATGAATGGAATGTTGGTTTTCCCTGCCCTATTTAGTCTATTTAGGTTAGTCATCCTCACTGAGGTCCCACTTTTCACACCAGCCATTGGTTTACAGGTCAGGTGGTTCTGGTATGTGTTCCTATCTTTAAAATGATTTTTAAATTTTTTTTTTAAGGAGAATTGAAAAATCAAAAGAAAGCTGTGAGCAAATTTGGATCTTTTTCAGCCACCTTGGAAAATGGAATCCAGCTGTCCCTGAGCTATTATGGACCTACAGGGGAGGTAGCAGGTAAAGTAAGCAAATAGAAGATATTTGAGAGCCATAGGGGGATTTTTTTTTCCTTTTTTTTTTCCCTTCATGCACTCCTTAACCCAATAATTTGTTGCATGCAATTCTGCCTTTCTCAGCAGCTGTTGCTGCATGGTAGGGAATTTTCAGCAAGTCTCAAAATGAGACTAAATTGTCAAGAATATTCTATGATTCAATTTTCAAAATGGAGGAAGGTCTCCAGGCTTTTCCTCTTACTGTGAAAACAGAGGAGTGCAAGTATTGTTATTAAGTAGCCCAGCAAAATCAGCCAATTAATTTGAGCCAAAGAAAATGTGATTTGATGAGGAGTCTTCTTGGTTTTCCAAGAAATAATATTTTTGTAAACTTACATATGCAATTATGAAACTTTCATTTTACTTTAGGAGTTGGACTTTAGGTTACAGTTGTGCAGACATAGAGAGGGATTTCTCTCAGCCCTTCAATAAACACATTCACTAACTAGAAGGAATTGCTTCCAAAAACCACAGTGAAAACAGCATCTGCTTTTACCAAAAGCTTTTTGTTTCCATTACATTTGAAAGGCCACTGAAACTGTCTTATGGATAAAAATGAAACCCTTCTCTGATCAGAAAACAATTCCAGCATTTTTCAGCTCTTAAAATATGAAAACAATTACAGTAATTTTATGACTATAAGGAGCACCGGATTATAAGGCACACCTCCGGGAGTCGGCAATTTTCCAAATTTTGTCCATATATAAGGCACACCAGACTATAAGGCGCACTTTTTTTTTGCAGTGAGGATCTGTGCTGCGCGCAACAAAGTAATGAATTAGTAATGGAATCATGTGATCGCGGGGTTTACTGGCTCGACTCGGAGCTGAGCGGGCTCAGTCCTGCTCGGGGCAGCAACCCGTGCCGGGCACCTCTGCCGTGTGGCGGTGCTGGGCACCCGTGCCACTTGGCAGTGCTGGGAGCCTGTGCCACTCCACGGTGCTGGGCGCCCATGCCGCTCGGCGGTGCTGGGAGTCCGTGTCACGCCATGGTGCCAGGAGCCTGCACCGCTGTAGCATTTGGCGATGCCAGGAGCCTGGGCTGCACCACAATGCTGGGAGCTCGAGCCATGCCGCTGTGCCAGGAGCCCGAGCTGCTCGACGGTGCCAGGAGCCTGAGACGCGCCACTGTGCCAGGAGCCCGAGTCGCTTCGCGGGGCCAGGGGCCATTGCTGCTTGGAAGCGCCATGGCCCCACCTGCCTCTGCCGGCCACGACTCCACCTGCCCCTACCAGCTGCAGCGCCGCGGGTCCCCCACAGCTTTTGCGGCTCACACTTCCAGGTTGGCAAATTTCTCAACTTTGTCCACATATAAGGCACACTGGATTATAAGGCACACTTCCGGGTTTCCATCAAAATTTTCGTCAAAAGGGTACGCCTTATAGTCGTGAAATTACTGTAATTGAATGCATCTTGTGTGGACTATGGTAAACAATTCAACTCTACACTCAGTTTTAATTGTTCAAATATAATTTACAAATTAATTACTAAAAAAAAAGATTGTTTAGACTTGGGCCAAGAGAGCATTCACAATCGTGTCCCACCAAAACTTGGATTTTGGCATAAGAGAGAGACATGTTTGATTGAACATCTACATGTCAGATGTGACGTTTAGGCTTTTTCACATTCGCCATAATCATCCTATGCTACATTAAAATAATCCTTGCCATGTTATCTTTAGAGCACTGCTTACTGGCATTCTTTGATTGCTTGCAGTTTTTCTATGATCATTTGCTTATGCCAAATTCCCATGGGTCTTTGTATCATAAGTGCTCAGAGTAATTCTGACCAGAAGTACTCTCGTAGATGATTCTCATATGCCATCTATCCCTAATGGATAATGGTATATCATGAAATCTGCAGTTTCTCTCCACAGATCAGTTAAATTGTTTGCAAATTACCCTTTTTCCCTGCAGTACTGAAATAGTTTTCTGGAAGCTTTCTAATTCTCATTTTTCTTACTGTTTTTCAATTTTATCTATTTCATCCTCCTTTTAGGGAAGCTTAGGGGACAAAAGGCCTCAAGTTGTTTTTTAGCCTTATACAACTTTATTTTGGGAGGAAATGTTAATATTTCAGCAAGTTTTGAATTATTCTTTGTTTTCTCCAGCATTATCAAAGGTTAACTTGCAATCACTTTACATTTATGTTACAAATAATCTCCTTGTCTTTTTATGAATCTGGGACTGCTTGAGCACCTGCAGGACTTTTGATTATGGATACTAAAGAACCTCTGCACTTGCTCTTCATGTCTTGACAGAATTATGAGAGTGCAATTCCAAGTCCTAGACATGTGAATGTGTATATAAAAGGAGGGAAACCTTCCTTAACAGACAGTCCTCTGGAATTTTACATCTCTCTCAAGATTTCTAAAGGCACTTTATCTCAGTCTTGACAATCCACTCTTTTTCATTGTTACCCTCAGACATCATGTTCTCATTTTTGGAGGCAATCAAAATAAAGCCATAGGTGAAATTTCTATGAAAGTGAAGTGTCAGTTTGTTGAAATAATTACAAAAAAAGTAAGTTTGTATTTCTTTTATTTTCAAGAAATTGTTTTGAAAGGCATCATGACTACTTTCTGTTGACATGCCTAGCAGGCTGTCTTAATGCTTGGCTTGATGAATTGCAAGAGTCTTACCAAGTTTAGATCTTTAGAATCTTTCTGAAGAATTGTAGCAAAATAGACCTGTGTGGTACAAAATTTCTAGAGTCAGCATGTGTTACAAGATACTAGATTCAGAAAGTCTCTACTCCTAAGCATTCTGGAGGTAAAAGAGAATTTTAAAATTGGTTTGGAATTTTTTTTTTTTTTTTTTTTTTTTTTTTTTTTTTTTTTTTTTTGGTGTGATGACCAAGAGGCAACTTGCAGGAAGCAATAGCTTCAAGATGTTTTAGGCTAATAACTTGTCAGTCTGTGGAAATATTTTCTAAAAACTCTTGTATATTTAGTCCCTCTAGCTGAAATAACAGACTCTTCCACTGAGTTTACTCTTTCTAAAGTAAAATTTAGTGTACAGAATCTTTTTAAAAAATAAAATGTAGCCATCTACATTTATGAAACTTAATTACATTGAAAATACTCCTTTTCCCTTCCTTAGATGATGAAACACGTCTTGTCTTAGCAAGAATTTTGAACATCCCTTCTGTTCATCTTCCGACTGTAATTCCGACAACAGTTGCTGCTATTACACCAGCTCTGGGGAAAAAAGATAAGTCTGACACAAAAAAATCAGGAAAAGCTTTTGGCAAAGGAAGCCGTGGCAAATTAGCTCCTTCATCACCTGATGACCTGGTACAGCAAGAAGAAGACAAGGTCAGAGAAGAGATAATATCTAATCCAAAGAAGCAAACAAAAATTCAAATGCATGAATTTCTGTAAGAGAAACATGCATTCTTTTCAGAAGGCTTTGAGCTGTGCCTTTACAAATTCCTGACAAGTTGTGGTGCTCTTAAGGATATGTCTTACTCTTTCAGTTGTTCAGATGTATGTATTGGCAGCTGATAATGAACTTAGTCTTTATGACTGCGATATAAAGCAGCAAGTCTGCCATGGCCTGCATGCTTTTGTCAATTTTGGCTTTACAGTTACAGCTCTTACACTACAGGTGATCAGGGGGCTGAGCACCTCTCCTGCTAAGACAGACTGGAACAGTTGGAGTTGTTCAGTCTGGAGAAGAGAACATTCTAGGAAGACCTTAGAGTGCACCTTTAAGTACCTGAGTGAGGCTACAAGAGAGCTAGAGGGGGGCTTTTCACCAGAGTATGTCATGACAGGACGAGGGGAAACGGCTTTAAACTGAAAGATTAAGATTAAACATTAGGGAGAAATTGTTTAAGGTGAAGGTGGTTGAGGCACTGGAACAGAAGCCCAGAGAAGCTATGGATGCCCCATCCTTGGTAGTGTTCAAGGCCAGGCTGGATGGGGCTTTGAGCACCCTGGTCTAATGGAAACTGTCCCTGTCCACAGAAGGGGTTTGGAACACAGCAATCTTTAATGTCCCTTCCAACCCGAACCATTCTATGATTGTTAATATCTCAGTTACAAGAACTGCTAAATTTTTTGTTTATCTAAGTAGAATTTTTTTGTGCTTTCTAAAACCCTATTCAAAAGTCCAACCAACCAGCAAATTAGTGAAGACAGTTTTGCAGAATCTTGCTCTGTAATTTGGTCTTTCCAGCTGGTAACAAGCCAGGGACCAGCAATTTGAGGAAGTTACTCTTCCTTTAACAGAAGTACTTCTATCAGGTCTGTGGAAAGAATGAATGAATCTATCAAAAGCACATTCTGAATTTCTGTTCTGTAGTAGTTTCTAGTACCTTGTGGTTGAAGCAACATTGTGACTGCTGCAAAACAGATTCTGTGCATATCCACAAAAAAAAGGGCTCCTTACCTAATTTCAACATGAAAAGTGGTGTAGGAAGTTGCCAAACAGCACTCAGCATAACATACAGCAATTGTGTGGCACAAACGAACCCTAAAGAAAAATATCTCTGTAATTAAAAATCTGTCAGGATGACATCTAAACCAAAAGGCTTTTAACTGTTTGATTTGGAATTACTTTGGATAGAGAGTAACTGTATTAGTGCATACAGCACCTGTCTCTGTGAGTCTGAAAGTATTTCAGAGAACAGGATTAGAATCCAAATCGGGCTTGATGAATTCACATGGACATGATCGGTAAAATAGGATGCAATTCAGTAAGAATAAAAGTTCTACAATTGCATGTAAATAATCAGTACAGTAATTTCACGACCATAAGGCGCACCGGCCTATAAGGCGCACCCTCCAGGAGTCGGCAAAATTCGCAACTTTGTAGATCATATAAGGCGCACCGGACTATAAGGTGCACAGTTTTTTTTGCAGCGAGGCTCCGCCCCCAGCTCCACGGGGCCGGGACAAGCCTGCCGGGGCTCCTCCCTGCTTCCATGGGGCCAGGCTATGCCTGCCGGGGCTTCTCCCTGCCTCCCCAGGGCCAGGGCATCCCTACCAGGGCTCCTCCCGGCCTCCACGAGGCTGGGGCAAGCCTTCCAGGGCTCCTCCCCGCCTCCACGAGGCCGGGGCATGCCTTCCGGAGCTCCTCCCCGCCTCCACGAGGCCGGGGCATGCCTTCCGGAGCTCCTCCCCGCCTCCACGAGGCCAGGGCAAGCCTGCCAGGGCTCCTCCCTGCCTGCACGGGGCTGGGCTCTGCCGCCCACCCCTCCGTGCCCCCTCCCTGGGGCCAGGCTCTGCCGCCCGCCCCTCCGTGCCCCCTCCACGGGGCCAGGGCAAGCCTGCCGGGGCTCCTCCCCGCCTGCACGGGGCCGGGCTATGCCTGCTGGGGCTCCTCCCCGCCTGCACGGGGCCAGACTACGCCTGCCGGGGCTCCTCCCTGCCTCCACAGGGCCGGGCTATGCCTGCCAGGGCACAGCCCTGCCTCCACCTGGCAGCCGTGGTCCTGCCGGCTCCCCAAGCGGCTCGCAGCTCTCGCTTCCGGGTGGGCAAATTTCCAAACTTTGTAGATCATATAAGGTACACCGAACTATAAGGCGCACTTCCGCGTTCAGGGGAAAATTTTAGTCAAAAGGGTGCGCATTGTAGTCGTGAAATTACTGTATATATCTGCAGAATGGATAACAATTGTGTCAGTGACAGTTCTATGGAGAAAGATCTGAGAGTTGTCATGGATCACAAGCTATCTGTAAATCAACAATGCCATCTTCCTGTGAGAAGGGCAAAGACCACTGAAATGTGAATACAGAGGAGTATAGCCTGCTAAATATGTGAAGTTATTTTTCTTTTAGCGCTGGTAGAGTCTCAATTGGAGTATTGTGTCCAGTTACGGATACTGCACTACAAGAAAAATATGGGCCACGCTGAAAGTTTTAAGGAAAGCATGAAGAAAGATTGCAGGTCTAGAAAACTAGTGGGAAAGATTCAAAATAATTGGTTTGGGTTTGTTTGATCTTGAGTTGAGAGACAGAATAGCCTTCTGTAAAACCTAAAAAACCCCCCATCATCTCTTATGTGAGCTCATATCATCATCAGAAGTATTTAGAAGTAAACTAACTTTCTGCTGCAGTGATTCAAGTCAATCAATGGGAAAATGTCAATAAGGTTAATAAATGTAAGGCCCCTTAGTTTACCAGGAAACCTCTAGCCCTGGAAATTTTTAGAATATGTTACATTAGAATTTTTTGCTAACAGTATAGTTATACTTGATTTTTTTTTTTTTTTTTTTTTTTTACCATTAGACAGGGAGAAATAGGTGACAACTGAGAGTTACTTCTGTCCTATTCTGTGACTTCTACCTCTTGATGCTGTGACTACAATCTTAGTGTATTGAGAGTAGCCTTAATTACCAGTGATATTATATAAATTAACTGTACAGCATCTTTTATGCTGAAAAACAGGTGGCTAAATATCTAACATTTCCAACCTGTATTTCTATTCCTAAAAAGTGAGAATATGGGAAAAGGACAAGTTCTCTCTGTTACCTATGTCTGCAACCCAAAACATTTTTCATTTTGTGAGTACTGGCATAGTGAAGTCCATTGTTACGTAGGTTTTTGAAGGATGATTCTTCAAGGTGAATGAAAGAAGATAGCATAATCAGAGAAAATAATTAATTTTTCCACTTCTGAATCCACAAACTCTGAAAATGTTAAATATGAGTGGTAAACAGCAATTTTAAAAAAAAAGTGTTATTAAACCAGAATCTGTACAGACTAAATCCGTACTCTAATTTTTTCTTTATTGTTTTAAATTGTGGGCTAGAACTTAATTAATTCTTTCTTCTGTAGATGGAAATGGAAGAACCAATTCCCCAAACACGAGAGATGTCAGATGCTCCTGCTTTTCCGAGTTTGAATGTCTCCTGTCCCAATGGACTTGTATTAACTTTCCTTGGTGAAAGGTTTCAAGGTTAGTTTTCTGAGACACTGAAAAATAATGAATTTAAGAAAAACTAAGACCACAGAAGAAAATTATTTCTTCATTGATGAGTTTAGATGCAACTCTAGTATTCGTTTTTAACGTCAGAGTAGTAAGTCTGTCATAATGTCTATTTAATAGTGTTTACAATATGAATAATACGGTTTTATTCAAACAAATATAAAACCTAGATCCAAAAGTTGTTGAACATAAAAGATTGAGGGCAAGGAAGTATTAACCTTTAAAAGCCCTTGGGAGTCATGTTGGATAATCATTTGATTATGCATGTAGATTGAAATACTAAAGAAAAACAAGCAAACTCATTAAATAAATACATATATATTGAGGAATCTTGAGTGATAGTGGGCAGATAGTTCGTTACCTGTATCTACACTTCCTTTGAAAGCTTATGTACTTAAGTCCCCAAGACAAAATGTTAATAATTTGAAAGATCCAAGGAAGAATTACAAGAATGATTGAAGCATTCTAATACATCAGAACATGTGTCTTTTAGTGAGCTCTTTTCACCAGAGTACTCGATTTAATTACCAAAGAAAAGGTCAAAGGAATGACTGGTGCCAGCCTGGAAGTACTAGGAAACAGAATTTTGATGATAGCTTGTAAACACAATATACAAAATATTACAATTTTCTGAGACTTGAAACCGAAAACTAGGACTCTTTACTAGATTTAAGTTGTATTTATTTGGTAAGAATGTTACACTGGTAAATGTTAAGAATTGTTAACAAAATTAACCAAGGCTGTGATGGAGTCTCTGCTACTGGATGTTTTACAATCAGGTTTTTTTGTTGTTTTTCTAAAAGATGCAATCAGTTTCTAACAGGAATTATTTCACAGAAGTCCTTTGGTTTATACCATCCGGTACATACAGAGAAAACACTCACAATAAGCCTTTCTGCCCTTATCATTGGATTTCCTCTAGAAGACTGATGTGATATATGGATACTTTAAAGCTTCTGTGCCTGACAAATATTCTGCAATAATTTTTTTTCCAGTGTTTTTGAAAATCAGTGTTAGGTTCATCTTTACATGTTGTAAACTGTAGTAAATCTTGGGTTTTTTTAGTCATACTGTTAGGTTTTGAAGCAGGCAAATGTGAATTTTGTTGTCGTTTAGTTAGTTTTAAAAACAGCTGTGTACAGATGTCATTTAATGCCTATGCACAACAAATCTGTACAACCCAGTAAATGCACTCTGATTAGTCTGGTATGAAAATAAAGAACATGCAGAGTGTTCTCAAACATACCTAGTTTGGCAAGAAGCATAAGTTGAAAGCTGAGTTGAGGTGAACACATCAATTACAGACACTTACATGAAGTCTCTCAATAAAATTACCATAATTATACCCCTTTTATTATACTCAAAACACTGCTGTCATTTAATCTAAGAAATTTACTTGTTCAATAGACAGAATATAGTACTACTTAGGTTTCTGTACTTGGGTGAAATTCAGTTGGGGTTTTGTTTTCACCTTTATGGGCAGTTAGGGAATTCCTCTCACCTGATGCTAGTCTTCCAAAAGTTTGGCATCCATAATAAACCCATCTTAAGATTCCCCTTGTTTTCATTTGAAAAGACAGCTACCTTCACAAGAGGATGCAGATTTTCTTAGTAGGTGAATGTTTTGAACTTTGCTGTAAAATCAGAGTCTGTCTTTTACTCTGTGAATTATAGATTCAGCCAAGGAGGGTTAGTCTTAGTCAGCTGAAGTTGCACATCTTCTGTCAACACCATGACACCGGGTGTGTTTGAATGTGTGCTATGCAGTATTAAGTAATTCAAAGTTTGCTTTCAGATTTGAAAGGTGAAGCCACTGCCACAGAAGCAGAAAAAGAGATGGTAGAGGAAAGTGAGGCCAAAACAGATGGAGAGAAGGAAGAGGTTATGAAAAGTGGAGAGGAAGAACATCAGGTTACAGAAGGTGAAATAAAGCACAAAGACACCAAAAGTGAACAGGCTGAGCGGCCTACTCTGAAAATTCTGGTTAGACAAAGTTATCCCCAAAAGGTGAAGAACTCTCACCTTTACTCACTTCCAGCAAGGCAGACAGAACAAGAGGTGTCAAGAGTCATCACTAGTCATGGAACTGTCATAAAATACCTAATGGATGGATCTACACAGGTATATTTAGTAGAATTCATTGCAAGCAGTGCAATTTAGTGCAGTTCATTGTAATGGAAGGTGATTATACTTAAACTTGGTTTTGTCTACTGAGATCAAGAAGTGTCCAATTTGTAGATGAAGTAGTTAACTAATACTGAATTATGCAACCATGTCAAGACTAAAACACTAAAACACTCTTTGTTCAGAGTGAGAAATTAGGGAGATTTACAGTAATTTCACGACCATAAGGCGCACCGGACCATAAGGCACGCCTCTGGGAGTTGGCAAATTTCACAACTTTGTACATTATATAAGGTGCACCGGACTATAAGGCGCACTTTTTTTTGCCGCGAAGATCCGTGCCACGTGCAACAAAGTAACTAATTAGTAACAGAATCCCGCGATCGTGGAGTTTACTGGCAGGTGTTCAATTTGCAAACATTTTTCACAGATTGGCGTAGCCTTTAAATGCAGCCCCAAGTGCCTTCCCCATGTGCAGGCCCCAGCACTCCTGCCCGTCCCCGGCGCCGGCTGGCGAGGCAGGGCTCAGGGCTGCCGCTGCTCATGGCTTCTGTGGCAGCCCGGTCCCTCCCTCCCCACGCCGCCCCAGCGCTCCAGGAGCTCCATACCGTGCCGGGAGCCCCGCGCTCTCCCAGCGCTCTGGGAGCCGCGTGCCTCTCTGGGAGGCCCACACCCCTCCCAGGCTTTTCCCCCGCACCACCACAGCCCCGATGCCGGTGGGCTCACCCTGTGCCGCCACTGCCCCAATGTCAGTGGGCCCAGGCTGCACCGCCGCTGCCCCAATGCCACCGCCGGGCGGGCTCAGCTAGGCTCGGGACTGTTGTGGGCTCGCACTTCTCGTTCCCCCCGCGCCCGGGCCGGGGCTGGCAGCAGCTCCCTCCCTAACCGCGTAGCTCCTGCTGGCCGTGGCCGCCCGCTCCCGCCCCCCTCGCGACTCAGCGCTCCTGCAGCACCGCCCCCACATTGCGGCTCACACTTCTGGGTTGGCAAATGTCGCAACTTTGTCCATTATATAAGGTGCACCGTACATAAGGTGCACTTCTGGGTTCGGGGAAAAATTTTAGTCAAAAGGGTGCACCTTATAGTTGTGAAATTACTGTAAGTATGAAAATCTCAGGCATGAGACGATTTTAGGCAACTTTGTGATTAGGAAATAGTTGAATATGGTTTGGAGAACTACATTTCTAAACTTAAGCTTCTGAAGTGTGGATTAGTTCAGCTTTGAGTATATGAATATTTATGAAATGATAAAAGCATTCATTTATTTTTTTTTTCAGTTTGAACACTTATATGGGATCCAGAAAAGATCTGTTCTTCAGTTCTGCAGAGACTTTCACATATCCTAAATTTTCAGAAATTTAGATTGTCTAGAATTTTGGTACAATTTAGGTTGTGTAGGCTATCTTTGCAAATACTGTAATTGATCTACAAGCAAATTTTTTTTTTAAACTAAGACTCTACATGTTGTTAGTAAAGAGATGAAAAGAGGTGTCATCTAATTTGACTCTGAATCTGTCTAAATAATTCCTTATTTCCTGAATTTATTTTTCCTAAGTAGACCACAATGTCTAGTGTAAGTTCTTTACATTTATTCATCACACTAGATGTTAAAACATTTAGCCAGGATTCTTCAGAAATATGTGGGGAAACTAACTACCGTATGTCTATATATTTACAACATACTGTTTCCTGATAGAAAAATGTAGATCTTACATGCCTAAAATGGTTTTACAGCAGTTTTTGTTTAAACAGATTATGAGTGCATCCTTCTTAATATTAACTTAATGTCTGTGAATCATCAGAAATTTACTGGATATAATAAGCATTCAAAAAAAAGACATATTTAATTCCTTACAGTAACAATATCAAGAGTTGTTTCTATATGTTTACTGTATTATACTGTATTTATAAATTAATTTAGGGATGGTTGAAGTAATTCTAGAGTTTATCTGATACACAGAGAACATGCATATCAAGAGCTGAATGCAGTAGATCTCAGAAACCAGCTATAATTTGATAAGTAACCAAGACTTCTTTTGGTTAACTATCATAATGGCTAAAAAATTCACAGCAGTAGTAGATATGTGGAATATCTCAGTACAGATCAATGTGTCAATACAGATGCATTATCACTGGTACCAAAAAAAGTCGTTAACCTATGGCAATTTAGATGAAGAATAATCTTTACTGTTTATTTTTATAACACCATTTCATTATGAGAGGAGTCCCCATTAATTATATCCATGAAGTGCAACAAACAGCACTCATTCTCTCAATGACTAATGGGATGAAATTTAACGAAACCAACTGTTGGATCCCACACGTGGGACAGAGTAATGCCAGGCACAAGTACAAACTGGGAGAGGAATGTCTGGGAAGGGCCCTGGGGGTCCTGATGTGCAGCAGCTCCGTGAGTCAGCAGGATGTGCCTGGGTAGCCCAGAGGTCACAAACCCTGTCCTGGGGGTATCAAACAGGGCAGCACAGTCGGGCAGAGCGGGAATCATCCGCTGTGCTCAGCGCTGATGCAGCCTCATCTGGAATGCTGGCAGCACTTCGGGGCACCACCACTTCAGAGGTGTGGGAAGGTCCTGCAGTGAGTCCAGAGGAGAACAACAAAGCCAGTGGAAGGGCTGGCAGGTGTGTCCTGAGAGAAGGGGCTGAGGGCTCTGTGCTTGTCTGCTTTGGTCAGCCCTAAAGCTGAAGGTCAACCTCCTTACTCTCTGCAGCTCCCTGGCAGGGGAAGTGCAGAGGGAGGTGCTGGTCCCTTCTCTCTGGGATCCACTGACAGGACACATGGGAATGACTCTAAGGGGCACTAAGGGAGGTTCAGACAGGACATTGGGAAGCATTTCTTGAGTGGTGTAGTCAGTGGTCAGACACTGCAAGCTTGTTAGAAAGGTAGTTGGTGTGCCAAGGTTGTCAATGCCATTGACAAAATGCTTTAACTTGATCAGCCCTAAAGTGGTGAGGTAGTTGGACCATGTGGCCGTTGTAGATCCCTTCCAACTGAAGCAGTCTTTTCTATTAATTCTCTTTAAGATAGATTCTTTATTTCCTGTATTCATTCTGAGAGATTTTACTTTTTTCCTCTCCATCACCCACAGTATACTAATGACTATCGCATTTGTGACACATTGTTTTAGGACTTTCTAGTGGTGTTTGAATTGATTTTAACCTCTAGTATGTCCTTGATTTTGGTAGATTCTGTTTGCTGATGGCACAGTGAGTAGGAGCCCTGATTCTGGTCCTGTCCTACCACCACCAACAATTCCAGATAAAATTCAACGCTTGTCAGAATCAGAGCTTTTACATGAAACCAGCACTAAGAAAGGTAACATTTGTGTTTTGGAAAGATATAAAGTTAGTAGGGCTGATGATACTTAATAAAGAGCATATTTCTTTAGTCTGAGAATTCTGACAGTGTGAAAATGCAATTTTATCTGTATTCAGCTGCTGCTCACTGCTATGTTACCTTCATAGCAAATCATTTCTCTCCTACTCCAAATTTCTTATTCTTGTAACATGGTAGGATTCTAATAAGTAAAAAGTTATGTAAGAGCTTCATTGATATCAGAGTGAACATGAAGTCTTTTAAAAGAAACCTTGTAACTACAGTAGTGTTAAATCCTTACTTTGGTCTTACAGTTTTCAATCTTTGCATTAAGAAATGCTTGTCTCACAGAGGATATATTTTTCTTTCTCACTCTCTGTATTCCAAGGCTCCTATTATTGGTCGTTATCAATTGATTGTATGGACTTGTGCTTGGTGGTAATATAGCCATTCTTACTGTATTTTTATTTTTCCTGAGAAAGAACAGTATAATGTTTGCTTCATACCTCAGAGTGTAGTCCAAGATCACTGTCAGTATTACTTAGTACACAGAGTAATTCTGACCTGTCATATTGATGTACAATTTATCGGAAATAGGTGAATAAAAATTGCTGCCAAACAGAAGGGCGTCTCAAAAAGAGACTTTTTGAGTTAAGTCACGTCCTTTTTCTTAGGATATTCTTTTAGATAACTGCAAAGATGTTTGAGAACTCTTACAAACCATTTTCTAATATGAATTCTCAGTATCTGTGACCAGTGTATGTTCTTTATTCCTTGTGCTTTGTTTATGATCATTTTTTCACCTTCCCCACCTGTCTTCTCTACTTATTCTTGACAAATTTCTAGTGATGAGTTTAAGTTCTTTTTTGTTTCGGTTGCTTTTATGATAGATATTTGCTCTAAGTCTTTCAGCCTGCTTTCTGGACTATGCTCTTGTCTTTTGCATGCACTTAGTCTAAGTTATTTTTCCTGAACATGGGAGACAAGAGTTCTCTATAACATTCTTAATAAGATCTCTCCAATTGCCTTTCATAATGAGATCTTCATCCTTCTAACACACCATAGGACTGATGGCATTAGCATGCTATTTACTTTTTCTGCAAGGAAGCACATTAGATAAGGCTTGTTCAGGAGCATGTCTTTGAGTAGAAGGAGTTGTAATTTTCTTCTAGCCTGTTAAATAGTTCATTTTGCTATTCTGTCAAAAGCAATGTTCACAAACTCTGTGCTTAACTGGTTTTGTCTTTTGTCTTAGAGAATATCAAGTCTGATACAGAATTTTTTATTCCTGCAGGAAAAGGCAGTGACAAGAACATTCCATTATACTCACCCAAGGATGAGGAGATTGAAAAGGCCAGTTCTGTGCAACCTAAGGCAGGAACGTGGATAACAACAACTCCATTAGGCATCCAAGTGGGCACAGAGGGTCCAGCAAGAATGGATCTGAAGCCACTTTTAATGTACCAGGCCACAAACCCATCTGATGGAACGGTATTACTGCTTTTGTGTTACTATAGCACTGTCTATAAGCTAAGAGACAGGACTGCCATCACATACATTGTAGGATTTGTTCTTTGAAAACATCCTACAGGTTGTGTTATTGCAGTGTTAGAGATAAAGTAGCTTTAGATTTTGAAGAAAATATGATTCCTTTGTCTCTGAAGTAGATGAAGATGTGGTAGTCAAGCTTCCCGAGAGCTTCAGTCCTGATGCCTTATATTGTTGCTGCTGTCACAAGTTTCACAGTGCCAACATAAATGAGTAGTCCTTCATTCTTTCAGATTATGACTGTACGAGAAGATGAAGTGATAATTGTTGAGAAGCCGGGTGGTAACAGAGTAGTAGAGCATGCTGATGGTACCAGGATCACAACTTTCTATGAAAAATGTGAAGACCTTACTGTACCAGAGGGTCGTGGAGAAACAGGTAACATCAAAAGGGGTGCACTTACTTTTCTTGCACTTGACATATCTTGTGAAGCAGAAAGTTGTCAAAATATATACTAAAGGTGGCTTATACCAGTAGACTAGATAACAGATCCACTAGTGTAGTCTAGGGTTGATTTGTTTGCTTTCTTCAGCAGTATATTCAGTGCAAAAATATACTGTTACAAGTAATTAAATTTCCTTTTTTCATACCTATGTGGTTCTCCTTCACCATGAGACCACAGTGCCAGTTTTAGTGTGTTCTTTGCCCTCTCTCCACCTGCCCTAATAATAACAAGGAAGATGCTTTGAGTTTTAACTGAAGAGGTATGTAAGGACCAAGGCATCTTTATATTCCCCAGTGAAGCCATGGATTCACCAACCTTGGAGATACTGAATATCTGAGTATGGCTGTGGAAAATGTCCTGCCAAGAAAAGTGAAACATATTTGCCTGAAATAAGTGGGGCCAGAGGTCATTCTTCTTGTGTTGTATTCTGTATGACTGCTTCATTTGCAAGACAAGTCCTGTCCTCCTTAATTAAAATGAAGGGGACATTTACTCTGTGTGTTTCTGGACTGTTCAAACACAGTGTAGGAAAAGACCATTACTGAGTTAGCAGAAAATGTTCAGGAACATCTCCCTATGGGATTTTAAAAGTCAAGAGATCCTTGATCAGATCTGTCTCTTCAATGGAAAGGCAACGACCAGATTAACATACCTGTTTCATTTGTTTTCCAATATTTGTGTTGCTGAATAGTAATTTCTTCACATTTTAGAGCTTGCATTACAGGCACAAAGAATTTCAGTGATCCAACTTGTATATTACAAATATCCAGATAATTATGGTTAGTACCATACTTGATACATCACAGTGTACTTTCCTGGCCTGCTACAGATGATTACAGATATTTTTTGCTGTTGGGTTTTCCTATATTGCATTCACAGTCCAGAACTTCAAACGTTTATATTGTTTATATAACATAAAAATATGTGATAAAGGATGCTATGATGTTTATGAAGGTCTTGTACTGAGGAGATAAAGATCCAGCACTATGAGAGAAAAAGCAATTTGAATCCTAAGACATTTCCATGATTCATGTGCTCCTGTCTCATTGCTCTGTATTAATTCTTATATGAACCCTCAGAAGCCACCACAAAGAAGCTCAAAGGTACACAAGTAGAAAATCCTGAGTTTGCTACTGTTATAACAAATTGTGAGGATGGTACCTGTTGTACTATCTTTGGAGATGGGACATCTATTCTAGCAAAGCCACAAGGAACATATCAGGTGGGAATTATTTTTAGTTTGTGACAGTGGCATTTAACCTTTGTGTTCCAAGTTCCCTGCCATTAGCAGCTCTCACCTTTATTACCCCCCTTCTCTACAGTCTTCATTAATCCTATTATTCCATCTCTTTCATACTCTGCCAATGTTTAGATACTTACTCACAAATGTATATTTAAATCAGTCTTAAATTTCCTGAAGTTAAATATTACAGAGACTCAGATCAGCCTACCTCTTGGACCTCATCTTCCTTCTTTCTCTTCCTTTGATTCCTCTAGACTGGGTGATTCAGTATTTAATGTCTGAAGTCTGTCCTCTTAATTTGTATCAGTTCTTCATTTTCACCTTTAAAGTTTTCACCTTTGAGGATTGAGTCTCTCCCTTTTTGCTGTCATAGGTTTTACCTAGCAAGGGAGGCTTTCTTTTCTTTGATGAAGATTGCTCAGCAGTTTATAGCCATGAAGTTTATGATTTCATCAGCAAGGAAGAAGAGAAACAAGCAGGGAGATACATTATGAAACACACTTCCAGCACTATTTGTGAGATGATGGATCCTAAAGGAAATACTTTCAAGGTAAAACACATGGAAGAAAACAAGTTTATGCATTTGTATTCTATCTTACAAACTTCTCTCCAAATCAAATTGTAACTTTGTAATATTTATGGTAGCCAGAATCAGGACTCTGATAACTTCCTGACTAAGTGATGGATATCCTTTTTTTTTAAATATTTATCGCTTTTTAGAGAGATTGAAACAGAACACATGATGTACAGTTTAGCTCAACTGTAAAGTTCCCTTAGTTAGCATGATTTGTACTATAGCAAAAAATCAGCTCTGCAAGTGAGGATTAAAAACTGTGTGTCAGATGTAGCTCATGGACTATCCTGAATCAACTTCATTTAAATTATACCTTGAAAAGTATTATTCCTTTTTAGGTCATTGTTAGTTATCTTGATTGTTAGTTGTCTTGTTTGAATATGTTAATGCCACATTACTTAACAGGCACATAGTATTTTCAAGAAGGAAAATACTGTAGAAGTTCACTCACTAGGTATACATCAATGTCTGTCTTGAGTGTACAGTTACCTGACTTGACCAGTGAGTATTTTTGTGTAACAGTCCTTGGGCATTTATTAAATATCAGCATGTGATATTAGTATTTATGGTACAACATGTCTTTCTAGAAATGATTTGGGGACTTTAATGTCTTTTCAGTTTTCCTCTTTATTTCTTTTTCCTCTGAGTTTCCAGTTGCTCTGCATGAAGTGTTTTTTTCTGTCTCTTTCATTGGGCTAGGTTATGTTAAAGTTCACCAGCAAGTCACTGTTTTAAAAGGATCTTTTAATTCAAGTAATTTCACATAATTTCTGCTGTAGGTCCTGGCTGATGGCAGCACAGATGTGTGCATTCGCAGCATTGGCTCTGATGGCAAGGAGGACGCAAGTTCAGCAGGAGATGAGGTTAACAAACCAACCTCTTACGATGAGCATGCCCCCAGGTAAACAGCATTGCATTCATAGGTTAACGCTTTCTTTTCTTCATTACACAGTATTTGTACAGGGTTCATAAATTTGTGCTCCCTTTGTTCAGTACTCTGTTTGCACATCTGATGCCATCACATTGGAGCTCTGCTTTCTTGATACAGTCCCATGTGTGTATTTGGCTGTGCAGGTTTTTCATCATCTCTGCGGATGGATCTGGAACAGAGCTCCTGCGAAAAAAAGGATGTCCACAAGTATGTGTCTGAGGCCCGCAGTGATCCTGCCACTGTAGTCTTGCAGGATCCTGTACAAGAACAACCAGGTAGAAAACTTTTCTTTTCTGACAGACATTCTTTCTATACTAATAGAAAAATTTGCAAAGTTTCAAAACTCTTATTTGGTCAGGAATTATTTTTACCCTTGTAAATAAGGGTCCACACTTCTAGGAATGAAAGAAAGGAGTTTGGGGGAAAACTCTGGGAAGCAGAGAATTAACTGAAGGACACTGTTAAGGGATAAGTGAACAAACAAATGGCATATCTTTATCCACTCTCAGTCATACAAATAAAAGCAATTACCAAGTAAATATATTCTTTGTGTTTATCATTTAAAAATTGAATGTATCACAGTCTCCATTATTGATTTAGCAATGAGGACAGTGATATCCTGATGTTGACCCTTAGTCTGTCTGTTTGAAAGGATACACATTAAAAAGCTGAAAAAACACAACTGGAATTGCCAATACTACACGATACCAACCACCTTGTAGTAGCAGCACAAGAAGTTCTGTCCGGGAATTACTGGTTATCTTTGTAAAGTTAGTTGGCGATGCTGTGTTTCTGTAAAAGACACTGTGGTGCAACAGGTAGAGGCAAACAAAAATATCTTTAAAAGAGAGAAAAGTATGGTTCCCCTGGATATGAGGGGGTGATAAGGGAAGTCGGCTTCAAGCCATACAGTACTAAGACATATTTCTCATAGAGTTGTATCAAAAAATATATGACATATAACAGCTTTCCCACTTAATACCCTTACAAGGTGTTGCACATTTTTTAATGTACTGGTATTCACAAAAATTACTGGTTCTCCATTGTAGAAACCAAATTAAATAATTTTGCCATGGAAAAAAGGAAAAATGAAGGGACATGGTGGGAGCCAGAAAAATGCAGAAGGTGAAAAGATCGGAAAGATGGAGAGCATACATACCCAGTCAAAATCCCAGTCAAGAAAATTTACTTACAACCAGCAATCATTTGTAATTGTAACACATTTTCCACTCTTCCTCCTCCACCTTTCACAATACTGGCTCTATTTGCCTTGATCATAAGGCTTTGCCATTTTTTATCATTGTGACAAAGTAACTCAATGGTGATATCCATTTTGAAGGTCACCTGTGGGGTAGATTATAGCGGAGTAAGTAATTTTTAGGTTGAGCTGGAAAAATTATTTTGAAAAACATTAACATTTGTGCAAACAATACAAATAAATCATCTCTAATAGAATCCATCGAGCAATCAGTGAAGAATTATGCATGTTCTGAATATGTTGTAGTACTTCTGAAATCAGTATTCAGTATACATGGGTCAGTGCTCTCCTCTTCCTTGTTTAGGCTACTCCCCACACTATACAACTGAGCTGTTAACCAAGAATCAAAGCAAGTAACATGAGCAGTTTATTGTTAAAAATGGGCTGAGTAATCTGAATTTGTACAACTATTCTATAACCAACTAAGTGGTCTGCTATTATCTGTAGCCATGGATACATTGAGTTTTATCTGTTAGTAATAGCTAAATGTTAGTAATAGATAAATAGATAGAGGTTTTTCTTCTGTAGGTCTGAGACATTTGTCCATTAATTTCTTTAATTTGAACTAATTCTTAGCAAAATGTGTCTTTAAACCAGGTATTTTAAGTATTACTATCCTCCACCCTATGGCTGAAGCATCCCCCTGGGTAATGAAGAAAGAACCAGAGAGCATTGTTCCTCCATATCTTCAATCAGGGACTCAGGAAGAATCTTTTCCTCCTGAGGTATAATTGTTTCAAAACAGTCTTTTCATGTTAAAGCAAAGATCTTTGTCTCTGTGAGGAAATGAAGCTCTAAACAATGTAAATGTAAATGTTTATTAAGCAGACAGAGCAAAGGGTAGACTGTGTCAGGGAATGTATGGTCCCATTCTTTTACAATTAGTGAGGGTATATAGCAGTTTTAAGGGGAGTTCATCATACCTGATTTTTAGGATAGATAAATTGTTCCCAGGAATCTACTGATTTTATTGTCTAGGTCTGTGATTCTATAAGGAGAGCACATGCTTTTCATCTGAGACACATTGCCGATAGCTACATTTTTGTTAATTTAAGTAGCCTCTTGCTCTTTTTATTCTCTGTTCAGGGGGAGATCACGGGTGCCGCAGCTGGAAGGTGTGTTTGGAAGGGTCTCAGCATTGGATCAGCACATTTGCCCATGCCAGGCCCTGTGCAAAAATGTCCCAAAAAACTGCAAATCCGCCAGCTATTCCAATATAAGCCACTCTGTGATAAACTAAGAGAAAAACTGCAGCTTTCCCTCAAGGTAGTTCAACCACATTTATTCATCCTTTCAGTAAGCAATAGAAAACAGAAAAGTAGACAAATTTGGTTTGATAAATGTGTAGTATATACCTGAGATGAAGAAATCTATTGTGTTTGAAGAACAATTATTTCATACATAGACAGGTGATATAAGTGTTTTTCTGAAAAAGTTCAATTGTTTCACTTACCTCTTAAAAAACCTAGTTTTCTGAGCAAATACATGAGATCCAGTCCAGAATGCATCATAGACGTACTCTTAACACAGCAATTTCCTTGCTGTCAATATTGATATCTGTTGCTTCACTTTTATTTTGCTAAGGGTTTGTTTTTCTTCAAAAAGTCTTAAGAATTTAAATCTGTAAAGCTGAACAAGAATTTCTAGCTCACCATAATTCTACAGCTTACTTGGTCACTGAGACACACTCTGTTCTTGTTTATGTATTTGTTTTCATAAATCAGTGTAGAATATTTCCAGGTTCCAGTCTGAGTTTCGTTACTCTACCAATTTCTAGGAAATAGCTGTGTAGCCTTCTGACACAGTTTGTGGCCATCCCTCATTAGTGACTGGTTCATAGCAGGGAGCAAGCTAAACCTCCTGTGCCAGTGTTCTTAGATGGAGTCCAAAAGTGAGCAGCTTTGCTTTTCTCAGTGTTGGTGTAAAACATTCATTTATTTAATTCACATTGTGAAGATGCTCTTGGAAGAGATTTTAGAGTCAAAACCCCATTATTACTTAAGAATTAGAGAGTAACAAAATATACGTGTCCTCTAATTAATTCATTTAACCTATTTTGATAATGGCATTGCAGACTGAATTAGAAAGTTAACAACATGTGAAATTTGTGAAGGTAGTAGTAGCACATTGTAGCCAGTTAAATTTTTTTCCCCACAGTACATTTCAAAGAAAACATGCTTGCAATAGTAAAACACTGGCAGCTGTCCAGCCCAGACATGTTTGGGATATGCAAGTCTATCAGTATCAAATGTTACCAGTTTTTCAGTCTATAAATATATAAAAATTATTCTTTACTTTGCATATTGATCTTTTGAAGGCGACAGTATAAAAGTTCCATGCCAAAATGGTAAGGAAGTTCCCTCCCTCACCCAGATCTATTGTTGATTTTTAGAGAAAGATGAATGCTGTTTGTTACATTGGGAAGGAAAAGCTGCAATTATTAGCGCTAAAAAAAGTTGTAATAATTGCAATAATTGCATAAATGTGCAGTGGAAATACCCTCATTGCTCATGAATCAATATTTAGTTAATTATTTTTTTTCCAGAATGAAGTATCTTAAATCTTTAGCCAAACCTTCACTTTGCCAGAGCAAAATCAAGATCTAAAGAAAATATTATTCTTCTTTTCTCCATCTCCTATAAGATTAAGAGATATAAACAAGTGAAAAAGAACTAGCACTGGAAACAGATTGCATCTGCAAACCCATCTGTTAGTAAATTCTGTACTGCATATAGCTTTCTGGCAGTGGTGTGTTTAAAACCCTTTTTTCTATCCAATTGATTTAAAGCAATGTGGGAAAAGAAAACTGCTTTTTTCTGTAGCAGCTGGTATGATTATGTGAATGGGAGTATCTATTTTAAGTCTATGTTGCATCTTTCTTGTTCTTTTTCATTGTTCCACCAGGAGTATATAGACAACATCTTAAAGCGGGAAAACAAGCTGGAAGAGATGAATGTGAAAGAACCAAGAACGGAAGAGGAAAAGGAGAATGCTGCAAGTCTCCTTGAACTAATTATAGTGAGAAAAATCAAAATTTTAACTTCTTTCAACAAAACCCTTGTATTGCATTGGAAGTGTGAGCTTTGGAACACATTATCCATTAATAAACCAGCAAATGTCAGAGTAGCACAGTTCTGGTGTAGATTAGTGGTAAAGCAGAGCCACGCTCAGCCTTCAGCTGGTCTGAATTTAGCTGAGCACTGCTGCCGTTTGGGGAAGCAATGCTCATAACAGTTCAAGAGTTTGGCTCTACTGAATGATATGTTCCCAAACACACAGACCAAATTCACTTCTTTTAATATCCCCCAACATCAGGATGAAAATGTCTCCAGTCTGTTGTCATTGCATATGGGAGACTTTTATTTCTACCACAACCACCTCCATAGTAAGAATTTAAACCCAGGTTTTGGGAGAATACAAAAACAGCCTGGAGAAATATTAGTATTTCTGCTGAGCAGGTTGTTTGTTTTTGTGGGGTTTTTTTTGTTTGTTTGTTTTTAATATAATCTGCAAATTTTCATGGATAATTGGAGCACAAAAAGAAAAAGGATAGGAATAGGTAATGGGAAAGGTGGGTAAATAGGGGCAGAGGATCACAGCTTTTCTGGGAAGAGGGACAAAGAAATGATCTGTCAGTAACTCCATGTGCATCTCTCCTCTAGGTAGACATTTATTACTTTGATGAGACCCAGGTGCTGAATCTCACATGCTGCTCAGATCCAGTGAATTTGTCTAGTGACTAAAAATTGTTGATTGCCCTGGCTACATTCAGCACATTTCCAGTTACAGATTTCACACTGGACAACTCTTTTGTGAGCAGCAGTCTCAGTGTTCACCTGTTGTGACCCAGGAATCAGTGTCACATTGCTCCCAAGTCTCCAATAGCTCTGTTACAACCCAGACTGCCTGATCACAGGAACTCTTGTTTCCAGTTAACTGCTTCAGAGACAGCGTGAGAATAAAGGAAACACTTTAGAGCCTCTTAACCCTCCTTCACTTTATTGTAAGCCACATGAGATCTCCTCAGTAACAGAGCCTTCAAATTCCTGAATACATTTCCCATTTCACTTGTTGGGAATATAAGTTTAATACAATATAAATGTATCTTGTTCAAGTTTTTTGCAGAAGGATTTGAGTTTGATTAGGAAATAGCTTGCTTGAGCTAATAAAAAGTAACCATATGAAATACAAAGCTATCCGTGAAGTGGGTCATCAAGAAGGAAACAAATACCTATTTAGAACAGAGAAATTGTACTTAATTTCCTTTTTTCCCAGCATATGTTTTCTAACACACTGAAATATCAGACAATATGACTACAAGAATGGGGGTAACAAGGTGGCACTTGTTTACAATATAAATCCTTTGAATAAGATGCTGTTGTTGTAAATTTTATTTCTCATATAGTCAGAG
The DNA here is from genome assembly GCF_009819885.2 of Catharus ustulatus. NCBI lineage: Eukaryota > Metazoa > Chordata > Aves > Passeriformes > Turdidae > Catharus > Catharus ustulatus. The sequence goes on along the minus strand of NC_046222.1, from coordinate 28,281,388 downwards.
TTATTCCTTCTTCATTGCAGTCCTTCCCTGACTGGGAGAAGTCAACTGAAAAGCTCAATGATAGAGGTAACAAAAAATTAATACCTATATTTTTAAAATTTAAAGTATCATAATAAGTTTAAAAGTATTGTAATATTTTTAAAGAGGGAATATAAAGGTGAATTCATATATGTGCTATGTACATCTTCTCTGTGACTTCCACAGGTGATTAGAACTTGTTAGCATCAATGATCCAGTACCTCTGAAAAATAATTCCTGGTTTTAGGCATATTTATTTGACATTTTGACTCACATTTCCACATGTAACGAGTTTTCTTAGGTATAAGAGCTATTACAATACTTGGCTACTTTTATGGAAGTAACAACTTTTCAGACAAGTTTTTCGAAGCAACTAAGTAAATCCTGGTTATTTATTACACTTCAAAATCTAATCTTACACCATCACATGTTGCGGTTACATTCACCTACCTAAGGGAAAAGATGGAGCAATGTATCATGAATTTCTGTTAAAGTTTTCACAAGATATTTATTACCATTGATTAGTGTTTTAAATATGTACAAATTAAAATTGTCTGTTTCTTTATAAAAACCCATAACCTTTTCCATAGAAAAATTAATTACATTCTATCCCGTAGTGATGCTCATCTTTCAAGTGTTATTTTTTTGCCCTACATATCTTGTCAAGAGTATTTCTACATGTCAAAAACCCTCATACTGTGCAAAGTGAACTGAAACTGCTGCAACAAATTCTTGCTGAACAGTTTCCTTTTAAATGAAGCCATAATTTTAATGTAATATTGCTAATGAAGAAGATTATGGGAAAGAAAAGCAAAATGCTGAAAATAAAATCATATTTTATGGCAAAAAAGCTGATTAAAAAAAAAAACAACCCCACATTTTGAAGTTCGAACTTACGTAATTCCCAGAACATTAAGAGATATTGTCATAGTCTAATAGGATCATATCTCTCGAATACTCACATCGCCTAAGTTTTGCCAAAGAAAATTGTTTTCAGCCAAGGAAATTTCCTTGTACCCATGATTTAGCTTCAAGGTATAAAGTAAACAGCACACTTTATAAAATATGTCAGAGGACAGGGCAACTCTTTAGTAAAGCCCCAGAGCTGGTCACAATATTAAATGTGGAAAGACTGGTATTTCTCCATTGTACATATTGAACTAGTAGTTCCTTCCATGAGGAACTTCCATGAGGATGTTGGTCATGGCTGCTTCACAGCCTCAATTAAGCACAAGAAAACTTAAGCAAGTTAAATGTAATAAGGGTCCCTGAAAGCCCATGTTATTTTCTTCAGCTGTAGATAGAGACCTCAGAACACCCCAATTAGAAAGTGCCTGACTAAATATCAGCAACTTTTTCTACTCACAGGTATTTGTATCTTGAAAGAACATAAAGATATGTCAGGAAATACAGGGTGGGAGTGTTCACTTGATCTGTTTCTTGTCCTTTCAATATTGAATTCCATTTCTTATATGTTTATGTTCTGATCTTGATTTTGGAATTAAGTTCTCTCTGCCTTTTCCCTCACAGTAACAACAGCTCTATTAGTTTTCCTTAAGTGGCAGAAAGATGCTTTAAAAATATATTCTTTGATGTTTTTTCTTCATAACACCTAGCACTGCTTGGCAGAGCATGCCCATTCAGTAATACCCTTCACCTTGCAGCCCATGTGAGTGAGCTGTATGAACAGGCAGTGGCTCCTCCTGCCCAGGGTCACACAGAGAAGACAAGCACTGCACAAAGAGAAGACCAGCAGCAGAGGTAGGACGGAGCTGCGGGGACTGGTGCAAATGTAAATAACACAAAGGGTGAAGCCAAGAACAGAGGGAAGGTACTGTGCTTTACTGACTGTTTTTAAGGACTGAGGCCTAAATCCCTAGATACATATGGCAGTGTTTTACTGTCTTGTCCTGTGATTATTTTGTCCCTCTGTGCCTCTGTTTCCTTATCAGAAAGATAATTCAAAGCTTGTTGGGAAAGGATTTTGAATGTTTCTTGGATTGAATGATCTAATAAAAATGCAGATATGAGCAAATAATTTTGTGCAAACCATACAAGTTTGAGTCAGGACTCAGCTGAGGTGTTTACATAACATACTCTCATAAAAAGCATTTTCTTTCCAGGGCTATCTTGTAAATATTTTTGTATTTATAGAAGACTCATTGTTTCCTCATTCCCACTATTCTCTCTTTTTTTCTTCTGGGTGATTCAGTCCAGAAGGAGTAACATCCAAGTGGCAAAGCAAACTGGAACAGAACAGGTAATAATATTAGTAGGATCAAGTTATTTTATGAGCCAGCTTAATCTACTTTTGTTAAAGAATTTATTGATTTCCCCAGGTCTTGGGTGATGGTCCAATGGCTTGCCTACAAATAATGGGTATTTTCTACTCAACAGAAATGCTGAATAAATGGTTTGAGTCTCTTTCTGTTTTTTTCCCCCAAAACTTAACAGTATTACTGTTAACTTACCATGCAAAACAAGGCTGAATTCAGAAGCACTGTGTTTCATTTCTGTTTCTGCCACTAGTGTGGAAAATACTGTATATTAATATTTTCAAATGCTGATGCTTTAGGTTAAGATTCAGGTATTCCACAAATAAAAGCTGATTTTTTTCAAATAGAACCCCAGACATGTCTCACATGATGGTGCTTCAAAGCTTCTCTGGGCAAAACTGTCTTAGCTCTCTCAATCTCTCCTCACATGAAAGGTCGTCCAAACCCTTAATCATCTTTGTGCCCTTTTGTGCACCAGACAGTTCAAAAGTGGGCACAGCACTCCATGTGAGGCGTTCCATATTGCATCTTAATTACATTCTGACCTGCATGAGATAAAAAAGCCTTTTAGAGTTTCACACATACATTTTAATATAGCATTTCACATGGTTTTGGATCCTATTTTAAAAAATACTTCAAATATATAAATCTGACCAGCCAGCACCCAAGAACATCATGTGCAATTCTGGCTCTAAAGGCAGTGCTAAAACTCTCAGTGTGATTAAGAGTGATCATTTCATAGCTGATATTAGATCCTGCAAGTCAGTGAAACTCTAGTAGTGTAAAACTGGGCTAAATCAAGCTGAAAACTCTGGTCAACCTTACCTTCAGAAGTTTGAACATCTTCTTCTGTATCCACAGAGCCATCAACTCTTTCTGTGATAAAATAAGGAAATTAGATGAGTTTTGTGTTCAAAATTTTAGCAATGCATCTGGAATACCAATTCTTAACTTGAAGCGTTTGTTGGAAGGTTGGAAAGACACCAGTGGCAGTCCCAGACATATTTCATAAGGTTTAGAGAAATGGAGTATGTTCTGAGGAGGAACTCTTCATAGCAGGCAACTCATTGTCCATATGCATTCTGATCAAATCAATCAATTCTTAATCCACCACTAAGAAAATTGCCAATTATGAGAATATTACTTTGTGTGATGAACCAGGGGAAAAAATGCTACTTGCCTTCACCAAATTCATTTCTTGATGCATAATACTGAAAAACAGGGTGAACTCATTTATAATGCTTTTTTTTTTTTTCACTACCAACAATGTAAAAAACATCTCTAGGAAAGAACTGGATGAACAGAAGACTACATTTATGGCAATAAAAAACAGAATATTTGCTCCATATTTTGAATCTGAATTTAGCAAAGACTTTTTCCAAGAAAAGGTAATGCAGCTGAAAATTGGGTTACTTTTGTTAGGCCAGCTATTATCTCCCATACTCCCAAAGACAATTTTGGGTTCATATCTCAGCCTCTATCTCAACAAATCATTATAAAGGACAGCTGTGACATAATTAATACTGGGAATTATATGCTCTTGTAAAGGAAATCCTGTCTTGAAGATGGTATATATTCACTGACTACGAATTCTATACAATTCCTTACGTAAACTCTGGAGAGAGCCTGATTCAGAGTAAAGCTGAACCCCAGGGTTTTCTATTTATCCCTCAAATCCCTCTCCTTGCTTATTAGAAAGAGAATAAGTAAAACAAACATTCTCAATTTAGAGGTAATCTTGGAGGCTTTCCTACTGTAATTTCACCTGGTAAATGCTGTAAGTGCATGAAGTCTACTCAGAAATGTAGATTGCAATTGGATGTAACTATTTATATCTCTTTTATAGTCACTACTTTGGTTCTGCTTATTTGTTTCCTTTGCGTTCCTTTTTTTATTATTTTTTCCTTTCTTTTTTTTCAGTGGGCGTAGGGTGGCTGCTGGCTGGTTTTCCCAGGTTTTTAGTTGGGAAACCTAAGCCCTCTTTCTTTCTTTTCTCTAGTTTCCTGATTTGGAAGCAATGTCTAAGGAACTTCCTCCACTTCAAAAAGAAGAAAGTGTGACTTCCCCTCTGTGGACGTTAAGAAAACCCAGTGGAGGTAATCTCCTGTCTGGCATCGGGTTTGTACCTTCTTCAGAAGGAAGAAGCCCTTGCAGACATCACTGAATGTGGAAGAACCATCAGCTTTGGATGCTAAGCTGAAGAATTAGGCTATGAATAAGGAGTGGATAGATGACAAATGCTCAAGAAAAACTTGAATGGCATGAATAACCGGGGTGGATGAGCAAGAACCAAGGAGGCCAAGTTTGGAAAATAACTAGTATGACTGTAGGAAAAAAGGGAGATTGATTTCTGAAACTCAGTGATAAGAGGGAGCTGGTGCAAAAGCAGTAAGGAATAGGAAACATGCAGGCTAAGGATAAACTGGAGGATATAGGAAGAAAGCAGTGACTCCATGACAGGAAGCAATAAAAGAGGGAATTATCTCAGGCTTGAGCTTTTCAGAACTGAGAGGAATACTTCAGTTCTGCTTAAAAAGCAGCCCTGACAAGTTACTGAAATCATACAATGAGATTAAAAGTCGTACACAGCAAAGATTCATATCAGGAAAACAGTCCTCTGTGGGGCTTTATCAGACCCCCACTAATTCCCATGTATCCTCATTTTCAATGACCATAAGACCTGTGCTGGATTGTCTTTTAGTCCTTTATGGCTTATAGTTCAATTAGCCAGAGAACAAGAAATGGCCAATCATACAACAGGCATTTTTGAGATCCCTGTGGCCCAGTAGAGCAAAATGCCACACATAGAATTTTCCCAGCCTCTCATGGTTACATGGACACCTATCTAAGATTGTCTAAATTAAAGTGCCAAAGACTGTGATTTGTTTAATATGTTTATGAAAACAATGGTGCTCATAAAAAACACTTGACTCAGTATTCCATTATTTTCCCTTTAGCAGCTGAATTTGATACCACAAGTGATTCATCACTTTCATCTGGCCTTCCGCTGCAGGATCCTTCCAAAGAAGATGATGGTTCCAGCAGCACACCAGGTACACCTGCCTTCCAGAATGTAGTTGGAGCAGCTTGGTATCTTTTAATAACTTTTGACGTGGTATTTGCAATACAGCTTTTAATCCACCTGTCACTTTTTCATGCCTTCGGAAATTTTTCCCTTCCAGACCTCAGCACTGCAGTAAGAGAAGAAGAAACACCCTTTCAACATAATGTTCCAAGTCTGATGGTGGATGTTACAGGACAGACTAGAAAAAAGAAAGTAGTATTACCATCATGCCTTCAGGGGAAAAAACTAAACACCATACCAAATAAAAAGGTAAAAATAGTATCTTTCTTGTCATCTCTTTTCCATAAAATCTTCACCCTGGAGCAGTACTGGAAGGTGTTTTGAATCTGTTTACTGTAACATGGCTGTTGCGCTTCATTTTTGTTTACTAGCAATTTTAGAAGTACCTTTCCTCTCAATTGCTAGGAAAAGCTCATTCTGCATCAGGCACCTACATGAAAGCTCTGTTTCCAAATAGCAGAGCTTTCCCCATTTTCCCTGAGATACCTCAATGGCTTAATACATCTGAAAACTCAAACCAGTATAAATTTTCAGTCAGTATTCAAAGTGCTGCATCAGTTTTTACTCAAATTAGGATGTCTTTTCTGTAATTCTTCAAGGTGAGTGGACAGAGGTCAAATATATGCTAAGTAATTCTCTACCTGACTTAATGGCCACCAACTTTATCTTTGTCTCATATTTTGCCTGCAAAGATAGAAGATCCTGCATCAGGAAAGCTCAGCACATCTTCTCTTGCAACAAGACAGGATCTTACTGGCTTCCATCTCAACCCATCCACGGTGACATTTGGAGTGCTAAAGGAAGGCTGCACCTATGCAACTACTGTAATCATGAAGAATGTTGGTGTCAACTTCTCAAGGTTAGTTTGAATTCTTAGTACGCTGTTTTTTATCTCTCCAAATAGATCTTTACAAAAATCAAGTACAGTTTCTCTGGAGCCACCACTCCAGAGAAAATGTAGGAATTCTGGCAGCCAGTTTATAGGTCTGCCAGAGCTTCCCATAAGATGGAGCCATATCCTAGGAATGCCTGTTCTACTGCCATGCCTTTAACAGCTTCTGGTGCAAGGCTATGCTGGTAAACTGTTCTTCAGAAGGGAATGAAATCCACAGGATGAGTTCCAGAGTACAGTAATTTCACAACCATAAGGCGCACCAGACTATAAGGCGCACCCCCTGGGCGTCGGCAAATTTCGCAACTTTGTAGATCATATAAGGCGCACCGGACTATAAGACACACTTTTTTTTTGCAGGGAGGAGCCGTGCGGTGCGCAACAAAGTAACGAATTACTGGCAGGTGCTCAATTTGCAAGCATTTTTAAAAGATCGGTGTAGCCTTTAAATGCAGCCCCAGGTGCCCTCCCCGTGCAGCGGGCCCCAGCACTCCTGCCCATCCCAGCGCCAGCTGGCAAGGCTTATGGCTCCTGGCTCCCACCACGCGGCCGCGCTGTGTCTTGGCTTTCCCCGGGCCGGCGGCAGCAGCGCTTCTCGCCATTTCTCCACGCTTACCTGCAGCTGCGCTGCTTGTTGCCGCTTCGCCGCGGCCGCAGGGGCTGCAGCAGTGCCGCCACCGCTTTGCTGCGGCCGCAGGGTCTGTGCCGCTGCTGCTTTCCCCTGGCCACCCGGGCCACGCTGCTGCTGCTTTGATGCTGCTGCCAGGCGGGCTCTGCTCGGGGCTGTTGCGGCCTTGCACTTCTCGTTCCCCCCCTGCCTGAGCCAGGGCCGCCCAGCTTTTCGTTTCCCCCATGCCCGGACCGGGGCCAGCACCGCCCGGCTTCTCATTTTCCCCCGCCCCCACACCCAGAGTGGCACCACCCGGCTTCTTATTCCGCACACGCCCGGGCCAGGGCCGGCAGCAGCTCCCTCCGTCCCCACACGGCTCCTGCTGGCCATGCCGCCCGCTCCTGCCCCCCCCCCTACCCCGCAACTTGGCATTCCTGCAGCACCGCCCCACCATTGTGGCTCACACTTCCAGTTTGGCAAATTTCGCAACTTTGTCCATTATATAAGGCGCACCCGACTAAAAGGCGCACTTCCGGGTTTGGGGGGAAAAATTTAGTCAAAAGGGTGCACCTTATAGTCATGAAATTACTGTAATGCAAAAGTAAAGGTCATATCTGATCTAATGATCTTTAAAAATCTGAACACTAGAAGTGGCATTCATAAAAGGACAGAATCTCAGATATGAGCCAATCAGTAAGAAATGAGGAAGCAAAACTTCTGCTTTAGTTGGTACCATTTGAGATTATTTGCACAAAATTCCTACCACTATCATGCCTTCTGCAATAGAATCACATCAAAGGACATTAAATAAAGATTGTTATGGACTTTTGGGTCTGTATCACACAGGTGTTTGCCAAGAAGCTGTTTGTACTTCAGCTTCCTTTGAATGTGCAGGTTTAAAATGCTGCTGTTTTACATTCTGTTGTGTTAACAAGCTCTTTGAAGGCTTACTTTGGCCCATTCACCTGCTCTTTTGGGGTTTTTTTGTTAGAAACCTGAGCCTTAGTGAGAAGCCCAGGAATACTGCTCTAGTCCAACTTGTACATTATGATGGAAAGGATGAGCTAAGAAATTCTGCTGTCATTTAAAAAGCAGAGGAAGAGCAGGCAACCTGTTTCCTAGATGTGATTTCTGCCTGAAACAGTTTCTGGCAAACTGATTCTCTTCTCTTTCTGACAGGTTTCGAGTGAAGCAGCCACCTCCACACACAGGACTGAGAGTGATGTACACACCAAGACCTGTAGGTTACACAGGAGAGTTTTTGGGTTTTTTCTAGACTCAGCTGGCCCTCAGGCTAGCTAGAGCACCTTTCTGGGACAGAAGCTGTCTGGTAATAGAGCTGCCAGGGTATACAGTTTTGTTTAAAGTTATTCAAAGTGATGCTGTCTTCCACTATCCCTCTATCACCTTCGGCTAAGCACCTCATGCACTCGAGACTCCGCCTGTGCCAGATTATAGAGGGATAAAAATGTAAAGTTCAGTGGAAAGCAGCTGGTCAAACAGTTATAGAGAGCTTTTTCAAAGTAAACAGGATTACTCTACCACTGCCTCTGAGTTTTCCCTTCTCCTTAGGGTGTTTGTTATATCTGCTCTGTCTTATGCCTAGATTTAATTTCCTGTCCTGATACCTTCAGGATTTGAACCTAGTAAACTATTGCCTTAATCCTTTCTTCTCCTGCTTCCAACTGTTTTCTACCTAAAGTTTTTTATCTAGCAAAGCAGCATAGCACATTAAATTATCCCATTAAGTAGGAAGCTTTCATGCTTTCTGCCTTTGTTCAGTCTCTCTTTTCACCTGCATGTTATCTCTGAATAAACAGTGCTGGTCCAGAGCCTTAGCCACAATTCAGTACTTAAAATCATAGAATAGTATGGGTTGGAAGGAATCTTTAAAGGCTCCAGTGGAGAGAGAAGGATGGTGTAGGGGACTGTGTAAAAGGCCTTGCAGAAATCCATCTAGATGGCCGGAATAATTTCCATTATCTTATTTTCTCCTCACATCTGCCCCTTTTGTGCATCCCCCTACCTTTATGTTCTTTTTAGAACAGAATATTTTATTTCATTTGGACGAGACCTGCAATGGCCCTCCAGTCCAACTACTTTACCACTTCAGGGCTAGCCAGAAGTTAAAGCATAGTGTTAAGGACACTGTCCAAATGCCTCTAACACTGACAGGTTTGGGGCATCAACCACCAGCTCCAAGGACTGCTGGAGGGGACCATGAATGAAATTTGCACCTTACCTGTGAGTCATTCTCTGTCTTTCCTAGGTGGCAGCAGGCTTGCAGGTTGAACTGGAGATAGAGATTTTTGCCATGCTGATTGGAGGGAAAGACACTGGTGGCCTTGAAGAAGTTTCCCATGATATTGAAATATTAACAGAAACTGAAACTCTTCTTCTGCCTGTGAAAGCAAATATCCTTTGTTGTCTTATTTCTCACACTCACCTCATAGCATCGACCCTGGGGATCATCTTCCTGTTGGGAGCCTCAAGCATTGTTTCCAGTGCAGGCTGTTGCAGTAGCAAGCTTTACCGTCCTTTTCAGAAATACACAAATGGGTGTTTTCAAAAGCACAACGAATGAGCAAGATTCTGATGCCAAACACATTTTACATCAGAATAACGTGGTTTGAAAAGTAGGGAAAGGAAGAATAGCAACTCAGAAAAATGTTGCTTTTAAAAAATAAATTAAAATAATAGGAATTCTTTCCCACCACCCCTCATGAAAATACTTTATTATATTTTTGAATCTGTGGCAGCATCTGGTGGTACAACTTCATGAACAACAAAATGATGTATTGTCCTGATACTAAACAGGCAAATGGGACAATCCCTGCAGCAGCAAAGATGCAAGCACAGAAGCACATGAATGCTGTCAGAAACGAGCCTGTGTGGGTTCAGTGGGCTTTTCAGTTGTTCGACTGACAACAGAAGTACAATAAAAGAAAAGAGCCAAGTCAATAGCTATTATTTCTATTTCCCTTGTGCTCCAGGTGAAGTTCCATTTGACATTTAATCAAATTTACACTTAGAAGTCTGGGAGAAGGAGTCCTCTGGGAACCTATAAAAGAAATAACAAGGCAAGCTACATCCAAACATGCCAGAAACTTCATTCACACTAAAGACTACCCTTAGCAAAGAAAGAACTTCAGGATTCTCTGAGCCCGTCCAGAGTAATAGTTAACAGAACTCCTCAGAGGCTTTGTATGTTCTAGATGTGACATTGAAACTCCCCAAATGTACTTTACATTGACCAAAAGAAACCTTTCATACCTATAATTGCAGAGCTGAGCTAGACAGAACTAGTGGCATAGCAGCAAAACCAGCTGTTTTTCTGTTCCTGCTCACCCAGTCCTCAGACACAGTTGTAGACCAGCCTCCAAAACATGTGCCCTTCCCTCATATTTTACCTGTTCTTTTAATCTTTGTTATCCTTTTAGTTGAGAGCACTAGTCCAGATTCAAGATGTTTTATACCCTTTCTTCCAGAATTCATTCCTACCTCCACATGTTATTTTACTTAAAGGTACCTTAGATCCTTAACATGGTATTCCACCTGTGTTATCCAGTGACGTTTATGAGTGCCGCCCAGAAGGATACCCCCAGGGAGGGATGGCAGCAGCAGTTCAGGCAGTTCCTACAAGCCCCAAGCCACAGTTACGGATTACACTCCCATGGAAGCCTTGCAGTTAGTGTGAGTACTGGATGCAGTGACACCAGCTCTAAATTAAGATACAGTTGTTTTACCTACTCTTCCCTTCATCAGCAGCATCCTGAATAAAGCCCATGCAAATGATGCACCTATCACACTGACTTGGTAACTGTGACAAGAGAAGGTAAACACTGAATGAGATTAACCAAAGCACTCACTACAAGGGAACTGCAGGTTATTACAACTGCTCAGCTGAGTGGAGGAACCCACAGCAGAGCCTCCTCAGTCCTGTCCCAAATCTTTCACTTACTGTCTCCACATTAAACAAGTCCTTGAGCCTCCTGGCAGCTGGATTTACTACAGTTAAGCCCTAATAAATCAGCCTCTCTTTAACACTTTGCACTTTCTAAAACCAAGTCTTACTGGTGACCCGTTGACACTGACAGGAAGTCTAGTAAGGGACAAAAGTCTTACAGATAGGGCAGCCTCAATGTGACAAGTTCAAATACACACCACCCTCTGCACACAGAGCACATTTCTGCAGCCTTACAGAATCAGTCTCTATGAAGAATCACAGAAAATCCTGAGTTGGAAGGGATTCACAAGGATCACATCCAGCTCCTAGCCCTGTACAGAATATCCCAAGAGTCACACCATGTGCCTAAGAGAATTCTTCAAACACTTCCTGAACTCTGTCAGGCTTGGTGCTCTGACTACTTCTGTAGGGAGCCTGTTCCAGTGTCCAACCATCCTCTGGGTAAAGAACCTTTTCCTGATAGGCCACCTCACTCTTCCCTGACACAGCTTCAGGCCACTACCTTGGGTTCTGTCACTGGTCAACAGAGAGATCAGTACATGCCCCTACTCTTCCCCTCATGAAGATGTTGAAGACTGCAATGAGGTCTCCAGGCTGAAGAGACCAAGTGACCTCAGCCACTCCTCACAAGGCTTTCCCTCAAGGCCCTTTACCATCCTTGTAGCACTCCTTTGGATGCTTTCTAAAAGTGTCTTAAAATCGTTTAAGTCTTCCCTGATAACAAGAAATATTGGGAATTTCTCACTAACCACCAGCCAACATGTTTAATATTAGGCTGGTGTTCTCCTCACCCCCATGGGCTCAGGCACTCTACAATACAATTGATGGTGACAACCCTATGGATGTCTCTCCTCAGCTCCAAGTCCCTGCTTGCTTCATATGTGTAACACTGACATCTTTCAACTTAAGCATCTGTAAGTCTGCCATATTATCTAACCAATCAGCAAAAAAAATCCAGCTGTATGTCATTTCCTCTCCTCTAGAGAAAAAGAAAAGTGACCACATCAGTTAGTTCTCAAAAACTTCACAAACATATACCTCTGACTGCTGCTTCTGCTCTAGGACTGCCCAGTATATCAAATATAGCTTATTTTCCTGTTTAAATATCTCCTTTTCCAGTGTGGAATTTTACCCCCAGAGTAACACACAATTAGTCTAGAAAAACAACTGGTTTAATGCCTTCCACCTTAGGGATTTACTACCTGGAGATCATCATGAAGACAGTTTAGATAAACTTCTCTCACTTCTTGTTGAAACGGAAGAGAAATACTCGCCCAGTCAGTTCACATTTAAGTGAGACACCCCCAGTCCCAAAAGAAATTCTGATCAGGGTCATCTTCCATGACAAGCACAAAGGGAGAGAAATTACAGTAATTTCATGATTATAAGCCACACCATTTTGAATAAAATTTTGATCCAAACCCGAAGTGCAGTTTATAATCAGGTGCGGCTTATATATGGACAAAGAATGAAAAGTTGCTGTTTTAGTTTGGAGGACAGGTGTCTGCTAAGAAAGGCAGGAGTTTCTCTTTGAAATGGAGAATGTAAACCCCCTCCCTCCAAATTATTATAATTTTGAAATCAAAGGGCTTTCAGGCAAAGATATGGGAATTAGGAATAACAGTTCTTTACTAGGGAAATAAAATAGAAATACAGTACTACAAAGAAACAAACTCCAAACCCTGACAAAGTCAGAGTACAACCTGACACCCCGTCAGGCAGGGTGTTGGTAGCAGTTCGATTAAATGGTGATTGCAGTCATCCTGCAATGACAGATGTGATTCAGTTGAAGCAGTGCTCCTGCAGAAGGTGCAGTTTCCTTCTAAAGGTCCAGTGGTGATGTGGAGAAATCCGGTTTTCCTCTGGAGTCCAGTGGAGAAAGGGGCTCCCTTAGTGTCCCAAAACCTCTGTTTTTATTTTGATAAGAAATGTTGGGCTCTTCCCCCTGGCTGGAACAACTTCCAATGGAATGAAGCAATTTTATCAGTCCCACAGTGGGACTCAGTAGGCCATTAGCAGAAAATTACTTTCTGGAGGAAGGATGGGCTGTGAAAAGATAAAGAACAATGCCCTGCCTGGTTTCAATGGATGGGCCATTAGCAGAATATCTCCCGCAGAGGTAAGGATCAGTGCCCCCACCCTCAACAGATGGCGATAGAATAGATACCTTTTATCACACTCTGTATTGTAACGTGTGGCTTATAATCAGGTGCGGCTTATATATGGAAAGAGAATGAAAAGTTGCCGATACCCGGAAGTGCAGCATATAATCAGGTGCGGCTTATAATTGTGAAATCGTGAAACTACCCAGTATTCTCCTCCCACATGTCTAATCCAGCTAATCATAGCTGCTGTCACCACAGCCAAACCTCCTTTCTCTTCTGATAGCGTATTTTTGTGAATTGATTGATAATTCCTACTGAAGCGGGTTGCAGCTATCCCATGCTACCCAAACAAGTGTACCTTATGCCTCTTTGAACATTCCTTCCCTCAAAGTCTCCTGGACTCAAAACAATATCCATCTTAGACATATCAGGGAACTCTGGATTGGTTGGTTTAGTCTCACAAAACATGGAACACTGACACACTCCTAGGTTAAATCCTGTAATTGGTTAAACAGTCTTGTTCAGCCATCTAGAACAGAAACAGCCAAGTCATTCCAGAGCCACCATGAGAACTTTCTCATTTTCCATCACCTTTCCCAGCTGACTATCACCAGATTCAGTGATTCTCTCTACTGAGACCTAGAAACTTCCCTGCAACATTAAACTTGATCACGATTTGCCACACCTCCTAGCAGAGATCAACAAGCAAAAACCACTGATCAAGCATCACCTGACCAAACTTAGTCTTACCTCATTAAATTTTCTTAGTTATTTTACATGAATACTTAAAACATTTCAAAAATAGTCTCTTAACACACTCAGAATTAAATACCACACAGGAATCTGCATGGAAAGTCTTCAGTATTCCCAAGCAGCCTCTCCATCCTGAATATGTGGTTATGATTTTTATACCATTCAGTTTGTGCAGTAAAAGCAAATCCCTAATCTACTTGAAGCTGGTGTAAGAACTTAGTCTAATGTTGTTGCTCCCTTCCAACAGCAAAAGGCAAATCTGAAGGCTGTCTATAGCAATCACAGTGCTCACACAACACTTGCAAAGAATCTGGACATAATTACTGAGTTTGGTTCAACATCTGTACAAAGGTGGAGCTGGGATTTCTTCTTATTTTTTCTTCTTTCCATTCATGATAATTTTCTGTACTCTTCCACTACAGGTCAGAACACCAGAAGAACAACATCAAGATCAGCAAAACTGAAATACCTAGATTTTAGTCCAACCTTATGGAAACATCCAATGTAATTTTTTCATTTATTTAATCAGCTAAATGAGAATAAATTTTTTCCCCTATTTTGCCTTAATGGAAAAGGTGATCCAAAAGTTGCACAATCTCCTCATGTGGCTATCTGAAATGCAGAGAGTGGAAAGATTTCTGTATTTCAATCCTACTACAGAGCAATGCTGCATGGTCCCAACAAGTTTGTTTTTAAAAGGCATTAGGTGTCTAATAATCTGTGCTGAGGAACCTGAAATCTTTTTCAACCTGGGAATGCACCAGGCTTCAACACAGTCAACTGTGATTCTTCAGGAACTGCTGACCTGCTCTGGTCATCTAATTCCTAAGTTTATGTTTACTTTCACAATCATAGGCTTAACTTTATGTGTGCTTTAATAAGCTGCAAATACCAAAGGGGCTGCAAGTACACAAAGTTACACTAGACAAGAGAGTGAATCTTGTACCCTTTTTTTCAGTCACACATGAGCACCTTCAAATGCTCATTCCTCTTCATAGTGGAGGACTGAACAACTTAGAGATGGTCTTTTCTCCCTCCTTGTTCCCACCTACACAGCAATGACTAAAAGAAAGATCACAGGCTCTTTTTGAGCCACCATATTTGTGTGTCCAAATGCATCTCTGCTTCTGGTTTATGAATTCATTTCTCACAAGGTCTTTTCCTGTGCTTCATCCTTTTTCCAACATGTGACATGGTGAGAGAAGAATGGGGAATTTTCCTTGACACATGCAGATGATTTGTTCTCTCAACACTTCACAGTGACTGAGAATCCCACAATCAAAAGCATTAACAGCAGCTTTCACCAGTGCGAAATATGAATGCCAGTTCTGAACCCTCTCATCCACACTGTTAGGTGAGATACATATTCTAACAATACAGATTTGAGCTTGCCCTGTACTTGAAAGTGCTTTCCTGCTCAGGTTTGTAAATCCAAGTTATTTCACTCAAGAAAGGGCAAACTGATGTCCCAAGGATATTAAAACTCCAGGACTATTGGCACAGGACAGACCTCTTCCATTTAACGTATATGCTGGACTCTGTCAGTAGCCACCCAAGACCTGCATTAGTACAGACCCATCACAAGTGACACAAATCTGAGAACCACCAGGAAACTTCAAGAGGGCAGCCAGTGTTAGCAGCTAGGGAGAGAGAACAACAACTTTCCAACACCTAAAAGACCTTTTCTCCAAGGATTCTTCCCTAATACCAGTGACAGCAAACAGACACAAAAGTGAACGAATTCCACCTCTTCCAACTTAGATCAGAGAACACCCGTCATCATTGTAAGATGACTGCATTCTAAACTGCTCTTCTGTATAACCATTTACTTCCTTCTCATTGGTACCTGAGTCCATGTGTCTGTGGCCATGGTGTTTTTTTAATTCCAGGTCTCCCAGATGATCAAACACCATCTGAAATATCTATCTCCATGTAATTAAGGTAAACAGAGGAACAGTCAGCCTTCCCCTTTTGGTACCTGGTTTTGACATCTTTCTCCTCAGCCGCCTCAACTGAGGGTGCACTGTGGTGTCAAAAGCCAGCTCTCCATCTATAACATGTTTTTCCAGTGGGCTGGCCCATTTCAGCAGCAGATAATGTGGATAACAGATGTCAACTGACTTTATTCACAAAATGTATCATCCTACAGTGTCTCCTCCTCCTCCCAGTAATCCCTCTTATGAGGGTCTATTTTAGGAGTAGTAAAGGAAAAGAACAGAATAAAATGAAATAGAAGAGCATAAGTCAGGATAGAGAAATATTTGAGTGCAGCTGTTTGATCACAAGTTTCATCTGTATCTGGACAAATACAAAATTATAGGAGCACCTGGAAACAACTGGCAGAGCTGTATGAAGGTTGCCATTTCTATAAAAAGTCTGAGACCCACCTGGAAATGGAGCACAAGGTGCTACTGTGACTCTGAAGAGGCAAGTAAGCAATCACCCCCTGACGAAGTTACAGTAATTTCACGATTATAAGCCGCACTGAGTGTAAGCCGCACTTCTGGGTTTCAGCAACTTTTTGTTTTTTGTCCATATATAAGCCGCACCTGATTATAAGCCGCATGTTACAATACAGAGTGTGATAAAAGGTATCTATTCTATCACCATCTGTTGAGGGTGGGGACAGTGATCCTTGTCTCAATGGCAGATAATCTGCTAATGGGCCATCCATTGAAACCAGGCGGGGCATTGTTCTTTATCTTTTCACAACCCATTCTTCCTCCAGGGAGTCATTGTCTGCTAATGGCCCACTGAGTCCCACTGTGTGACTGATAAAATTACTGCATCCCATTGGAAGTTGCTCCAGCCAGGGGGAAGAGCCCAACATTTCTTACCAAGATAAAAACAGAGGCTTTGGGACACTAAGGGAGCCCCTTTCTCCACTGGACTCCAGAGGAAAACCGGATTTCTCCACATCACCACTGGACCTTTAGAGGGAAACTGCACCTTCTACAGGAGCACTGCTCCAACTGAGCCACATCTGTCACTGCAGGAGGATGCAGCCACCATTTAATGGGACTGCTACCAACACCCTGCCTGATGGGGTGTCAGGTTGTACTCTTTGTCAGGGTTTGGAGATTGTTTCTTTGTAGTGCTGTACTTCTATTTGGATTTCCCTAGAAAAGAACTGTTATTCCTAATTCCCATATTTTTGCCTGAAAGCCCCTTGATTTCAAAATTGTAATAATTTGGAGAGAGGGGGTTTACATTCTCCATTTCAAAGAGAAGTTCCTGCCTTTCTCAGCAGACACCTGTCCTCCAAACTAAAACAGCAACTTTTCATTCTTTGTCCATATATAAGCCGCACCTGATTATAAGCCGCACTTTGGGTTCGGACCAAAATTTTAGTCAAAATGGTGCGGCTTATAATCGTGAAATTACTGTACTTGGAAACAAGATGTTGTTACACCTGAGGTGCTGCCTAGAGAATGACCAACTGAACTGTTGGCCTTTTGCATAACTGCTACTAACAGACAACCTAAGTCAAAGACAGCAGTCAGCCACAACTGGGATGCAACTAAAAATCCATATGAAACTCAAGTCAGAAGTTCAGCTTTGAGAACCTAAGTCAGACATGTGAACCCAACAGTCAGCAAAGTATCTGGAAACAGCCCCCACTACATCACCCAAACCTGTGACTACTGGTAAAAAACACAGTATGTGGTGTAAATTAATAATAACAACAGCAGCAGAGACTTGTCCACTTCATTCTGCCCCACTGCCTCCACCATGAAATCATTTTATCTGATACAGCAGAAGTACAACACTGCAACAAATCTGTGCAATTTCTAAAACCTGGAGCAATTTCAAGGCAAACAATCCATGCTTCTCATGCTTGGTCTGCCAGCTCTCCATAAAAAACACAATCTGGGACAACAGCCCTTTCATTTTGTCCCACTGATTTTATTTTCTGTAAAAAATCCTTTGAAAACTGACACACAGGCCAAGGCAACTGAGGATTAAAAAAATATATACCAGGACAAAACACTATGAACAAAATTGTCTCATAAAGGAAATATAAATATGCCTTTAATAGAGTGCAGCCATCTTTTCATCTGTCTCACTAAAGAGTGGGTGGCTGTAGATTATGTCCTCACACTTCAGCAGAAAGCACAGAGCTTTTTCCACAGGCCACAAGCCACCAGCAGGTGTCACCGAAAAACCTTGCCAGCTGCCTTCCCTGGACACAGCATGGTCTCACCAACAGTCCATGTGCTGGATTTCATTGAATCAATGCTGCCAGAACGAGCTGATAGCTACCTCAAAAAGATCCAAATACATCCATCTGCAGCTGACTAGAGAGAGTCCACCTCAGAGACAACCATTCTGAGTTAGGTTTGCATGCTAGGTTATACCACATGGGGAGGTGACAGACTTTGTCCCAGCCACTGGACATCATCACAGATGTTCAGCCACAAAAACACTTCCATGGTCAGCAGTGAGGCTACATGAGTCCATGCAGGTACTCTGGGAAGCAAATGCTAGAGCATTGCAAGAACCATCTTCTCTTTCTTCTTCCTTTTTCTCTTCTTCTCCTCAAAATGTTCAGTAGCATCAGCAAAAAATGTCACCTCGTCCTTGGCCTCGATCTCCCTCTTCAGGAACTGGAGCCCTGCCATGTTGAATCCCAATACATCCTGCAGAGACAAACCAGTACCACACTGTGAGACACATCCCAAGCTAGTTAGGAGGCAAAGAGTCCTGCACTGGCCACCCTCTAATAAAAGACGATGAAAACAAGACAATTCACAGATTTAAAAAAATGACATTAATTCAAATGTAAACTTCATCTGACCAGGAGAACAGTCAGTCCTGCACTCATTTCCCCAGAGTCCTCTCTTAAGAGCAGCTATAATCCACTGTATTTTCTGAAAGACAAGTTGCTGGCAGGCACCTGAAGCTTCTTCTGGGAAAATTGTATTGAGGTACCACAGAAAAGCTCAGGAGAAGCAGGGAGTTACTTTACCTCCTACATATTTAAAACTAGCCAGCCAAGATCCAAACACATGTATCAGAAAACCAAGTGCAAATGAGGCAGGGAGCGCAAGTATAAGCTCACCACTGGGTATTCTCACATGAGGAGGAACATAAAGGAAAGGCAGCCTATTTGCAAAAGAGGATGGTTTAAATGAATGCAGATCCCTGACCAAGTTACCCACTGGACACCACAGACAACTAAGGCTCACAAACATTGCTTCATCCCATTATTCTAGATCCTGGAAAAGGGGAGGGTGTAACACTTACCTGGGCCTCACTGACTCTGGAGATGGTGGTTTTCTTCAGATTTTCTATCACTGTCACCAGCATTTGATTGCTTGTGATCTGTCCAAAATGTATCCTGGGAACAAAGCAGGCATTGTATTGCAGCATTGTTCTTAGAAACATCACAATGCCCCTCTCCTGAGCCCCTCTATGTTCTGGACATACAGGAGTATTTTATTAGTCTTCCCCAGACCAGCACTGGACATGGACAGGCATGTACAAATTTATCTGGAAAAGCTGTTTTCTTGTGTTTGACAACAGTTCAAGGGGAAAGTCTTTCTGAGGACACAGGCTCTACAGCAACTCTGTGCCACCAACTGTGGAACAGGCTTGATGTGGAATCTTTTCATTCCAGTGAGACTTGGGCCACCAAGACCAGCAACCCTGTCTGGGCAGATCAGCACTCTGCATCCAAGTTCATTTCCACACACCATTCACTGTGGGCTGCAGAGATTCCTTATCTCCTGCACAGACCACGTGCTTACTCTCAAGGATGCTTCCCAGGAATTTCAGGCCCAGAGACTCAGAAGATAGCCCAGACACTGTCTGGACAGATTAAGGACTCACTTGAGCAGGAAGAGGAGAGCTCGGCACAGAAGTTCAACATCTGAGCCCTGCTGAATATATTCATTGAAGAGTCTGAGCAGATCATGGACATAGGAGAAGGGCAGCACCAGAAGAGACTCTTCCAGCTCACTGAGGGAAAAAGCAAAGGGACACAAGCATTAGTCTCAGCCACTGCA
Source organism: Catharus ustulatus (assembly GCF_009819885.2). NCBI lineage: Eukaryota > Metazoa > Chordata > Aves > Passeriformes > Turdidae > Catharus > Catharus ustulatus. Next base: position 28,261,674 of record NC_046222.1, on the reverse strand, counting down.
CTGCTACAGATAAGCAGGAAACATATCCACATAGGTGAGTTCTGGTACTCAGCAGTGCTAAGCAATTCTCACAGCTAGTCCATGATTGCCCACATCTGCACCAGATGTCCTGCATACATACAGCCAAGGCATATTGTGGCACAGGGAGTAGGCACACAGCCTTCCTTCCTCAGCATCCCCAAACTGCTCTCCACACACATGTGCATCTCCAAGCAGCCAACTCATATCCAGAAGCTTCAGTCCACTTTCCCCATGGAAGGAACACTTCTCATTCCCAAGTTCCATGCATGTTCCAAAAGAGGCTGCCGGGAACAGTGACTCCAGACTCTCTAGCACTGCCCATACCTTGCTTAAGAGACCACTCAAGGACCCCAGTCCTGGCCCTAGAAACCCAACACCAATCTGCTCAGCAACAAAGCTCTTGGCACTCACCTTGATTTGACCTTCTTGAAGACTTCCAGCACATATGCAGAAGGCTGCAACAGAAGAAAGACACCAGCCCTGCTTAACAAAAAGCATTCCAGGACCAACATGCCCTAAGGTCCATTTCACACAGTTAAAAACACACCATCACATCTTGTGAGACAGACACATCAAGCTGAATATTACAAAGAGGAAACCCCTTTGGCATCAATCAGCTGTCACTCTGAGAAGTTCTTCCCTTAGCCTTCTCAGGGTACTCTACACCAGTGAAGTACATTGTGAAAAATCTAATTTATATTTAACCAGTTAAGTCATCTCAGTTCATGTCAGTGAATCTTGTACAAAGTAGATAAAAAGCTTTATATATAAAACCTTATACAAAACTCATTCCCAGACTTAATTCCTACTACTCATTTTTATCTGCTGAAAGCGTTTGGCAGATGCAGAATCAAGCTGAGAATTGGGAAAGAAAAGTGCCTCTAAGTCACAGGATTTCATAGACTTCTGTTCAGTCTATCCAACTTAGAATTAAATAGACCTATAATCATGGAGGAAGGAACAGAAGGCCTCTTGCAAGGTGGTTACAGGTAATGAGAAGGAAGACAAAGGCTGTTTTACCTAGCACTGACATTGAGCTTTGAGCAACCTGGTCTAGTGGGAGGTGTCCCTGCCCAAGGCAGATGGGCTGGAACCAGATGATCTTTAAGGTCCCACCCAACCCAAACCATTGTATGACTGCATGAGAAGGGGAAGAGTGAAAAAACAAGGATCTTCCTAAGGATACTTAAAAAACACAGTCTTGGAGTGCACATTGGAATACACCAAGAAAACTAATCTCAAGAGTAGTGGATTTTTATTTATCAATGAAATCCATGCATCCTTGTCTGTGTATTTTGTAATATGTCAAAAATCTGCAGAATTTAGTGAAAACTGCTGTGCAGTAGTATGACATAAATGAATAAGGCACCAGCTCTAGCCTGCAATACTTGGGCATTGAACTACCATTCAGAATTTTCTCAATGTAAACTCTGGAGGAATAGGAACATCATCAGTAACTGGTGTAGCAACACCACATAAATAAACCTGGGAAAGGTTGAACTAGCTTTCCATATCTTGGAGAAGACTGTAAACCCCTGGTTCGTGATAAAGAACATCATAAGGTCATGGTTAACTGTGGCAGGATTAAACTTTTGTAACACACATGCATGATACTAAAAAAAAAAAAACCCACACACACAAAAAAAACAGAAACAAAAAAAACCAAAAAACCCACAAAAAACACAAAACAAAACCAACAAAAAAACAACCACACACACAGAAAAACAACAAAAAAACACCATCACCATGAAAACCCCAAATTATGTTTACTTTGCATAAGCAAAAAAAGTTGAACTGAGCACTCCTTCCCCACAACAACCCAGCATGTTGACTCAGCAAATCAACCAGTCCCTCTCCAGCCGAGAACGAACTACAGCCTCTGACCTGGACATTCCACTTACTGTAATATTTCCATAGGCACGGAGAATGGGATTGACAGGGAAGGGAACCTGGAGACACAGAATGGGTTAGAATCAGGCAGGTGTGTGTGTGTATAAATGCATATTCAGAGCACAGTAGCAGAGAGCTTTTACTGCAATTCCCACACCTCCACCCTCCCTAGAATGTTGCTGAAGACCTCCTTTGCAGCCAACAGAGAATCTCATTCTCAGATATATGTCTAACTCAAACATGGATGAATTTTCTTCCACTTCTTGTCACTTTTCCTGCTCCTATGACAGCCCCTTATTTAGCAGGGAGTGTTTAGATGAAGGCAAAGATGAGGCTTTAGGATGAACCTGCAGCAGCACGCTCTTCCAGGGACAAAATTTACATCCTGCTATGACTTTAAGCATAAAGATCATTGGAAAGAACACATCCCTAATTATGCCCCAGAGCACAATGCCATTTTGTTCTCCAAGAGATTTGAGCAAATGTCTGCTGCTTTCAGCTGTCCTTTTATCTGCATGCTAAGCCTTTCCACCTGAGTTGGAAGGATAAACCCACCACACCTTCGGATTTTTACATTGCTCAGTCTTTTACCTCTTTTCCTGCAGCTTTGCATATGGCATTGTGCTCCTTCTGTTTTGCCATCTCTTCTCTGTACAGCTCGATAGCTTCCATGATCTTCTCAGCCTGTGCAGCACAAGAACAGCACATCAGTACACCTGACAAGCCAGGACAAAGCTCAGCTGGACAAACAGAATTGGAAGCAGAGCTGACACAGAGTACCACATGGCATTTCCCCTGATAACCTCTACTCCAGACTGCACCATTAACCTGAACACACAAGTCATGTCCTGAAGATGTCACACACCATCCACATTCCCCCGGTGCCCTGGGTGCTCTCTGGTGCAGTTTCACTTGTTGCTTTGACGACCACCCCCCACAAGCAGTGTCCCTTTGAGGCACAAACCAGGGTTAGGCCATTTTGACTATTCAGACTGTAAGGATTTCCTCTGAAAATCACCAAACTGTTGAAAACTGCAGCCATGGCATTACCCACCCCCACAGCTTCCTAGTACATCTCCCACATCAAGCCCCACAATAGATTTCCACCTTCCACAGATGCCCACTAGACTGCACAGCCCTTCTCAGAGAGGCCTAATGCCTTGAGAACTGCTGCCTTGTGCTCCTTTGGGATGCAAAGTCCACAGGGCAAGAGCAGCTCTGTCTGTCCCACATGTGACAGACAGCTGCAGCTACAGGAACCTCACGCCTCTTTCATCTCAGGAGGGAAGAATTCCTGGCGTGTGACTCTCCAGAGTCAAAACCCTACCTGTTGGCTTCTGAGCAGGTCAGACTGCCTCTCTGGATTCAAGAGCACTCTGCCCTTAAGTGACAGCACAGGTTACTCTTCAAACTGATGCTATGACGCTGTGAAGCCCCCCTTGAGAAACTGGTAAGGCACAAAGCCACACTGGCAGAGTCACAGCATCTTACCGCTTTGATGGTTTCAATGGTCTTCTTTCCTGCCAGCCCTGCCTCTCCTTGCCTCTCTCCAGCCACCTACAAAATACAGAGATGCAGTTCAATCCTTTCACAGTACTACAGCCAACTGCACCATGGAGCAGCCATAGCTTCAGCATCCCCTTCCCCCCACACCACCTCAAAGCAAGAAAACGACCTTTCTTTGTGATACCTCTTCTATGCCTCTTACAGAAGTAGTTTTTCCAGAGTTTGTACACTCAGACTGACACATATTCAGATGGTGCAACTCACCACAGGCTGCTCTTCCTTTGCCACACTCTCTTCATATTCAGCTTCTTGTTGCTGTAGAGGATAGGAACACAACATATTAATAGCAGAGAGCAAGGCAAAGGTGCAAATCCCTTCCAGACTGTTTGAGCAAGGCAGCCTGGAGGGCTTCATGCAGACCATTGCAAAACCAGGACCAATCAGCAGAAACCAACAATGCCAGTGACAAAATTCCAGCAGCAACCATTTGTCCCTGGTCCTAACCCCACAACGAACTCTAGAATCTATCTCGGAGAAAGAAATCTGCTCTGGGTGCAGGAACCCACCAAGCTGAGACTGAACTACAGTTAAGCACCACACCTTTCATCAGTCACACAACACAGAGGGAACAAATCTAGAAAAGTCCCAGTGTTGTCTGGGGCTTCAAGACGAAAGAGTGTCTGGTCTGCCATCTCTCACATCACTACTCGTGTATTCATACCCACCCTGCTACACAAACTTGATCCAAAACAAATTTCTCTAGAAACTGGAAAAGAGCTATCTCTGTCTCTCATTTTACCAAATACAGAGCATCAAGGTACAGTGTGGAGGTCAGCTCTTGCAAACAGGCTGGGATAAAAAAACCCCGAACAGCTACTGCAGGTTTCTCATCCACTCCTTGTATTTCTGCCTCCTTGCCCCCTCACCATGGTTTGAGACCTGCCTTACAAAGGGGTGACAGAAACAGGCTTCTCTGAGGGATCCCAAAAATATAAAGAGTTATAAGGGAGTTATAAGAGTTATAAGTTCCAAGGGAACCTCTGATTAGATACATGAAAAAAACACATGGGCCAACCCCAGTGGTGGCTCAATACTGGAACAGGTGCTCAGACAGTCTGGAAAATGTCTTTCCTTGGAGATGCCAATGTATCAAGGTAAGTCTCAAAGCAGTTGGATATAGCTTTAAGATCATCCTGCAGTGAGCAAGGGGTTGGAATAGAGACCTCCAGACTTTCCTTCCTATTGAAGTCCTTCTGAGTCTATGATTTCTCACAATACATGCTCAAATGGAATAGAATGGGCTTCTTCCAGCATCCTTGAGCTCTGGGGCCTGCTACTGAGACAGAATGGACCTCTCATGGTTGGAAAAGGGACAAACTGCATGTAACAGAAGCAGTGCTCTTCATCCCTCTACATCAGCCACCTGCTCAACTGCCTCCCAAACACACTTATGCTGAAAGGCACACAAGAGAATGCCAAAGACTGTAAGCAAGAGGCCTGTAGAAAGCCACTAAAGAGAAAATAAATTAAAAAAAGCAGGTCTGGAAGTTGGTTTTGGTGGGAAAGATGCAGCTCTCACCATCTCCCTCTCCTCCTCCAAAATCAGTGGCTCTCTTGTCCTTTCCCAGAGGCGCAGGGACTTGTCATGGGATGCTGACACCACATAGTCCCCATTGGGACTGAGTGCCAAACACCATACCTCCTGGTGATGCCCCTGCATAGATGACAGAAGAGGTATGACATTAACATCACCCAACTTCCACCCCTGAGGAAAATCCTGCTCATGCAGGGACAATGCTCCCTTTTAACAGACTCCAAAAACTTCCTACCTCCAATGTCTGGATATGCTCAAACTTATCTGCATCCCACTGCTTAATCTTGCTGTCCTTCCCAGCTGTGAAGAAGAGATGGGATTTGGGCACAAACTGCAGATACATCACACTGGAAGAGAAAAAGGCTCAAATTTACTCACTTGGAGAACACTGCAGAACTCTCCCTACTCTGTGCTATATAGAACAATTATTGCTGGACCACAACTCCTTGGAGACAAGTCCACAGTCCAAAGATGCTGTAGGATTTGACTAACCTGTCATCATGGGCAAAGAGAGAACGGTGACAGTCCCCAAAATCCAAGCCCCATATCTTCACATTCCTGTCAGCAGAGCCGGTTGCAATTAGAGTCCCATCCTACAGAGCAACAAAGAGAGGAGGGTGTGGTGGGCTGGCTGGAAGCCCCATGAGGAACTGCTGCTGCCCCCAGTGACGCAGCACTGCTGAGTAGGCAGGCATCTGGCTCCTGAAATGTGGCCTCCTGGATCCCTTCACCTCCTCCCCAGTGGCCCATGCTGTGTTATTGGCATGCACCCTGGCCCTCCTCTGACTCTCTGCAGGTATTTGGTTATATCCTGACATTCTTCTTGGCTTTCAATGAGCCTCATTTCAAAGATGCTTCAGAGCAAGATGCAGCCCAAGAATGAACAGGCACAAAGAGGCTGCACCCTCTCAGCACCGGCTCTCTGCTCCCATTAACAATTCAGGCTCCTCTCACACAGTAACTTTAGCAGAAAGCAGGCTGTACCTGTTACAATGAGTGTAAGGGACCATCACAGCACTTTGATTTCCACTCACAAAATGCCCCAGGGTCAGTTCTGTCACGACCCCAACTGATATCCCTTCCAGTGAGGACAGGACTGCAGAACAAGAAGGGGTTTGCTGTGTCCTACCCAAAAAATACTAAGTCAGGAGCAAGGAGGTGACAAGAAAGCATTATCATAGAGGCCTTGATGCCAACAGAGGTTCTCACACTCATCCATGTCACCCCAGTCCCATATTACACAGCCTTAGTGATACTTACATAGCAGATGTCCATACACAGCACTGGCAGCTTGTGTCCATACAGAGAAAGGAAAAACTGAAGAAGAAAGTTGGCTTAGTTAGACATGCTGAGTAGAGAGATGTGCAAATCTCAAGCTTCAGGCTACTTCTGCTCTGCCTCAGGAGCTGTTTTTCTAGCACTGCCCCACTTTCCTTCTTGCCTGAACACTGTTAGCAGCACAGTCATGAGGGCAGAATTGAGAATAAAGTAGAGAATTAGCCAAGCAAGCTGAACTAGCTCTGTTGGCTCTCTAGCTAACTCAGGTGCCAATCACCAATGTCAACGGAGTTCATTTCTGTTTCTCTCCATGTAACTGTCAGCACCAGTCTGTCTTGTGCTACTCCTAACATTCACCTGCTAACACACAGCTCCACAAATTCACCACACACTGCTCACAAGGAAGGTTCTCCTCTTGCAGGCTCTGCCTCTGCCATGCCTATTTAAAGCCACATGAGACACACTCATCCGCACCTTTACAGTGCCTGACAGATCTGAAGTACTACCACGTCTGCAGGGTCTAGAATGAACTTTGCCACCTGCAGGCTCAGAATACTTTAAAAATGGATCTTCCAGTACCCAATGTGGAACAAACCATTTCTTTCAGGTTTGCCAGTAGACAGGCCCCTGAAGGAGGATGCATGTTCCACATAAAACAGACACTTTTCCTTTCTATTCCTGACCTTGCAGGTTACAGTTACATCCCTTCCTGCACAGCCTTACAGCCCGTTTGGTCAAGCACCTTGAGCGTGTCAATGTAGAAAACCTTCACAGTACAATCCAGTAAGGAGACAGCCAGCAGCTTCTGGTTGGGGCTGTAGCGCACACAGAGCACGTCTTCATCCAGTTGTAAAATGCGCACATGTTTCATGGAAAGCCTGCAACAAGAGGAAAAAAACAACTGTTATCCCAAGCAAACAAAGTAGAAAATGATATAGACAAGTCCCACACTGCACCCTGGGAAAGCAACTGAATTTTAACATGCAGCATTCATTCCTCACTATGACAGGATGTTGAGGGTTGGTTTTTCCTTTCCTCTTTGCCTGTGAAATTTTTTTTCCCATTGACATGCTAAGAAGCACTGATGGCTCGGTTCTTAAGATGGAGGGGAGGCAGGAACCTCCCTGGTGTTTTTTGGGAGTTTCTCCTGAGTGTGCAGGGAGGGACTGGACGACAGCATGAGATTAGAAGCAAGTAAAAGCAGTGTGGGTCGCATCTGCATTGTCCACTGGGAGCCTGTCAGTGCTCCCTGCCAGCTTGACAGCAACTGCACCAAAGGGGAAAGTGCCTGAGGCTGAGAGGACTGGAATTGGGTTCCTGTTCTGTTTGTTGTTAATTCCATAGTTGTTGTTGTTTGCCTTGTCATACATACTAGTAAAGAACTGCTATCCCTATCCCCATATCTTTGCCTGAGAGCCCCTTAATTTCAAAATTATACTGATTCAGAGGGAGAGGATTTACTTTCTCCATTTCAATGGAGGGCCCTGCGTTCCCTAGCAGACACCTGTCTTTCAAACCGGGACACAGGACTAGAATAAGCAGTCTCTGATGGCCAATGAATTTCACTGTCACATTTACTGTAACGATCTGCAGGCCCAGCCTGTTTAGACACTAAACCCACCCACAAAAAAAGAGATCAGAATGAGGCAACTGCCTTTCTCCAGCTAAGCTCAGGTCCCCACAAAACTGCACTGACCCCAGACTCTTGTTCATGTGTTCCACACAGATGTCACGTGTGGACTTGCACTTCAAAGCTCCCCTCAATGACAATGGAACATGCACAAGATATATCTTCTCACCTTTTCTGAACATTGGTCTCATCCTTCACAAGCTCAAACTCCCAGAACTTGACACATTTATCAGCACCTCCTGTCACAAAGCCATGCTGTAGGGGAAAGCAAGAAAGTTGCTCTGAAATTAGTTCCTATCACCCAGAGAATGCCTACAGCAAGGAACTGCCAACACAGAGGAGGATTTTGAAATGTCCCACATTTCTACAGTATTGATGATTAAATGGACACCATCAGGAGCACTTGCTCTGGTTAGTGCACATGTTAGCTGAGCACCAACAATTTCAAAAGCTCTAGGTTATTTTGGAGGTAAAGACAAAAACCCCAAATATAAAAGAAAACCTGGACTGCAACTTTGGGACTGAAAGCAGTCATCTCAGCTACTGGTAAGAATACGCTTTTGTTTTGCGGGCAGCTTGAGATACTCAGTGTTACTGGATCACACACAACTTATTATCACCCTAAAAGCAGACCCTTCTAAAGGAACAAACGGTCAACATTTTACATTAAGAACAAGAGTAAAATCTATCCCATATATTTTAATCTTTAGGGTGGATAAATATCAGGCAGATTATTTCTTGCTGTGGTTTTGATTCCACCAGCTGCATCCTCCACCTCCCAAGATGAGGGGGTGTAAGGGTCAGTCTGAAGATTCCCTGATCTGCCTCACAATCATCATCAGAGACCCTGAGATGCTGGGACCCCTACTCCTCGCTCTGAACAGGAGCTACTGGGCCTGGCCGAGGTGGATGCTTGCCAAGGGACTACGTACAGATGTGCTTGCCAGTGCTGCTTCCATGGTACACTGTTCTCAAACAGAGAACTGGTTGTAGTGTTCTGTCTTGCACGGGCTTCTGAACACAATAGTCCATAAATCTCTCCACCTTTTGGCCAGAGGCCACTTGCCTCGGAAAAGAACTATAAAAATGATTACTTTCTGAAGAGACTTTGAGAATTCTTTCTCCCCACGGATGGAAGACATCGATGGATGATCCGACAACATCCCATCTGTTGGTAGCTATTCCCCCTATTCTCTCTCTCTCTCTCTACTTCATCGTCTTTATCTCTCTCCCTCTCACCATTACCCCAAAACTGAATTGCTGGCCCTCAATAAACTGCTTTGCTGCTTGCTGCTGAACAAAGCCTTAGTCTCTAGCTGTTGTCATTTGCACCCTGTGGTCAAATGAACCATCTCGACCCCCGCTCAGGTTGTGCGGACCGCAACAGGGGGTTCCCATGCTCCCATCAGTGGTGCAAACACAGTACCATAGGAAGGAATTACATGAAAAGATGTGCAGATGATACTTATAAGGATGTGAGTTACCTGGTCTGGTGAAAGAGCAATAGACCACACAGCCCCATCATGAGCATCAAGTGTCTCCATCAGACTGCCAGAAGCCAGGTCATATAGCTGCAGCTTCCCTGTCTGGGAAGAAAGACATCACAGAGGAAGAATCAACCTCTGCTCACAACTCATGACAGCTCCTGACAGAAGAGTTCCCTGCTACCCATGCTCCCACCAGCCAGTTTCATTAGGTGGCTGTTATACACAGATGGCCAAACTCCCGATCTCCATCAGGGCCTTCCCAAAGCTCTCCTCTGCTTTCCACCTCAAGCCACAAGAGCTCTGTAACAACTCCAGGAACACAGCAGTGCTCCAGATCAGCAGAGGCAATGCATCTTCTGTGAGGCTGCTTAATGACATTTTCCTAACACATTCTCTGACCTGGACAGTCCTGGAGTCAGAGGGCCACTTCTTACCTTGGTCCCAATGATGACCTGCCGAATCTCCAGGGACAAATAGCGAGCAGAGCGCGTACTCACACTCCATTGTCCGGATGCACTGCAAGGTTGACCTGTGGACAAAGAGCCCAAAACCTCTTATCACACACAAAATTTGGCCTGTTCAGTGAGACATGCTCCAGTCCAATGTGGCCTCTACCCATAGCTATCCTTCAACTGGGGTCAGAAGATAAGCCACCACTAGCCTGTTGACCCACACACTATCCAGCAGTACTGCTAACAATGTTCCCCATAAAAAACATGCCGCTATGTTGTCCACCATAATGACCTATCATTGCTGTGAACATGAACAGAGTTCCTAATTTTAAACAGTACTAGGGACAGAGTACTTCAGAGGAAACTGAGCTTGAAATCAGCACCACTCAAGAAACACTGGGACACCACTCTACACCAGAGAAGCACTCTACATCAACACACAACATTTTAGACCAAAGCAATAGCCTACTCAATCTAATCCTTCAGATAAGATGTCAAGAAACCCACATGTTCCCTAAAGAGCAGGCAGTAGCTTATTTAGGGAAACAGTTAATACCTCTTATTAAAAATGGAAAAAAAGAAAAAAATCCATAGCAAAATACAGTCTATACCCAACTGCTATGTATGACCTTTGTGTTTAGACCTTCTGTTGAAATTTTACTTCTGTAGTTTCTCACTTTCCCTAACAAGGAAAAAAGAAGAACATTTTTCTATTTACTTCCTTTACTGTTTTATCTCTTCCCATTGTCCCCTTTTTCTTGTCACTGCTTTTCTTAACACAGCATCTCTCAGTTCTGGGAGACTGACATAACCAGACTGCATACCTGTTCCAAATCTTCACAGACTCTGCAGCCGCTGAGAGAATGGCAATGTTGTCAGAGCTAAAAGCCAACGTCCTGACATCACTGCGATGGCCTCCAATGGTTATCCTGGACACACGGAGAGCCTGGGGCATTTGTGCTGATAGGTTCAGGTTGTACAATTCAATGACATTGTTCTGGAGCAGCAGTACCATCTTCAGCTCTCCTCTTGGAGAGAGAATCAAGTCAAATGATCTGTTTGATTAGATAAAATCAGAGCTGTACACAGGGGCAATAAGATAAAGTGTTAGAGGGATCAGTTATCAAGAAAAACTGAGACAGAGGAATATAGACAGAGCACATCCAACAAGCAAGTGCACATTGAGCCACAGAGGTGTGAATGGACTGGAGATTATGGTAGGCCTCTTCCCAGCTCCAAGCTAAACATATGTTGAGGGGGAAACTTCTTACACCTCTGCCTGCACTGAGCCATGCAGAGCTCTCCCCAGGTAGCTGCATAACCATCAGACTCTACAACAGACTTTCCACTAACTTGATTTTAGAAGAAGCTTTGATATTAGTGATGCGCTGAATCTCCTCCTGCAGGCTCAGCTGCATGCTCCTTTCAGGCTCTTCTTCAGAGTTCTGTCTGGAAATGTCAGATAAGGGAGGAGAGTCAGATGACCCAGCATAGCCAACATAAATTAACATGGTTGTCTTGGGTTGCAATACAGGATGTGACCAAAAGTATCTATTCTATCACCATCTGTTGAGACCGGGTGGGGCAGTGATCCTTATCTCTGCGGGTGATATTCTGCTAATGAGCCATCCATTGAAACCAGGTGGGGCAGTGTTCTTTATCTTTTCACAACCCATCCTTCTCCCAAGGAGTTACCTTCTGCTAATGGCCCATTGAGTCCCACGGCATGACTGATAAAATTACAGTAATTTCACGAATACAAGCCGCACCATTTTGACTAACATTTTGCTCCCACACCGGAAATACGGCTAACAGTCAAGAGCGGCTAATATGTGAATAATTTTCTGACATTTACAACCCCAGAAGTGGAAACCAAGGTGCTGAGTCGAGCAACCTGCCAGTAAAAGCCGGCATTTTGCGATTGTTACAAATTGTTACTCTGTTGCGCCGCAGGTGGAGTTAGCTCCCTGTAGGCAGCACGGGGGGCGGGGGGAGAGGCAGGGGAAATCCCTCCTTCCCTCCTCTCCCGAAGCCAGGGGGAGAGACGGGGGGTCCCGTGCTGCCATCCCCTTGGCCCATGGGGTAAGCGGGGAGCTCCTGCCCCCGCCTGCCGTGGCAGGAGCAGGCAGGCTCCGTCCCCACCCGCTGCCACAGGAGCGGGGGTGCTCCGTGCCCCCCTGCCACCACGGGGCAGCGCTGGGCCGGGGTGACCGAGCCCAGTGGCAGCGGCGGCCGGCCCCGAGCAGCCCTGCCAAGCGGCAGCGCTGAGCTGGGCCACCTGGCCCCATCAGCAGCCCCAAGCGGGCCGAGCCTGCACAGCCTTAGCGGAGCCAGTAACCCCCGCCATGCCTCGATTGTGTTACTCAGGTGCGGCTTATTTATGGACAAAGAACGAAATGTTTGCCAACACCCAGAGATGCGGCTTATAGTCCGTGCGGCTTGTATTTGTGAAATTACTGTACTTCATCCCATTGAGAGATGGTCCAGCCAAGGGGAAGAGTCAAGCCTTTCCTACCAAGATAAAAACTGAGAACTGGGACACCAATGGAGCCATTTTTCCACTGGATTCCAGAGGAAAACCAGATTCTCCACATCACCACTGGACCTTTGGAGGGAAACTGCACCTTCTCCAGGAGCAATGCTTCAACTGAATCACATCTGTCACTGCAAGAGGACTGCAGCCACCATTTTATCAGACTGCCACCAACATCCTGCCTGACGGGGTGTCAGGTTGTATTATGACTTTGTCAATGTTTGGGGTTTGCTCTTTGTAGTACCGTATTTCTATTTTGATTTTCTTAGTAAAGAACTGTTATTCCTATTCCCGTATCTTTGACTGAAAGCACCTTATTTTCAAAATTATAATAATTTGGAAGGAGAGGATTTACATTCTCCATTTCAAAGAGAAGCTCCTGCCTTTCTTAGCAGACACCTGTCCTGCAACTAGGACAATGGTGACAGAGAAAACACAAGGAAACCACTTAGCCCGCTGAAAACAACGTCCCTCTTATCCAGCAGTGCTAACCATATTTAAGAATAGGGACAGTGAGGAGTGGACAGTGAAGTTCATGCCAGTATGCCGACTACTAAGTACACTAACTGTCCTACAAAAGGCAACCTCCTCTGGAGTCAAAACACAAGGCACATTACAAAGATGGATACAAAATAGGCAATAGAAACTGTGTTTGAGAGCAACACCAGCTTCTGCTCATCTCCTATCACTCACCAAAAGCTCTCAGCCATTGCTATAATGCATTTCCAGATTTACTTGCCCTGTGCTTTAGTTTCTACCTTGGAGCCAGACCCCTCCCTAAGGGCTGTTCTGAGGCACCTGTTTAGTGCTAGGATACACAGAGACACTTAACATAGAGTAACCATTAAGAAAACTTACCTGTATCTCTGACTGTTGTAAAAGAGGAGATGAAGTATCAGACTCTCTGTGACTTTTCAGATGAAACTCTCATTCCTGCATTGCCTACCAAGAACTTACTTTGATACACCAAGCAGTATAAACACCAATGTCAGGCAGAGCTGAGAAGCTCTGAAAAACCCATTTTTCATCCATTTCTTTGCATACTTAAGCTTTTCTTTTTCAGAGGAAAGACTCAGAAAGAAAGGTATTTCCTTAGTCTCTGGAAGCAGTGCTGCTCAGACAAGCACCACGGATGCACAGAAAATCAACCCCAAAATACAACAGCTAGCACAAAGAGAATGGCCAGAAGCCTGGAGTTCAACCACTAGTAGTGTAATGGTACTGAAGAGCTTTTCTAACTGAAGAGCTTTTCTAGAGCATTCTGGACATAGACAGCATCCAAAAAATTACTTACTTAGCTTTTTTCCTTGCTTTTTTCATTTTCTTTTCCAATTTCTTTTGGACTTCCTCTTCAGAAAGGACAGAGAACACTTCCAGAACAGAGTCTGTTCCCTAGAGTCAGAGCAAACAAATTCAAAGGTATGCAAAGCCCTGGCTGGCCCTTACAGAAAGTACCCAATGTCTCTACCAGCCTCCTTTACAGCTCAGTAGAAGAGTCCCCCCATTACTCACATGGCAGGCCAAAAACTTGCCCATTTGGTCTGTGCTAAGAGTCACCACTCGGTCTTTCCCTTCCCGCATGATGGATCCAGCTTTGCTGCACTTAATGATGCGCTACGGGGAAAGAGGAACAAACTTGGGTCTGAAACGCCAAATGATCTTCTCAAGCAAACTCTAAAAACCTGCTGACAAGGGAAGTCAAGGAGAGGGGGAAATGAACCTACAGGGTCCTGGCATATGATAAAGGGACAAAACAAGCATCTGTGTGAGCTACAAGCTTATCACCTGGTATTTTGTTGCATTTCAGCTGAAAATAATCATTGGGAGTCTCAGTGGAAGAAAAACTTTATTGGCAAACCATAGCCATTTAAGAGATAGAGATTTTTTTTTTATGCTATAGAGGCAGAAGAGCTCAGTCAAAAAAGGCAGAGATGGTGAGAACAAAGACTCTTAAACAGGGCATTGAAGGGTGAGAAATCCTCTGGGGAGGAAGCTGGAAAATTAATTAATAAAATCAGGTATCTATCACAACTACAAGCAGCCTGAGATGTGAGCAGTACCTCTGAAAGTTCTACCAGAAAGACAGATTCAATAAAGTCTCCAGCAGCAGCACAAGTGGGAATGGCTTTCTGCAATCCAATCTCGCACCACATTTTATTACAGTGCAACTCTGACCTCCCTGTTTCTGCAAAGCTGAGCACCAGTACTGAACTCAGCACCTGCCAATCAGCTAGGAACTATTTTATTTCTGTGTTGTTTGATGAAAGAGCTCTATTAGCACTGTTTAAATTTATACACTTGCTAGTCCTTCTCAAATAGAAAGCAAAGAAAAAACTGTCAGTGGAGAATAAATCTGGGGGTATTTTGGCACACATACTTCTGCTGATGTTTTGCAAGTAGATGAGGCAGCAACGGCTGCTGAGGAAGTTGTTATGGAGCAAGACAAGAATTATCACGTTTTCCCAAACAGGCTAAATATGACACTCAGGATATAAAACATGGAAATGGGGTTAGATACACCAGCTCAGAGACAGCATGGAAAACTGATCTTACTTCCTCAGGATGTTCATCCAGCTCTAAGGTCTCATCTTCTTCAGTGTTTTCTTCTGTTTCAGGTGAAGGAGACCCTTTGCTTTTCTTGGATTCTGGTTCATCAGGATCTTTTACCTGCTCACAGGGAAAAAAAAAACAACAAAAGGAGTACCTAAGAGCTATAGTACTGTGCTTTCTGGCTCACACTTCATTTGCCTGGAGATACAACTGGTTAGCATACACTGGAGTGTCCTACAGCATTCCTGAAAACACCAAGCACTCCATGTGCTCCCATGATTATCATCCACACACAAGACTGTCTTCCTCAGCTGTACATCAGAAGGCAGGAAGATCTGACACTGAAAATCTCATTCTGAAAGTGCTTGCAGTGTCACTTGAAAGCTCAAAACACAGGAAACAGCAAAGTCTATGCCATGAGCAGCTTCTAGACCCCTCATACAGCAAAGACTTTGGCTGTTTCCTAGAACACCCATCAGATTTGAACATGTTCCAGTTCCATCTCAGTTCAAAGACAAGCAGCTGGGCAGCGGGGCTGAGGGGTTACAGAGGGAATGTCTTACCTCCAGGATGTACGTGAGATCCCACACCCTCAGCTCACTGTCAGCACTCCCAGTGATCAGACGTCTCTCTTTAGACAGCAAAGCCAACCCCCAGACCTGTCCAGATGCAAATTGTGAGGAACTGACTCCTTTAACTATCATTAGAAAAAGCACAGCATCTTTAATTGACTTATTTAAACAGCAAGCAAACAGAGAATGGATCTAGCTGGGACCTCCTCTGGGACACATGCATGGGAATTGTCACCCACTGTATCAGATGACAGCTCTTGAAATGTTTGGAAGTTTCTCATTTGCTCACTCCTAAAGCCTAATGAAAGTAAAATGCATGATGGTGCCAGCTTACAGCTCCTGAAAGCAAGGAAAGCCCAGAGTGAGCCGTGACATACTAAGTCCCACCAGCCCAACAGCTCCCATACATCTTTTTACCTCAGCTCGGTGTCCAACCAGAGTTTTGAAGCAGTGTTGGGTGTCCAGATCCCACCATTTCACCAGTGTGTCTTTGGCACTGGAACAAAGAAGTCAGACATGAGGAAAGACTCCAGAACTCGCCATTTTCCCAAGTGGTAGAAATACAAAAAAACCTAAAACATGTCAGAATGTATCACAGAGCAGCTACTCAAACATTGAATTTTGTAAGCCAGACAAAAAAGGAACAGCGATGCTGCAAAAAGATATCTGTCAAGTCACTGAAGTTAACCTGGAAATATTTCAAACTGCATTATAAAAAGGGTATCATCTTTTCCATCTGAAAAAAAAAAACCAAAAAGAAAGCTGTTTTAATTTTAAACTGAACTGATTCCATGCACTTTTCTATTTAAGTAAATGGCATATTAAAAAGTAAAAAATTAGTGACTGATATTTCAGCAAAAGAATCTCCTGTCAACCATTTATTATCAAAGGGATTCAGTCAATTTGCAGTTCATTTAGTTGAATAACTAAAAATCAACTAAAAAAGCCCCTATCATCTTCTAATTAATTAATCTATTTACAGCTTACAAGAAAGCAATTTTTCTGTCACAGTGCTGTGTGAATGACACATAGAGAAGGTAAGTCTGCTTAATTCTTCAAGATAAACAAAAAAAAAAAACCAAACCAAAATCTGTTACATACATAATGAACATGTTATCACTACTCTTCGTTACAATAATTTTAAGTTGATGGATTTACCAACAAGTTAAATCCTTTACCAAACACTTTCCAGTATGGCCATTTCAGTTGCTCTAAGACTTGGATTCAGGTACCAGACTTAAAAAATATGTGCATGTGACAAAATAATGTTCAAGGATGCTGGTGGGTCTGAGGTATCCCAGGATAAGAAGGAAAATACAAATGGTTGTAGCAGACGGGATGTCTAAATTGCAAGTACAACCAAGCCTGCTTTCCTGATCTACTCTTTTACTCAATTTATTAAATTACTCTTAATCTGGCTCACCAAGTGACCAACAAGTTCTTCTCCTTCAAGAAAAGGACTTGAGTGATGACATCCTTGTGTCCCCTCAGCCGGTACAGGCCACTCTCATTGATGACATCCCACACAATGACTTCTGTATCCTGGAACAGAGAGTGTCTCCATGGGACTGGTCCTGGTCTCTTCAAAACTTCTGCCATGAGACTGAAAAGATTACCTGAGAGCACACCTCCTCACTCTGAATCACAAGGATGATTAATGCAAGCGACATTGCTTCCCCAAAGGTGCAGTCAGACTGATAAATGTACCATCATCCCAGCCTGAGACACTTTTGCTATTCCTCATCTCACAAGATTCTTCATTTTAACAGCTCTACCAGTGCCCTACACCTGCCTCCAGCCCCTGCTGCTCCCCTAGCCCTGGGCTCCCCACTTCCTCTCACTGCCGTCCTCTGGCTACAGGCTGAGGCCACACTTAAAATACTGAACTATTCAGTGCAGGTCAGCCTTCCCCATGGGGCATCTCTGTGAAAGGGTCATGCTCCAGATGTCAAAGCCTCACCTTTGAGCCAGACACCAGCCTGCCACCCAAGTGGTCATACTGCAGGGCTGTAACTGCAGCC
The DNA here is from genome assembly GCF_009819885.2 of Catharus ustulatus. Taxonomy (NCBI): domain Eukaryota; kingdom Metazoa; phylum Chordata; class Aves; order Passeriformes; family Turdidae; genus Catharus; species Catharus ustulatus. The sequence continues at coordinate 28,244,140 of NC_046222.1, read as the reverse complement.
CTGTGCCCATTGAACGTGATGGTCGATTCTGCACTTAGGAGGTTGAAGACACTAATTGCTCCATCTTCATACCCAACAGCCAGGTGCAATCCATCTGGAGAGGGGCAGAGGCAACTGACTTGCTGCTTGAGACCCTTAAGGATAAGAACCTGCAATTTTTAGGACATAAAACATGTATAATGTTGATAAATTACATGTCAGAGTCAGATACTTATACAGCAAAGATAATATAGTCTACTCTTCTCCTGAACTTGCAACTGAGTGCTTTTGCCACTCATAAGTTCATTTTTCAACTTCCTGCACCAAATATAGTATCATTAATCCCATTTTCCCAGGCAAATAGCAGCTAGAAGGGAAGCAATTTCTCACGATCAAACAGGAAACTGGTGCAGAGCAAGCCCTGGAACTCAGAATCTGAAATTTCTGCCCCCACGTATTAAGTGCCAGATAGCAAGAAATATTGTTTGAGAGTAAAGTTGGAAAGTTTCTTCCTGACTCCATCTTCTCTTGCCTGGCCTTTCTCAGCTATAGGACAGAGTGGTTTTTCCACAGACTGCACAAGAACTTGAGAATGATAAAAATATCTCCAACACAACATACCAGCAATCAGCACTCCAGAGGCTGTGAAACAAAACCAGATTTCAGTTTGTAATGGACAGTAGTACTTACAGTGATTTCTGAATCTCACAAGAGACAGTGTGTGGTAAAGTCCTTAAAGTTACAGCTCACAACCTCCCTTCTGAGATACAATTTTTATATGGGATGCCCAGTTCCACAGCCAAAACACAAACTCTGTGACGTCCCTGATTTGTCCAAGAACATTCACACAGCCAGCTAGATCAGGAGCAGCTTTCCAGTCTGAGCTGCAGACTCACTCCATAACCTAACCTCACGCTGCGCCCACCCGATCCAAGAGCCGGGGAGGCTGTGGAGGTATCGCTTCCCTCCAAACGCTTCCCAGTACCACAAATCGCTTCGCTTCAGGCGCCGTAAAAGCCCCACACGCTGCACTCCAGCCCTGCCCGCCACCGACCGCCCCCAGCACTGCACCCCGGGTCCCACCTTCTCTCCTTTCCTCGTGTCCCACACGAACACGTGCTCGCAAGCCGGCACGGCCACGTAGCGGCCCCGCTCGCCGCGCAGCGCCACGAAGACTACGCCGGCCCTGGGGCTGGCCACCAGCCCGAAGAGTGCGGCGGGCTCGTAGCGCAGGTACTGCCGCGTAAGGCCCATAGTAGCGGCGGCGGGCAGTGTGGGCGCAAGGAAGGCGCGGGGCAACCGCGGCCGCCACACGCGCCGTGCTCCGGGCCCGTCGCGCTGGAAGTGCGTCAGAGAGGGTCCGGCGCAAGTGCAGCCCTGAGGCCCCGCCTGGGAAGGGAAGCGGAAGCGCGGCAGACGCGGAGCTTCCCCGGGTGATGTCGCCAGACAAGCGCCGACCGGGACGCTCTGTCCGGGCGGGGCTGGCGGCGGCTCTTCGGCTGTGCCCGTGAGTGCCGTGCCGTGCCGTGCCGTGCCGTGCCGGGGGCGCAGCCCGGCCTGCGCCGGGCGGGCGCGGCGGGAGCCGGGCTGGAACCGCCGTATACCGGGCGGAGTGCGGTGGCGGGAATCCCGGCTGCGAGACGTGGGGTGGGAACGGCGGGAGAGGCAGGTTCTCCTCCCAGTACGGGCACGGCGCTTCGTCCCGGGCGTTAGGGGCTCGGCGCCTGCTCGCAGCAGTCTGTTCCTCGTTCCGAGCCTGACAGCCCCTCGAGGCCGCCTCGGCCTCGAGAGCGCCCGACAGCCGATCGTGCAGGATATACCCCGGAGATCTGCGCGCCCCGCTGCGCCTGCTACTTGGTGTCGTGGCCAGACCCTTGGATTTGGCTGTTCCGCAGGGGGAAGATGCTATTGTAGACGAGCTTCGGCTGGGGCCAGTGTAGCCGCACCTACCTTGCTTTTCTCTCTCATTGCCTTTTCTTCTAGCGAAAATCTTACGTAGGTGCTCTTACGGCTATTTTTGTCCTAGTTTCAGCCTTTATTAACTCTCAGTGTGAGCTTGGCTGCTTGGTTGTTTTGGTTTTTTGTGTTGTTTTCCTCTGGCTAATGAATGTGTCACAATTACTTCTTGTGGGTGCGATCGTTTTTAAATTATTATCAATTATGAACCTGTGAAAGGAGTTAAGTAGTGGGTGTGTATGTGGCAAACTGAGGATACTTACATGGGTGTATTTGCGCTAGTTTGATTGACTAGTACAGTTCAGTAGTCAATGTGGAAATGTAAGCATTCCCTGCTGGAAGCTGAAAAGTGAGTATTGGCACGTTGGAGCCTTCATCTACCAACCAGTGTCATCTCAAAGTCAGTCAGATGGCAGAGTTCAGTCTTAAAATTCACTGGGCCAGTGTTCAAATTTACAGCTTTACTCTTTCTTGCAAAACTAATTTGGATAAAGGGGTTTTGTGCCTGAGTGCATGGCTGTAAGAACTATGTGACAATCAGAATTCACTGAACTGCAAGGGCTGTACTATTCATGGAGAGGGAGGAGTTTTGTTGGTTTGTCTGTAAGGTTTGGAGGGTTAGGGACATTGTGGTTTGGGAAGCTCTTTTTTCTTTTTTACATAAGTATTTACCGGTATCTGTGAAAGAATAGATTTTACATTCCCCACTACAAATTTGCTTTTTGTCTAGATACGAAATAAAACTTTTCAGAAAGACAGTTCCTCTTTGCACTTGGGAATTTTTTCTTGCTATTTCTAAAATGCACGATCACAAGTCAGTTGGATCAATTTAGTAGAGGTGTTTTCACCTTGAATTGTTGGAAGAGGTTTGTCTCACTACGACTATCTGCGGATGGCCTAATTGCATACAGGTAGCAAAAGAGGGAGTAGGAAATCTGTTGTTCTATTGTCTGCTAGCTGTTATTGCATTGCAGTCTTGTGAAAGGTCTGGCTTCACTGGACAATTACTTTTAGTGAACAGCTGGTGGCCTAGTTTGATTTTTTTTTTTTTTCCCTTTAAAGCACCTGGAAGACTCCAGTGAAAATTAAAGGGTGACAAGTTAGCAGAGGAAAGGAGTTGTTGTTTCCATTCCATGGATCCCTTGGGTGCTCCTTCCCAGTTTGTGAATGTTGATAGCCTGCCAGGCTGGAGTGATGCCTATGAGGCCAAGCAGCTGGATTGCCATCAAAGTCCTGTTGAAAAAGGTCAAGTTGATGTTAGATCACCTTTTCCATACAAGAAAGACATCAATGAAAAAATAATCTTGTGGTAAGTTCGATCTGGCTCTCGTGTGTCAGTTGTCACTTCTCCATTTACTGCAGGATCCATGTCTTCGTGTAGTGATCACTGCTGTAGAAAAAGGCCTCTTTTCTTGACTCAAACATTACAGATCTGGGAAGAAAATAATCTTGTTTACTGTAACTTTGAAAGTCTGAGATTTTGGTCCACCATAGGTTGTGCTCATAGGCCGTCCTTGATGCAGCAGACTGGAGCTGTACTTCCTTCTGCAATACCGTAGGCTTGGTATCAAAACCTAGTTGGGCTCTTGGATATGAGATTTTTATTTTAAAAAAATATATATGTTTGCTGTCTGCTATTTTTTTCCTGTTTTTGCTGGTGTTATTTGCCTTCACTTTTTTGTTTTACATCAGTATTTCTTTCTGTGGTTATTGTGGCTTGCTTTTGGCTCTTCCTGCCCCTCCTTCCTCCATTCTGTGTTTTGTCTCCATCACTTCACATTTTATCAACAGATTTTGGAAGAGTGTGCTGTACTTACTCCACCAGTCTTTCTTTCCTGTGACACAGATACTTGAGCCTGCTCTTTAGATGAATAACTCTTAATCGGTGTGAAGGGAAAAGGGATTTCTCAGGGGTGCCGATTCAGGGATCAGCCTGAACTCTTTCTGGTTAATGTATGTAGGAGATGGGACTGTTGATGGATTTTCTGAACTCAATTACAGTAATTTCACGATTATAAGCTGCACCATTTTGACTAAAATTTTGGTCCTAACCCAGAAGTGCGGCTTATAATCAGGTGCAGCTTATATATGGACAAAGAACGAAAAGTTGCTGTTTCAGTTTGGAGGACAGGTGTCTGCTAAGAAAGGCAGGAGCTTCTCTTTGAAATTGAGAATGTAAACCCCCTCCCTCCAAATTATCATTTTGAAATCAAGGGGCTTTCAGGCAAAGATATGGGAATTCGGAATAACAGTTCTTTACTAGGGAAATTAAAATAGAAATACAGTACTACAAAGAAACAATCTCCAAACCCTGACAAAGTCAGAGCACAACCTGACACCCCGTCAGGCAGGGTGTTGGTAGCAGTCCCATCAAATGGTGGGTGCAGTGACAGATGTGATTCAGTTGAAGCAGTGGTCCTGTAGAAGGTGCAGTTTCCTTCTAAAGGTCCAGTGGTGATGTGGAGAAATCCAGTTTTCCTTGAGTGCAAGTGGAGAAAGGGGCTACCTTAGTGTCCCAAAACCTCTGTTTTTATCTTGGTTAGAAATGTTGGGCTCTTCCCCCTGGCTGGAACAACTTCCAATGGGATGAAGTAATTTTATCAGTCACACAGTGGGACTCAGTGGGCCATTAGCAGAAAATGACTCCCTGGAGGAAGGATGGGTTGTGAAAAGATAAAGAACACTGCCCCACCTGGTTTCAATGGATGGCTCATTAGCAGAGTATCTCCCATGGAAATAAGGATCACCACTCTCACCCTCAACAGATGGTGATAGAATAGATACCTTTTATCACACTCTGTATTGTAACCCAAGACAGTTGCCAACACCCAGAAGTGCAGCTTATAATCAGGTGTGGCTTATAACCATGAAATTACTGTAAGTAAAGAAAGATAGGAGTAAAACAGAGAGTAAGGAAAGAGAGGAGTAAAAGGTTAAACATCTCTTACCACTTGTGTAAACGTGCAGTTTCAACCATTAGTTTAGTTTCTCCCTGTGCGTGGAAATCTTTATTTCCCTTCCTATGCTCTTAGATCCTCAAATCCCCAGGCTGCTGCTGCGACAAAAAGCAGGTCAAAGTTCTGCTACTCCATTGTCTCATATGCATCTGTGCCTTGTTTATCTTCTGCGTGTGTAATCTTTGATCAGCAGAATGAACATGATCAACTTGAGGGTTCAAAATTTGGAAACCAAGGAGAAGAAAATGTGTCCAGCTGCACCGTCACTCTACACCCACAGTAGTCTTAGGAATAGCAGCTGTAAGGTGCCCTGGATAGTCTGTCTGCAAAAATAAAGAAGTATATTGAAAAAAAATGGTTAAATTTTGAAAGTAATGTAATACAAAGACTGTCCTCTTATCTCCAAGAGAAAGTATGTGGGTTTTTGGACATACTACAGTCCACCAGTTTAACAATCTGATTTGGATGTTTGCTGCCTGAGCTGCCCTACATACAACTACAGCACTGCCTTTTCTACAAACATCCCTCTGTTATTGCTGGGGCTGGAACTCTTTAAGGAGCTGATGTTTTGCAAGCAGTCTGTCTTCATCAGGTAGAGCTGAAAGATGAATCAACTTGGTGAGCATGTCAGGGTACAGTACGCTGTGTGGGCATTGGAGTCCTGTTAATGCTTTTCCTGTAACTTGGCATTTCCTTGCTTGCCAAAACTGATTTGAGAATATTCTGCTTAGTTGTACGTTCAGGCTGTAATAAACTGTTTCTTCAGGAAAGGAGATGTCGCATTACTGAACTGCACAGCCATTGTAAACACCAGCAATGAGACTCTCACAGATAAGAACCCAGTGTCTGAGAGTATATTCATGCATGCTGGGCCTGACCTGAAGGATGAGCTCCAGAAGCTCAAAGGTAAGTGACCAGGTACATTTTTATCTTATTGTAATCTCCTGTCCTTGCATAGTGCAAAGCATCAGGATTGGGGCACAAATGAAAAGGTAGAGCTTCCCCCAGCCCCCAACAGCTGGTATTAACGTGAATGGGGGAAACACCTGCAAATCTAGTTTCTTTCTGCTGTTCGCATTACAGATGATTGACAGTCTGTGGCAGATAATTGAGTTGATGAGCCCTTACTTTGTGATACAATAATTCCCACTGCTGTCAGAAGCCACTTTGAGCAGTTAGCTTATCAGAGCTTTTGCTCAAGGGACTTGTCCTGTACATCTTGCGATTTTATCCTGTTCAGTATGTACACATGTCTGAAAGACAGAAACTGAAGTTCACCATTGAAGAAATTAAGTGGATTCTGTTATGCACTTTGTGTATCCTCTTTCAGGATATTAATATACACACAGTCTTTCGGAAAGATACGATAATAATAGATGGATTGATAAAATACTGCATGTCTAAATAAGGTCTTTATGGTTGATTCATTTGTCTCTTGTGAACAACAAATGACTTTATTGGAAAGCTACAAGAGCAGCCCTAATGCAAGGCTATTCTAGAAATGGATGAGGTTTGCCTGGAGTCTTCATATACAAAGTTTATTGCTGATAATGGGAAATGAATACTCAGCCTTTTTTTTTTCTCATCTAACAGGCACTGGGAATATGAGTTTCCTTATTTTGTGTGTGACAAACAAGAGTTTATAGTTATCCAAGGTCATACAGAAGTCTAATATGGTTTACAGATAAAAATTCACATCTATAGGAGCTATGATACTGAACTAAGTTTTGAGGTCTCTGTGTAGTACTGCTCACTCTGGATAACAGGGTACTGCTCACTCTATAAGATCTTTGTCTCCTTATACAGTTACAAAATGGATATAGAAGAACTGAATTTCTAATATAAACTCTCAGTAGCTTAAATTGCAATTGAATAGAAATCCTGTTTCTATAAAATCATCCTTTGCTGATTCAGCTTGGGGTTTTTTGAGTAACCTAGAAATAAAACAGGAGGGAAAGTAACCATTTTCTAACAGAGCAAAAATTCAATGTGTGCTATAGGTGGAAATTAAAATACCATCGGTGCTCTAGAATAGGTAAAACCCCACTATATATGCCAGAACTGTTTTAAGATAAACTTGGGTTTCTTGTGGGCCCTGAGAGGTGGGAAGAGAGGGACTGCATTTCAAGGAGCCCTAAAATCAGAGATCTGTCGACTCTGTAGGGAGTTGATGTGCTCAGCTTCTTAAATTCCGTTTTACTCTGCTGAGTTATGCATAGTTTTGCATCTTCTACCACAGTGAAAACGTGTGTTCTCCCTGTAATGCATTCTGCAGGTTCACAACTCCCTATGAAGACACTTCTCTTTTAATCTTGTGCCAAGAGTTTTATGGAAATCAGTTCTTTTCTCTGACACCCTACTGACATGTGTGGGGGTGGAAAGAGAGGCTGGGTTACAGATTTGGCATTTGAGCACCCATAGTATATGCAGCAGAAATGTTCATAGCAATATCTGGTTAATTCTTATATGCATGGTTTTAAAATTGAAAGGAATGAGCAGAGTTCTCACCTCCTCAGCCTGACTTAGGTGCTAAGCAGCTGGTATGAGATAGGATATCCATAATATTTGATGCCTAAAACACCAAATTCCGTGTATGAAGTGGAGGAAGACAAAGGCTTGAATACTTCTGGCTTTCTTACCGTGACATGTACACTTCCCCTCATGTTTTATTTATGCCAGGCTGCAGGACAGGCGAGGCCAAGCTGACAAAAGGATTTAACCTGGCTGCGCGTTTCATCATTCACACGGTAGGCCCCAAGTACAAGAGCCGGTACCGCACGGCGGCCGAGAGCTCCCTCTACAGCTGCTACCGCAACATCCTGCAGCTCGCCAAGTAAGCACAGCTCACACAGGAGATGCCATCTGGGGCTCAGCTGTCCTAGAAACTCGGCTCTGCACAAAGATCTCACCTCCTTGAATGTCTTCTCATGTATGCTGGGTCTGGTTAAGGATATGAGAGCGTGAGTGGCTTCATGGTGTGCTTCATGCCTTTGGTTATCTCTGCTGTGGTGTAGATAAAATGCACAGAGAGATCTGGGCTGGTTAAATTCCTGAAACGGCTAGAGCTGTGCAACATTCAGTTCCTCAAAGGAGAAACATTAGTGATTGCTCTGGGTTCTGTGCTGCCAACAAGTGTTAAATGAGCTTGTTTCAGCAGCAACTTCATGTATCTGCAGCCATGTGGCTACACCCACAGGCAGATCTGACTGCTATCAGTTCATGTGTTTGGCTTCTCTGCCCTTGTACAGCAGACAGCTAAAATTCTGAGTCATGCCTACTTCTAAATATACAGTTGCAGCAGCTGGGTTTGTAGTTTTTTCCTTTTTCGTCTGCGGTATTTTCTACTTCCTCTTAACTAGCAGGGGTTTTTCTTCCTATTTTTCTGTGTTCTGTTTTTCTCCTGTGACAACTGTTGTAGTGGTAGCAGTCACAAAATACGCCTGAGCGAGACCAATGTCAGCAAGCATACCTAACAATTTTTTAGGGTTAGGAAGATCAATTCTTCCAAGACTGGACTTTGTGTTACAGTGCAATAGTAACTCAAGATTACAACTATGGTTTTTAGCATGTGCCAGTTTTGTTCTGCCTCCAAAGTTACAAGCCAATTCAGGCCTGGATTGGAACACATTAAAAACTATTGTAAAATTCTTATACTTCTGCTTACTGAATGTCTTTCAGTCAATCTGTTTTCTAGACCAACTTTTGATGTTTGTGAAATTTCTTCATTCTCTGAGCTTGCTCAAACTTCTTTGATTACTGTTGGCAACAGCTCTGCTTTACTCTTCTGAAAATGTGACTCAGTGCTGAAAGCATCTTACTGGTCTTAAAGTATGTGTCACTCCATTCTGATAGTTATCTAATCATACCTAAGATGAATAATCCACCTTGGCCTGTGTCCAGACCTCTAACGAAACAAAATCATTGATATGGTGAAGAAACAGGGGTGTGTATGCATTGAAGGGCACCTTCTTTTTCCCTCCTTCTCCTTCTGTCAGTCCGAAACAGAAGGAAAAGTATTTGAGCAAGGATTGCAGGGAAGAACTTCGTTCATGATACAAGGAACTTTAGGAACAATGTAGCTAGGTGGAGGGTAAGGTAATGAGGTGGAAGGAGAAATCTAAAAACAAGCACCAGAGGAAGAAGTGGGGAATAATTGATTCCTTCTCTACCTAAGTTGGATGTGTGCATCTTGCCATGGAAGAATCCTCCTGCAAAAACCTGAAAGAGGATTACTGCTGCTTAGAGCCAGGGAAGAAATTCATGGTGCTTCCTTACTGTCCTGACAGGCATCTGTTTGCGCCTGGCTGTCTATTCATTTGTTTCTCTTTTTCTGGATTCCAGGGAACAGGCAATGTGCTCCATAGGATTTTGTGTCATTAACACTCTGAAAAGATGCTACCCCTTGGAGGATGCAACCCACATAGCACTGCGTAAGTGTGTTGACAAACAGCATAAACTGGATCTCAGCAGGTCACTTAACTCTGACAGATTTCTCTTGAAATGGGGAAACCTTTTTTTAGGAGTCTGTGGTTCATTAGAGCCTGTAAAAAGACAAGGCATTCCATGTTTGATCAGAAAATGGAAGATAAAAACAAATTATCCTTTCTCTCAGTAAAGATCCCTGGGATCTCATCCGTAAAGATCCATGGGAATCTCTGCTGGAACTTGCATTCTTCAGTATATTAATTTATTACCTGGAAAAGATGCTACAAGTGAGGTGAGAGTTCGCTGCTTATAGAAATTTGTTCAGAAGAGCCAAGATGAGGCCTTACTGTTGAATACTTGTAGGCAGTCTCAAGCAACAGTGAATTTCATCTGCTGTTTTAGTGTCATCAGCACATCCAAAGGCAAAATTATATCCTTCCCCCACTTGACCCACTCCTACAGGCTTCTGCCTTTGCATGCAAAATGATGGGCTGATTATAGGCAGCAAAACGTTGAGATTATAATAGTTCCATGAAAAAAACAGCTCAGAGGAACTCAAAACAGCAAGCTAAGTAAGACACAACAAAATTAAGAATGCTTTGCAATCAGTCAGTGCATTGTTCACCCTTTAAAGCTGCACATTCAAAAAGAATATAGTAGACAGGAAGTTGAGGAGGTCAACAAGAATAGAAAAAGGCAAGAAATAGTGAAATGAGCTCAAGACTTTTTCAGACTGGAATATACCTGACTTGAGGGGAGTGTGATAGATACCTGTAAACTCCTGAGTGGCATGGAAATGGCAAAAAGAAATCAGCTGTTCACTGTCTCCCAGAATAAGAGCCATCAAACCATGCTAGTTCAGAACAAACAAGGGGAAGTGGTTCTTGAGATTATTTGTTTATGGAAATTCATACTAAAAGCACTGCTGAAAGTTTTCAAATTTCCTTGTACTCAAGAGGAAACTATATTCAAGAAAAAATTAAGACCATTGAAAAAAAATCAGAAAACATCCTAGGTTGAAAATAAAGTGTAGAAAAATGCTCAAACAAGAATATTATATACACTTGTATATATACTTATATACTGGTTCCTACTTTCCCCCATCTCTTTTGGCTTTTTCACATGTTCACATACATTCAGAACTGTTTACTGTGAAACTACACAACTGCGTTTGATCTGTAAAGTAATATCATAGGTCAACACCCTTGCACAGAAATTTGTGTACAGTGGTACACAGGAAGCATTTGAAAATAGCTTTTTTTCTTCTGCTGTTTCTTCAACTCCCACAAAAGTATTCTCTGTAGATAATTCTATTTATTGCTGTCTTCTGCTGTAGAGAAGACCTTCAGAGACCTTCTCTGTAGGTCTGTGTGCTACTTGATAAAATACTCCCAATATACCAACCAATTTGTTTGGACACTTTCTCTCATGATTTACAAAAATAATTTTTATATGCCTGTTTGGCACACTGACCCCAGAGATTTTGTGTTGCTGAGCCTGCCTTGAACCAGCGTCTGCTGTAGCTTGCTTATATTGCTTTGCTGATAACTTAGGGCACAGTGACTTGTTCTAAGAAAGTCTGGATTTAACAATTTGCACAGGACTGTCTAAAGGAAGGATGTGGCTTGATTTTTCAGGGCCATTACATCACAGTCTAAGGAATGACTAGTAAGCTAAAATCAGAGAGATTTATTCTCTGTCTGTGTCTCTCTCTCTAAAGTCAGCATTAGGAGAGAGTGGAGATGGAGCTTCCAATATGCCCAGCAACCCATTTGCTGTGTTAAACCACCACTTAATCCACACTTGCCTACACCATGTGGAGCTGTTTAGTGTGAGGAGAGATATTCTCTTCTCCACTCTGAGTTCTTCACTTGCAGCTGTGAGTGTAGATTTCTCCTTCCGTTTTACTAACTACATTTAATATGCTTCCTTGCAGGCACAGTTAGGAGGTTTCTGGAGGTTCATGGAGAGACTCTGGAGAAGGTGGTGTTTGCTGTCTCTGAGGTTGAAGAGGTATCTTCTTGGCATTCATTCCTCCAAAATTCCTGGGCATGATTGATCTTCTCTGCAGTAGTAAAGCTGGATTTGGAGTTCCCTTTCAGATCATAGAGACTTTTGGTCTTGCAGCATCCTTCTGTCTCCTTCTTAGCATAGCCTCTTTTCCAGAACTATTCATGCTCTTAGCAGTCACTGTGGACACTTTGAGAATCTTCCTGCTTCTGGCTTCTGTGTTGCTGAGCTGTGGACAGGGAGCAGTAGGGGACGTGATAGCATGCAGTTGTGCTGGATGCTATCTGTTAGCAAGAAAGGAAGTTCCTCCCACAAAGTTTCCTCCTTACACAAAGATGTGCTTTAAGAGGGACACTTCAGCATCCCTACAGATCACCTACAAAGATCTCACACACTGCTTGCTGGCTTGTTGGAAAAGCAAATTTGACATTTAGTGATCCATGTTCTGAGAGATGCAGATGACTTTCCTTGTACATCCAATTTGTTCCTGTGCAGAATACCTACACTGTGTTCAAGTTCTATGGCATATGGATAAGGAAAATAACTTATTTGTTGGGGATCATAAAACTGCTAATCAGTTGGAGAGGACACATGGAGTAATATATTCGGTAGAGATTTTCACTATTTCCCTTCATGTGAGGAGGGATTTTCTTGTTTGGTTGATGCTTTTCTTTTTTCCTAGGCAGATAACTAAAGGCAATCTATGTAGTGGTGCATTTTAACATAAGCAATGTTGCTGAAATCTGTTGTCCATGCATATTTTAACTTCATTACGAAGCTAAAATATCTGCAATCTACCTGAGTTCATGCAGGTTTTAGCAAAGTTCTCTCAAAGTCATTTGCCAGTGTGGCAAAAAAAACCCCAAAAAGCTAAACTTTATCAAGGTTACTTGATAAAATATTCCCAACTTACAGCCCAAAGTAACCATTGAGGGAGGCAGTACTTTGCCTCCAAACTGCTGAGAACTTCCCTGCTGCAAAGGCAGGTGCTGTTTGAGCAAAGAGCATGGATGTGTGATAGACCCTTCACACATTTTTCTTATTTGTAGGCCACTTACCAGAAGTTGCTACCTCTGTATTTTCCAAGATCGCTGGAAGAAGAGGTCCAATCCTTGCCGTACCTCCCTGCAGATATTGGCAATGCGGAAGGGGAGCCGGTAGTACCAGAGCGGCAGATCAGGATTACTGAAAAGCCAGGTGTTCCAGATGGTGAGTTTGGAACTGGACTTTGGACTAAGCATCTCTCTGTAAGAAAGTCAGTGGGGAAAACAGAAAAGGAAGGAGAGAGATGTTTTCCTACCTCAATTCACCTAAGTCAGGGTATATTGATTCCAGTTCTCAAGCTGCCTCATTGCTTCCTGTGTTCCCCAGTAGTTACTGCAGTAGAGCTGTTCCGTCTTCCTTTCTTGGTGGAAGAGGCAGGTAGTTAATTCCCTTTGTAGATTTTTTTCCCCAAAGTGATTAAGATCTTTGAAGGTGTTTTTGCAGAATCATGTTCAGCCCCTTACTGAAAAAGGTATTATGGTTAATGGTCTGTTTTGTGTATTAGCAAAGTGCTGTTTATGTATTAGCAAATGTTGTCTCAAAGTATACAATTCTGTTGATACAGCAGGAATACAGTGCATCCAGCTAGTAGATGGGCAATGAAAACTTGCAGAAACTCCCTAATAAAATAACTAGAGGAACCCAGAGATCAGTGTTTGGAGGTGGCTATCAAAGTTCAGTCTGTTTTTAAAGAGGTTGCCTAGATGTCAGGGTGGAGGTGAGATACATGTAGCAAAACACATACACAGAGACACATTCTGCCTTACTTGTTAAGCAGTGATGTGCAAGTTTCACATCCTTAAACTAGCGAAAGCGGGTAACTTGGAATTAATTTCGATGTTCTGCTTTTGCATAGCCAGTTGGCTGAATAAGGCTGAATATTAGATATATGCTACTGTGGCTGATCAGTGTGAGATATTCAACCAGTGGCTAATAATTTGTGAAATTACTGGATTTACATAGGTAAGAGTGAATTTGTATAGTGGAATCCTGCACTCTGGTTCCATTGCTGCTATAGCTATCATGCTAAAAGGGTAATCTCAGTTCCTGTCCAGATTGCCCAGAAAATCAGTCCTGGAAGTCTTAGCAACATGCCTGGATGACGTCAATTCAGTGGAGCGTTCTGGTGTTGTCACCAGCAAGTGAACCTGTGTTCTTCTATTTCATCACCCATATGTGTTGTAAACAGTACTATAAAAGTAGCTGCACTCAGATCACTACAGCATTTGTTCAGGAAGTGTCAGTGATACAAGAAATGAGCCCTTTCTACAGTACAGCTTCTAAACTGAATAAAGCTGCAGCATCTGTGCTTCTGTATGCTAATTTTTCCCCTTTTGACAAGTAGGATGACTGTAAAACTCAAGTAGGACCCTGTAAAGCTGAAGTCACTCTCTCGGAACTTGCTTTTCAGGAGAGTAAACCCTTTGTTATGAGCTGATGACTAGAACTTCCCATTAAGTTTCCAGGCAAACCAGCATTTTAAGGGAGTGGTTCTCAGTTAAGTTCTGTGATCTGCCAGTGGTATTGGTGAGGTATCAGAGCTGCATCATGGTACCTTGGGTGTTTTGTGTTCATCTGTAGCATAATGACTGTGTTGTTTCACTGGGAAATGTACCAGTTCATCAGCAGCATTGCTGTCCTGTTCACAGCCCAGACATTTTGTACTATCTTTGTTTCTACTGCAGATGCTTCAGATGAAGAGGGTCTGGAGGCAGATCTGTCTTTCATTGGGTCCCATGCATTTGCCCGCATGGAGGGAGACGTTGATAAACAGAGGCGGCTCATCCTTCAGGGACAGTTGTCAGAGGCAGCACTGCAGAAGCAGCATCAGAGGAAGTGAGAATTTGCTTGTGCATGTGAATATTTGTGTTAGTTAGGGCCAACCTTATGAATGATGGGTTTGTTATCTGTAAAGCCTCACTTTCCAGCAGCAAATACAGGTAAAGCCTGGTGTCACCTGGATTGATGCGGTAGCCTCTTTGGCCTGAAGGGAGAGGGGATGGGACGGTAGGAGAAAAAGGGAAGCTTGTGATGAACCCTTTAGCACACCCAATGCATCCAGCCAGCTGCCTTACCTGTTTACCACAAGATGTCAGTTTTTGTCATCACTTTTTGTAGTGGGATCCCTGCTTTTGATACTGCCCACTTGTTCCTGAAGCTCAGAGAGAGCTCAGCCAGAAAAAGCTTGTTTTGTCTTTTGCTTTCCATATACCTCTTCAGGCTTATACTGTTAATCCAAAGGAGCATTAGATCTGACCAGATGTTTTTGACTTTCTAGCTATAATCGCTGGCTGTGTCAGGCAAGAGCTGAAGACCTCTCTGACATTGCTTCTCTTAAAGCTTTGTACCAGACAGGTAAGTTCAAGGTGCTGATGACTGATCTATCTTGTCTTAAAGTAAAAATATTTTCATTGGACTTGCATATGCAATAGGTCATGCTGAAAGCATAGCTGTGTTTCTGGAGAGAAAATCTGTTCATTGCTTTGGCTGATCTCTCTCGTGCAAATCCAGAGCTTACCTTGTTCTTTGTGTAAATACCATGGTTGTGTGATACCTTCTGCTCAGTAGCTGCAAATTTCAATTCTTTTCTTTGCCTTAGACAAGGTTCTGTGGACTGCAGGAGTGTGCTCTGGGAATCTGTGCATTATAGTTCAGAGCCTGGTTTCTAGGAAGAATTTTGCTTTGGTGGTAGAATTGCAAGTGAAGGTTTTTTTTTAAAATAAAACTCATGTTATTATTTGATATTTGGGGAAATTTTGAACATTCAGGCAATATGAAATTGCAGTCCTTAAATTTCTCAGATGTGATACGTGGGGTTTTGTATCAGAATAGCTACTGGTATAGTAAGAGGAGCAACTAAGCATATTTCCTCTGTTGGAAACCAGATGCATTGCAGACGTTCTGAACTAAGGCTCTTTCTACCTGGTTGCAAGGGCCCAGCTACAAAACCTGGCATGACTGAGAGAAGTTGAGACATCTTTCCTTTCTTTCCTTTCTTTCCTTTCTTTCCTTTCTTTCCTTTCTTTCCTTTCTTTCCTTTCTCCTTTCCTTCTTTCCTTTCTTTCCTTTCTTCCTTCTCTTTTCCTTTCCTTCCTTTCCTTCCTTTCCTCCTTCCTTTCCTTCCTTTCCTTCCTTTCCTTCCTTCCTTCCTTTCCTTTCCTTCCTTTCCTTTCCTTTCCTTCCTTTCCTTCCTTTCCTTCCTTTCTTCCTTTCCTTCCTTTCCTTCCTTTCCTTCCTTCTTCCTTCCTCCTTCCTTCCTTTCCTTCCTTTCCTTCCTTCCTTTCCTTCCTTCCTTCCTTCCTTTCCTTCCTTTCCTTTCTTTCTTTTTCCTTCCTTCCTTTCCTTCCTTTCCTTCCTTTCCTTCCTTTCCTTCCTTTCCTTCCTTTCCTTCCTTTCCTTCCTTTCTTTCCTTTCCTTCCTTTCCTTCCTTTCCTTCCTTTCCTTCCTTTTCCTTTCCTTTCCTTCCTTTCCTTCCTTCCTTCCTTTCTTCCTTCCTTCCTTTCCTTCCTTTCCTTCCTTTCCTTCCTTTCCTTCCTTTCCTTCCTTTCCTTCCTTTCCTTCCTTTCCTTCCTTTCCTTCCTTTCCTTCCTTTCCTTTCTTTTTCCTTCCTTTCCTTCCTTTCCTTCCTTTCCTTCCTTTCCTTCCTTTCCTTCCTTTCCTTCCTTTCCTTCCTTTCCTTCCTTTCCTTCCTTTCCTTCCTTTCCTTCCTTTCCTTCCTTTCCTTCCTTTCCTTCCTTTCCTTCCTTTCCTTCCTTTCCTTTCCTTTCCTTCCTTTCCTTCCTTTCCTTTCCTTTCCTTTCCTTTCCTTCCTTTCCTTCCTTTCCTTCCTTTCTTTTTCCTTCCTTTCCTTCCTTTCCTTCCTTTCCTTCCTTTCCTTCCTTCCTTCCTTCCTTCCTTCCTTCCTTTCCTTCCTTTCCTTCCTTTCCTTCCTTTCCTTCCTTTCCTTTCCTTCCTTCCTCCTTTCCTTTCCTTTCCTTTCTTTCCTTCATCTTTTGTAGGTGTAGATAACTGTGGCCGTACTGTGATGGTGGTGGTTGGAAGGAATATCCCTGTAACATTGATAGACATGGAAAAGGTAAGACTTTGTAAAACTGGAGTTGCATGGGTTACATATAAATGTTTTGGATGGAAAAGTCTGATTATAGGATAATTCAGTGTTAATACTAGAAACATCATTTGTAGAAAGCTTAAGATGTTAACTAGAAAGTATTTTTATAGGCAGATGAAAATATATACCCTTACAGAGCTATGTGTGCTTTGGACTGACACTTTTCAATAAGGTTATTTTTAGAAAAAGCAGGGCTAGTATGTGTTCCTTTTTCTTCTCAAGAAGAAGGAGAGTTACCTTGCTTCTCTAACTGCCAAGGTGTGAAGAGTGAAACATAAAGAGTTAGAAGTAGTTTTTCAGAGAGAAAAGAATTTCAGCAAGAAAGTCTCTTCATCTGTGAGGTCAGATAAATAAAAGACTTCCAAGTTATTACAATTAGGTTGAAGACTTGGAATGTTGGCCTTGCTTTTGTAGCTGAAATGTAATGCAATCCAGCCTCATGATTCCTGATTTTTAGATTAAATAAGGGAAATATATTAAGATGTAATGCAACTGCGAAAGAGTTCTTTGCAAATACAAATTTTATTTCTTTATGCCTCAGGCTCTTCTGTATTTCATCCATGTCATGGATCATATTGCAGTGAAGGAATATGTTCTGGTGTACTTCCATACGCTCACAAATGATTACAATCAACTAGACTCTAACTTCCTGAAGAAACTCTGTGATGTTGTTGATGCCAAGTGAGTGTCAATAGGAAAAGAACATATTCCAATCCTCCTCTGTGCTATGCAAATATTTGTTATTCCTTGTATCTGGTTTCTCATTTGTTTCTGAGAGAGACCTAAATAACTGACAAAGGCAAGAAGAAGGATGAGGCGTTTTCTTTCCTTCTCAAGTCCATCTTTTTAACCAGAAGTTATGTCCTCTGTGGTCTACCTCTGGAGCTGTTGGGGAGGCACTCCTGTTGTCTTGTCTATCACAATCCAGAGCTGGAGCTTTTGGAGCCTGGCCTTGTTAAAGTGTGTTGCTGGTTGTGAGATGAGAGGTTTGGGTAACAGTGGCAGTCATAATTTGTCTTTAACTTTCTTTCACTTCCTACTTGAAATATCACTAAAGGCTGTGATGTCTTTAACTGAAAAATAACTGTTTCTGCCTTTTTTCTTTCCTTTTCCCATTATATTTACTTTTGGTGTCTGCCCTTACATTAGATCTAACTTTGTAAAATTACATCACAAACATTTAAGAAAAATGGTCTCTTTTGACCATTGGCTTGTGTAGGTGACCTTAGTTAGAATTCACTTTTAAATAGTCTTTTTCTCTCTCTAAACCAGGTACAAGAGGAACTTGAAGGCATTGTATTTTGTCCACCCAACATTTCGTTCAAAGGTAAGGTAAATCTTGCAAAAGAAGAATGTATCTTGCTTGTTGGTGGAGTAGCACGAAGCTTGTAGCATGAGGAATGTGGAGACATAATAGAAAGTTCCCAAAATTAGGCAATATCTTCTTGATCCACAATCAGAACTTGAAATTCATCCCATTTGTGATCTAGCTGTAATCTTCCAACCTTTGTGATAAGCTGAACCTCAATGCAGTGCACACTGTCTGTGCCCTGTTTTTTGTGGGTTTTTACCAGAGAGAGGTGGAAGTTTTGAATCATGTTTCTTTCAAGGGAAACATCTTGTCATTTTTCCTGCTGTCTGGCTGGCAGGGTGACAAACCATGACCAAACAGTCAGAGAATTGTTTTTTGTGTAGTCCATCTCCTGGATGTTTCACCTTTCCTTTCACCACAAGAGGTATCACGTGTGTCCTGTGTGTCACTTCAGAGCTGCTCTGGGAAGGGCAGAGAGCAGTCTCAGGCAGCACTGAGATTAGTCAGGGTTAGAGTAGAGAGCAGCAAAGAAAGATTGGAAGAATGCCTTTGATGGAGTGCAGAAAAAATCCCATTAATCCATCAGGAGACAAAAAACCTGAACTTGTCACGCACTAAGTTGTTACCCTTGGCTGGGATCTGTGTAGGGCGACAGAAGATGGAGCTGGTTCCCTTCTGGACTTCACATCCACTACTCTATTGCAGCAGTATGACTACTTCAGATGAACTAAGTGGCAGCAGCAGCCCTTCCTAGAATTTTTGTTTGTCCAATTTAAACAGAAATCTGATCCTCCATGTTCACATCAGATTAGCCTCTGTGTTTATTCTGCTTTTACTGACATAATCAAATTTGAGAAGATTATATGCCTGGAAAACACATTTGTTTGCACATGTTTAGCAAGAATTTCTTTGCTCAATTTCCAAAGAGTCCTTTCTTTGCCCGTGCACAGCTGGGATACTGTAAGTCTTGGAGCTTCCTTGTTTTTATGGAGAGAAGACTGAGGCTTCCAGGCAGTACAGCTTCTGGTTTCTAAGTTAGGTTATTAGTTACTCCTACAGGATACAAATCAGAGGTCTGTGTCCTAGAAGTAGAACTTCCAGCTCTGGTGTTCATAAAAACATTACTCATAGAACATTACCAAGGTCACAAAGTTGAGTAGAAAAGCTGAAGCTAGGAAGTACTAGTGCTTTAGATTCTCAGCAGCCTTCACTCCCATCCTCTCTTCCCATACATTTCTATTTAGTTGAGAAACACTTTTTTGTTGTTGGAGGATGACAACTCATCCTCACTGGTGTCTGTTACCATCTTGTCTGTCCCTTTGGAAACTGCAGTGGGACTCAATAGATCTGTAGGTGAAGCAGATGGTTGGTGGGAAGCTGGGGGGGTGAGAGACACAGAATTGTCTAACTTGCTGGAAATAGTATTTGTATCTTATTCTGGCAACACAGCTGGAGGCAAAAGAGAATGTGTATCCATGTCTTTCTGCCAATCTTTTCTATAACTGGAAGGCAAACAGGGTTGCTTCTGACTGTTGCATGGACTATCAGTTTGTGAAACATAATGGGGAATATACAACAGAAAGCATGGTGAACAAGATGGCTGTTAAGAGGGAATGATTTTTCTGTCTCCTCCTTTCTTTGGCTCTTTCAGGGCTCTTGTCCCCTTAGAAGATTGCTAGCTCAAAAGCTTCCAATTTCTTCAAAAATGTTTTACACATTCTTCTTCCTATTTGGATCACTTACTTCCTTCCCTACAAGTAGTAGGAAATATCCCATGCCTCAAATTCAGGAGGAAGGCCGGTACATTTACGTGACTTCCCAAACACATCACCCTTGCACACAAATCTTCAATGTTTGGTATAAATTGTCCCTTTCGCAGCAGGATTGAATCCTGGCACACTGGATGTCTGCCATCTGTTAGAGTCGCTCTTGCTTTTTTATGGGCTGAAAGGGATCAAGAGGCTTTTCATCACGTCTTTTGGAAAATCATACGTCCCTGGAAAACCAGCATAGTTCTCCATGTACTTTATGGTGCCAAAAATGATTCTTTGTTCAGTTTCTAGGTGTAAAACTGTTGTAAACTATGTGTTTTCTGAGGGTAATTGCATGTCTAGAATACATGGAGTTTGGTGTGCAAGGGGGAAGGTTCAGCAGCTATCCTAAAGCACAGAGTAATTGAAGCAGGGTGGGCCAGTGTGCACAAATTTTTGTACAGTGCTCCTGCCTTTCCTCATGCTTTGAGTGTTCTTGTGATCTGTGAAATGGAGCTGTGCTTGTCATGAAATCATAGTATAGATGTCAACAATTTTGTAGGTTAGAGTGGCTCTTGCTGCATGAGCACTTCATAGCCAGGCTCAGATCCAGGTACCCATTTTGTACCAGTACAAAATTCCTTTGTACTCTTGCGTGCAAAGTTCCTCCTGCTTGTTTTTGATAAAGCTGCTGATAGATAGATAGATAGATAGATAGATAGATAGATAGATAGATAGATAGATAAAGGGCTTTTGGAAGCATTTTTTTATGATTTCTCTCAGCTTCCTTCTTCTGAGAGCTCTCCAAACAAACATTTTTAGAGTTTGTATTGTGAACTGAACTATAAATAGCTGGATCTGAAACAGTCTCACCCAGAGTAATTGTGTTTTCATTAATTGGCTGTGAATCAAGAATGTTTCAAAATTGAAACATACGCAAAGACTCAGATTTTCATAATCACCGTACTCCTTGTATTTATCATTAACAATTTTTGGTTTGTTTTTCTGTAATAGTGCTAAAAGCAGTTTCTTGAGATCAGATGCCAGTGGAAAGGTTGTTGCAAATCACTTAGGTTTTTTGTACACAAGATCCTTCCAATTGGAATAAAATTTCCCATATTTTAGTAAATTTCTGTTTGAGGTATGCCCAGATTAAGAGATTAGTGACACAACTAATCTGTGTTGCTGTTTTTTGTGGGAGACATCTCATACATTTTATGTGGGATTATAGCTTGGCAGAGTGATCTTGACAGTCTTTTATTTAGATTCTGAATATCAGGACAAGAAAATGAAGGGAAACTTCAGCAGATGTCTAGATTTTTAACTTCCTTTGGCTGCTATGGTAAAATTTATTCTACTTTCAGTGCATTAACAGAGATTTGGTTTAATTTAAAGTTCCATGTCCTGTTACCAATAAAAAAATAGCTGCTCTTGTATTACTGTTTCTGTAACCTGTGATTGTCAAGAATAGAAGTAATAGAAAAATTCTCCAGAAACATTTCTGCCTCCCTCTCTTCTCTCTGTGTTCCTGGGAGAGATGCCAAGTTACAGTGGCTTGTATAGTGAAAGGAAGGAGGGGAAAAAGAAAAAGCACTTTTCCCAACTGCAGTTTTTCTAATGGCTGCAAAAATATCCCCTATTAGGCTTTTATACATTAAACATTCATAGCAATTATGTTTAATGATTGTCATTCATAACACACCTTAAAATCCATGCTACTTTGGTGCAAGATTGAGAAGGTATTTTTCATTCATCAAACTGCCGCTTAGTGTCATTTATAAGAGGTCTTGTTAGAACAATATAATGAATAATGGATGCCAATAAAATCTGTCTTTCTGCTTTCTGCTGACATAAATCTCTAATTCTGCTCTTAAAATAATGAACTGATTTCAAATGTTCTGTTATGTCCTTTACCTCCTTTTCTCTTTTTCACTGTTCATTTCTCATTAAAATAAGCTGTTTTGAGGATGCAGCAGTTATTCCATGACAGTTTTGGGAATTGACTTTTTCTTTAATGTTATATTCAGGCAGATCACTTTTATTGACTTAATCTTGGAATTTATTTGAAACTCTTGCTTTCCTCGAGGCTTTTCTTGGAGTTTTGCTTTGTTTCTGTTAACTTCCTGTCATCAAAGCAAAATTATCAAATAGAATGGTAGAATGGTCAAGGTTGTAAAGGACTCTGGAGGTCATCTGCTCTGACCCCTGGCTGAAGAAGACTCAGCAAGAGCTTGTTGGTCAGGACCATGTGATTGATCCCTGCTATGAGTATTTGTGACCTGCAGAACCAGCTTTTTCTTTTCCTTCAGTATGTCAGGAAAGAAATAGAAAATAAATAAACAATAAGTAATACAGTACTTAATTTTGGAGAAGGTGGATTGAAAAGGTAAGGCTTGTGTAGTTGATCTAAGCAGATTGCTGTTTTACTGGTCTTCAAAAACAAAAATTCCATATCCTGTTTGTAGCTAAAACAGACAGAGGTGTGATTATTTAAAGTAAAATCTTGTAGAATAAGTTGATAGGCTCATTCTTGTATAGTTAAATTATTAAGGTTTTTATTAAAAAGGTGGTAAAACCAAAGCTCACTCAGACAACCCGAAGCAGAAGGGAGATTTCAGTACAATCTTTGAAAAGCCAAAAGTCTTCCTTTCTCTCACTCTATTTGACCTTTCTTTCAAGTGAAAACTTTATGTAAAGGGTTGAAAGTGCTTTTGACAGAGTCAAATAGGCAGTTTTCTGAACTGGCTAAACTTGGAGTGAAAACAAGTCACTATACTGATGGGGTTTTGAGGACAAATAGCGGAATAGCTGTCACTCTTGGTAGAAAGGGACCTTAAGCTGCCATTTGAGGAGGAGTGAGTGTAGAGTTGGAAAAACACCAGCTTGAAGCTCTCAAGACACTGCTTGCTAGCAGTTGGTGGTGCATACTTCCTGACCTTGTTGTGTTATGGCAATGATTTTAGTGTTTCAAGTTCAACTCGAACCTGTTTCACCGTGGAGTATTACATTGAACTTGAAGGTTTTGAAACAGCACCTTGTTAATTGATTTTTGTGGGGTTTTATTTTCAGGTCTCGGCATGGTTTTTCACAACCTTTACAGTCTCAGGGCTAAAGGACAAAATCCACTATGTGGAAAGCCTTCAGCAGTTGTTCACAGTCATACCCCCAGAACAGATGGATCTTCCCCCTTTTGTCCTCGAGTATGATGCCAGGGTAAGTGCCTGTGGCCATGAGTCTCTGCCCTAAGAACAGTTCTTGTGCTGCTTCTGTTCTGCTCTGCAAGGGCTTTAAGGAGACTGACTCCACATCTTAAGAATGAGAAGGAAGAGGGAAGGTTCCTGGAGAGTCTGTATTGTTCTGTGAGTAATGATTCTCTGAATTTTTTGTTTACATCAGCCCATGCAGAGGGCTTGGCTAAGGAGGCTGCTTTCACATTAGGGCTGTCTCCTATGTGCTCATATCCTTCCTCAACCAAGAACTGTAACATAACACACTAACAGCCTCTGGACAAAATAAAATTTGTGTTAACTGCTGTATACCTTACACTGTTTGGAAAAAATAAATAGTAGCTGTTTCATCTTCTCTGCCCCACATACTATAAAGCATGCAGGAAAAAACAAAAACCAGCAGGGAAAAATGGAACAGTAAAAAGGTGCCCTGCCTTTGTATAGGACCCTCTTCCCTTCTGCACCTCAGGTCTTTAACCAAATAATGGCATGAATATGACTTGCCTTGGAACAATCATTCCAAAGACTTTGTGATGTAACTCCAAAGTAGTAACCAGACCTGTGTGTCTGCATTAGTAGCTTTGAGACACTGGCTATGCCAGCATTCATGGCTTCCTGCTGTCACAGCTTTGGCTTAATGGCAAAAGTTTGACTTGCACTTTCTGCTTAAAACACAGGCTAAACCAAGGCCTGTGTTTGCCTGTTTACCAGCATAGTCCTCCCCTGGTGAGTTGTGGCACTCACTGTACTCATGAAAGACAAAGCTAGAATACCTAATTATTTCTGCTTCTATGGCACTACCACTGCACCAAGGTGTATTGGAGAAGACTTCTGTTCAACTGCTTATTCTGTTCTCATTGCAGGAAAATGGGCCTTACTATTCTTCTTATCCTCCATCCCCTGACTTGTGATCTGCAGTCCTGTGATGCTGCCAGTTTCCCAGGATCCAATGACCTGATGCCTGCCAAAACCCGTGCATTTACCCGTGTACAGAATTCAGAGAGAGGGTTTTCCTCCCCCAGCTCTGGTATTTTTTACTGATGAGATATTTTCAAGCACTCAAGCAATCAGAGAACTTTATGCCACTGTGAACTGTACAACTATTTCAAATATATTTATCCAATGGAAAAGCTGATTTAAAGATCACTAGATGCATTTGTTTGTTTCTTTGTTTTGTTTGTTGTTGCTGCTGTTGTTTTTTGAAGCTGTTACATTATTTTTCTGAAGAGACTTTCTCTTTTTTGGGAAATCCTTCAAAAGCACTAGCTCATGTTTTTAACTGTTACTTTTTTCCAGCTGTGTTTGCAATGCCCATTTCTGACTGGTCTGTACAAATATTGTGTAGTACCAGCCTGACACATCACTCATCGTATGGTCTGTGTTTCACATCTGATTACTTTCCCTTTCTGTTAGTACTGATTCCTTTAGTCTTGACCCAGCAAAACTATCTGGAATTGGGAATGCCATGTTTGCAGGCTGACAAAGCACTACAGCCAAGCCAACACTACTCCAGGATTTAGTCCCATAAACTGCTAGATGAACTAGGAGCCTTGAAAAAGTCCCTGTCAGTTTTCATTGGATGATGTGAAGGACCATGTCTGAAAAGAGCATTTGTGGTTTATTTTCTCTAACTATACTCATTTATGATCTCCTCTGCCATGGCCAGATATCTTTGTATAAGTGGATGCCATCTGCCTAAACTTTGCATGGAAGAGAGGGGGAAATGATGGTTCCAACCCCATCCTCTGGTGGCAGGGATTGTTTCTTGGAGATATATCAGTGTCCTCTGATTTCCTGTTAGACTGACACTCATTGATTTTTTGCCAGACCTCATACATGCAAGAGAGCTTAGCCACAGGTTACTTGAACTGGAGGTGAAAAGTGTTTCAGGGCTGCCCATGGAAAGCTAGAGGAGGAAGAAGGCTCCCTTGTAAAACAATCAGGGATGGCAAGCCCAAGTACAAAAATAATAAATCCTTCATAGAAAGAATGTCATAACACTACTGGATATGAAAATGATGGTACGATTTTCATTATTTGATTCCAGCTGCTTTCCTGCCCCAACTTGTATCTGCTGCTCTCTCTTTACTAAAATTCAGTTTCCGTCATTTTCCACTTCTGCAGTAACTATGTTATTTAAGCATTAGCAGAAGTCATTGTGAGATATCCTAGAAAATGGCTATTCATGCCTGTTGAGCCAGTTGGAAATTACACTCATCTCTTGTTTAAAGATACTGTAAACTGGTGGGATAAGCAGGGGGAAAATTCTCTCTTGGTCATCTAATTGCATGTCATGTTTTCTGTTTGCAGTTAGAGAGTTTGGAGTGCTGTGTAAGACCGGCCATACTGAGTTCCATTTCTTTCCTACCTTTGCCTCCTGGCTCATTGTCATGTTTATCCTGCACGTATCCTCAGCATATTGGGCTCTCTGTTGCTATGTCAGTCACAGATTACAAGAATCACTTGCCTGGGCTGTAACAGTCACATATGTATATACAACCTATAAAAAGCAAGTGGGTTTGCTTTCTAAGTGTCCCTCAGGGTCCTTAAGTGATTCTATAATCACATCCAAGGTGCTGCTAAAACCTGGAAACTGAAGTGCAATGGAAAACTCTCTTAGTGCTAATACTTGGGAGCACCTTAAGGTCTGTTCACATGTGATTGATTCAGCACTTCTCTGGTGGCTTTTGAGAAGGAAACAGCAGCAGTTTGTGCAGAGCAGCTACCGTGTGTCCCTCCCACCTCTTTTCACCTGGCTGTTTACAGCTGCCCTTGCCTAGTGACTTTTATAGCCAGCACTGAATTTTCCATGCTCCTCTAATGATTTGTGCAGCTTTCCACCCACCCCCCTGTTAACCATCTGCTGTTTTTCACACCCCTGGCATTTCCAGCAGGGCTGTTGCAGAATTGAGGCTTGCACTTAATGGGCAGATTAAGGGTGATTCAGAGCTTATTGTGGAAACCAAACTCTCAGCTTGACAGTTTTCAGATGTTTTCTGTCCCTTTAGCTCACAGGTGGTTCAGAGTCATAAAACCTGAACAGTTCTTGTTGGGGCTCAGTCTGCAAGTTTTTGTTTTCCAAACGTGCAGTCATTTTCAGAAATTGTTTGGCTCAGTGAAGTGTGAATGTGCCTCCAGAGCACTTGCAAAACAGAAAGGAGATTTTGGCACTGTGCTTCTTATTGTGTATATTTTTCCCTTTAAAGACTTTACTTTAAATCTTATTTTTTTACCCAAGTCTTGCAAATCTCAGTGGCAAAACAGACCTGCACTGATTGCACTGCAAAGATGTTGCATTTTCCAGTGAGTCTGGAGTTGTGACAATTTACCAATTTTATGTTTTTAATGGAGACATTTGAAAATGTAATGTGACAGTGAAAAAACTCAAATCGTTGAAATGCTCAGGATATTCACTGCTATTAAAATGTTTCATTGTTTAATTGTAAGATGCGAAAAACTGCGTTAAACCAACTGAGGTGCATTTGTTTTAGGCAGTGATAAACACTGGCCTGCCCCAGTTAAGGGTGGACACAATGCTGTCATCTGGAAGGTGACCAGGGAGGTAATCTGTGCATATCATAACTGTGCATTTTATCATCCCTACCCACTACAGAAGTCCTTATGAAGGGTTTATTGTCTTGCTTAAAGCCATTTTACATAATCTGCAGGCTCAAAAAGGGGAGTCTCCTCAGAGAACTGTATTAGTGTAATCATGAGGGTCGCTATTCACTTCAGCATGGTCCAGGGTGTTACAGTGGTAGAGTGGCAGCACTGTTGTCAGTAAAACTGAACTGTGGTGCTCAGGCATTCCTTGGCCACTCCTGTTCTGACAGTTTTTGTATTCTCTCAGTGGCACTGCCATTAGATATCTGAAGTCTGACCATGGACAGGTGACTCACAGTGTCTGGGCTTACCTGTTCTCATTTACTGAATTTGTAGGCTGAATTTGTAGCAATTGCCAAGGCAGTGACAGATAGATTAGCTGGTTGCTGCTGCTCTTGTGTGTTGTGCTGATTTCTCAACTGGATGCTGTTGGGAAGTAGCAAGAAGTTTGGGCAAAGTCAGAATGTCTACAGGCCTTTGAGCCAGGGTGAATTTATAGAGTCACAGAACATTTTGGAATGGACAGGACCTAAAAGGCCATCTAGTTCCATCTCCCTTGCCATGGGAGCCTTTCACTAGACTATGTTGCTCAAAGCCCCATCCAACCTGACCTTGAACAGTTCCAGGGATAGGGCATCCACAGATTCTCTGGACAACCTGTTCTTGTGCCTCGTTTGCCAGGTACACTTAAACCTGAACTGTTTTTTTTCCTGTACTCTTCTGCTCACAAAATCTGAAGATGAAAACAGAGCTGCTGAGTTTTTTTAACATCTCTTCCCCCATTGTTGCCTGAACCCCTGTTTTTCCTACTGCAGATGCCTCTGTTGCCTCAGCTTTGCAATGAGGCCTTCTATCCAGTCTGTCCCTAAGCACTCCTGTGGCTGCAGTGCTGCACCGGATTAGCATCCTGCTGCTGAGAACAGACACTCTGTGAAATTAATTTAGATGGTTCTGCTATTCAGGAAGCTGATATCAGCCCTTTCCCCTGCCAAACTGAAAAACAAAAGCAAAAGGAGTTATCCCCTTTCCTTGGCCTCTCAGGGTTGAATCTCCTGTTACGTTTGTGACCAAGCAACCAGCTAGTCCTGGTCTGAAACTTGTTTGCACCTCTAAGTGTAATACAGGAATTCCTGACTATGTTGATTCTGGCTAAATAGGAACTGTGACTTCTGTTAGCAAGTGCAGTCTTGCGAGAGTAAGAGAATTTTTTCAGCTATATTTGGGGAAGAGGGCAAGAGGAAAACTACCTGGACCAATTCAATTTGTGATCCTCCAGTGCCAGGGAGGACTAACACCAATATATAGCCAGTACTAGGGCAACTGACCCACTGGATTATCTTCAGTCTCCCCAGGAAAGTAATAATCCCCAAATTAGAGGGATGAACAACTGAGTACAGAGACTAGTTATGTGCAGTGTCCAGTCTCTGCACTATGCCAGAGTGAGGATGTGGGTAAGCTAAAGCAGCCCTGAGCCATACTGGACATACTGAAGCAGGTAGAGACAAACAAGCAAAGCTGCTGCAAGGTGCTGTTTCCTTCCAAAGTGAAATGAGAGAAAGATGTTTCATGCCTCAGTATTGCGATACAGAGCTTTCTTTGCTCATAAGCTTAAAATTAAAGCAGTTTGTGAGGTGGTGGGGGGAGTGTTCCTCTCTGGTTCCAGAGCTGATACAGATCCCTCCTCCAGGAGAAGCGGGGAGAGTGCTGTGTAAAGGTTAAGGACTGCAGGGATTAAAATGCTGCATCTATGAACCCTCTGCAGAATGGCCTCTGCCTCTTTGAGTACTAGGTGGATTCCATATAAGCAGTCTACGGCTTGATTCTACAATCCCCCTGAAATATTTTAAATGGCAAAACCATTCTCAATATGTGTAACTGAAAAAATGCCAAGATTCCTAATGCAATTTAGACATAGCTATGGAAGAGGTGGCTTTGCTTGGAAGGACATTATGTACAGAAACAAGGGGAAGAGGATTGTATCAGACGATCCACAGCAGCCTGTCTGCCAGCACAGCATCTGTTTTTAATCGGTCAATCAGATCCTGTTTGAAGCCTTTCTTAGCTGTGCTTCCCTTGAAAACCAGATTCCTCATCCAGATGTGGCAGGAGTGGTGCCATTACAGTGTGGTTAGCACAAGAGCAGCAGAACTCAAAAGGTTACTGCATGCTCGACACTTTCACCAAGCTGTTATGAGAAGTCCTTGCTCCAGGGAAGATGTAGGTAACCAGAGCGTCATCTCCTTCATACCTCCCATCTACCATAGTTTATTCCTCTCCTATTTTTAAGGGGGGTAGCAAGGAAGGTTGTTAAATTCCTAACCTTATGCTGTGGAAGGTGTCAAAAATAGTTCGGTGTCTAATACTGATGCTTCCCAGTGCAACTGGTTTTGGGAGCAGGATTTGGTTTTGTATCCATTGTAGCCAGTAACAGCAGGAGTACCCTGAGCTGAGTCCTGCAGAAATGCTCAGGATAGACTGTTCCTGGACTAGAACCAGTTCTGCACTGTGTCAGTCAATGTCATCCTGACACATCTCTGCCTGGTACCTGCAGATCATTTGCTGCCTGCACACGTGATTTTCAGATCCATCCACTAAGGACGCTGTGGGAAAATGTGATGGGCTTAATCTCAGTCCATTGGGAAGGTCCTGTAACTCACTGAGAACTGACATGAATGGCAAACAGAGAAAAGGCTCAGCATGATGATTTGCTATTGTTGCATTGTTATTTTTCAGAAAGCAGAAGCAATTTTTAAGTAGTTGATAAGAGAAATTATTTAATTGTTATTGTTTTAATTAAAGCCTGGAGTGATATACTCAACACCTCTGCTGGGACCAACTGTGTGGCATGTCACAGAGCAGTAGGGGTTCTGGTGGTGTCCATCTTTTCACAAAAATCTCCCGTGTACCTGGTACCCTCAGGAAGGGGGATTCTGGGTATGACTGAGGAAGGCTTTGGGTGAGAGAGTGTTCATGATTGCCACAAACCTGAGCTTCTGTCCAAGCTGCATTCCTGACCTGGCACATGGATACTGCTTGCTCAGTGCAACTGGGCTGTAATCTGCTTGAAGAAAGGGCTGGAGATAAAGTTTTTCAAATGTGCCTGTAGAGCTACTGTATCAACAGGAGCATTCACAACTGAGTCTTGTCTGTAGGTGTGGTTTCCAGCATGACACTCTTAACTGAGGTCTACCATAAAGCAATGCTGCACGGGAGCAGACAGAAATATTGGTATGTGAGTGTCCTGCCCTGGGGATAGGTGGTCATCCCACAGAACAGGCCCGGTGTCTTCCATTAGTTTATTGTGCTTGTTTCAGTGAAAGAGATGCTTGCAAACCCTGATTCTCGTTCTCACCTCGAAACATTTGTGCAGCAAGGAGCTTGTAACTCCCGTGGTTTAAAGGTTTAATAGCAGCATCTGGCTGTCATCACAACTTGGACCACACTTAGGCATTGCTAATGGTTTGGCTGGAAAAGCTGTTCTTACATCATCTGAACAGGTTTACTTACTTGCAAGCAAGACGTTACCCTGTCTGCCTAGGAAGGACATTTCAAAGGTAGCTTTGCATATTGAAGATTAACACTAATGAACTTCTCCATAAGAACAGGGAATGTGAAAAATAGCCCCTTGACTGAATTAATAGTGGTAATAAGGGAACGGCCTGGCTGGGGTTCATTATCTCTGCTGGTTCTCTAGCTCATTGATCCGTTGGCATCCTCGTCATGGGATGCAAAGTATGTAGTCTGGGGCAGGTGAATCCACAGCACTTGGAACCTGCTCTCTTCAGTAGCAGCCAGCAGCAATAATGAGTGAAGCATAACACAACTGCCCTCAGAGGAGTATACATCCTATGTGGATTTAGGAGTTCCTGAAAGTTTTTGGGCCACCTCCTCAGCAAGCTGCAAGGCCCCAGAGGTGAACTAGTAATGGGAGATCCCAAGAGTCAATGACCCAGCCTGGCAAGTGCTCACCTGAGCACAGAAGAGTGGAGAAAAAAAGTGCAGATCCTGAGGTCACTTGAACCTGTCACTGTTGGTAGGTAAAGCCTCATCAATCCTTCCCATCCAACCTGGAGTCTGCCAGCAAGGGGAAAACTGAGAGAAAACTGCAAGGCATAGCTGAAACTCTCCCTGACAGTGTTCTGCATTGCAGGCCAGGAGTAATCCATCTCTTCTGGTCCCAGTGGACTTTGGAGGGTTCTTCCAAAGGTGCTGAACAGTACATTTCAGAAAAATGAGCCTTCCTGATTTGTTGTGAAAACACATGCAGTAGCTTGCACTCACTGTCAGTAGGAAATTTGAACTTGGTAAGAGGCTACTCAGCAGAGACCAGCTAATGGTCAACATCATGGTCTGAATGATAACATTGAACAATAATTTTTCTAAGGCCAGAGCCATAAAAGAGCACTAAGCAGCATATCTGCTCTTTATGAGACCAGACAAGAGCATCTGAAAAAATTTGGCAGGTCCCAGTGAATAGTTACATTGAAAGGAAATGTTCCGTGTCCCGTTGTGGTGTCTATGTTTGCACTTGAGCATCTCTTTGAACTGGACTCTGTTACAGCTGTACACCAAAACATTTTTGAGGGGCTGATCCAAGAATTTAGAAAATAATAATAAAATGTTAAACCCCAAGAACTGACAACCTTGAAAAAGAGAATGCAGAACTGTTCTGTAGCCTGGCTGGTGTAGTAGCAGCCATCAGTGAGACCTGCTGATGTGCTAGCTCAGGACAGCAGAGCTCAGGGATGTGGAATGGGTGCTTTGCCCATCAGAGCATACTGAAATCCAAAGACAATCGTGGAGCAGGTGGAGTTTTTGCAGCTGAAGTAACCGTAAATAAAGATGCCCTTTCAGACATTTTCAGAACCACTGGTGCAGTTAGGCAAATTCTCTTCTGCTGCATCACATTTGAATGTCTCACTCTGTGCATTGCAATCATCACTGCTACCATTAGCCAACAAAACTGGTTACACAGTCATCACAGAAGCCATAGCACAGAAATTATTCACAATCAGCAATGAACTTACAAACTGAGTTACTAAAAATAGATGTTGGGGCTGCCCCCCTGCCCCCCATGGCTCCCTTCTGCCTCATCTTCCAGTGGCCCAAAATGTTTTCAAGGGCCTCAAAATGCAACACCTTTTCAGCACTTGGTTTGGAAAGGCCTGTTACTGTTTGCTGATGGATGTAAATTATTTTATTGATTCAGAGTGGCAGCAAGTCATACAACTAGAAATAGTCCTTACCCCTGTGGAAAACACACTGCAGCCAGCAGCAAGGTTTTCTGATGCAGGGCTGCTTCCTTAGGCTGGCCTTGCAATGCTCCTCAGCCAGCCTGAGAGAATTCATCACAACCCTGGAGCAACCAGCAAGGGTGACAGGGGCAGCGAGCAGTTCCTGTGTCCCCCCCACCCCACAGCACAGCTCACTGCAGTTTTAAACCATCAATGAATCAAACATGCTGACTCCAGACACTTTTTGGGGTGAGGAAGAACAAAGCTGTTTAGGAGCCACCTGGATGCCCCAATTGTTCTTCGACGCATCACAGCGTCTGTGACTGGAGTGTGTGCCTTCACCTAGGAACTGCTGGGGAAGTCAGTGCCATGCCCATGGCTGCTCTGCACAACTGGGAGCTTGCCTTGCTCTGAGCCCTCCATCTCCAGCTGCCAGCATGCCATACAGTCTAAACAGCACGGAGTTTGCTGTGTCTGAAAAATCCCAAGAGCAGAGCAGATGCAGCCACTCCAGGACAGCAGTAAAGAGATGCGTACATGACT
Organism: Catharus ustulatus; assembly: GCF_009819885.2. Lineage (NCBI taxonomy): Eukaryota > Metazoa > Chordata > Aves > Passeriformes > Turdidae > Catharus > Catharus ustulatus. The sequence continues at coordinate 28,211,991 of NC_046222.1, read as the reverse complement.
CCAAGAGAGAATTATTCTTTTCTCCTGGCACTATAGCAAGCGCTAACGAGAAACAGCCATCACGAGCTTTTGAAGAATTAACTCACCAGGAGACTCCTCTGCTCTGGTCAGCCTCCAACCCTCTCATCTGCTCAGGAGAAATAATAAACTGGGACATACAAGTTATTTTCATATGCGCAGTTGAGTAACCTCACATGGGGAGGACTGGCAGGGAGGATGGGGGCAGTGTTGGAACTGCTCTCCCAAGGATCAGGCAATGCAACAGGGAGCCTGCATGGCCCACAGAAGTCTCAATCCCTTTGGCAAGATGCAGGAGGGGGTCAGGGAAATGAAGTACTCTGTTTCTCAAGGCCAAAAAAGCTGTTGTTTTTTACCTGGGCTGAGTTCTGGTTCATGCAGACCGATTGCCCCAGGGCAGATACAGCATGGCCAGGCAAATCACAGGTCCTGAGAATCTTGTGACTGCCCACAAAAAGTGAAAGAAGGAACAGGACTGTCTTCAACCAAAGAATAAACTTTGAGGATATTATCTCATGGCCCAAACTGTGTTACTAATTGAGATTTCCTATTCTTTTTCTTTATTTTTATTTTAAATATTTACCTTTTTTAAACCTTATTATTTTTCCTTTAGCATTTGCTTTCCTGCTGGCAGAGAATTTTTTGAGAGGTGACATCCATTTAGCTTCTATCCATCCTACTCTTTCTACTTTTCAAGCCACATAAGGAGTAATTAACTTTTTATTTTGGAAAACAAATTTATAAGTAAAATTATAGGGGCAGCCCTAAACCCAGCTGCACACAAATGCAACTACATGCAATTGCAATTGCCTCTTTTTTCCAAGACCAAGAGCAGCAATGCAGCTGTCTCCCTTTTCCCCACAAAGTTTTAGCAACTAAAGCTCCATTCGTATTTTGCAAAAACTCCTCAGCTGGGCAAAGCCAGTGATCCAGCAGGCACAAGGTTTTCCCAAAAAAAATTTCAATTCTTCCCAAGAGACAATCCATGTCAGCTAAGCTGAAGTGTCCTCCCCAGGTAGGAAAAGGGCTCTTCCTGTGGAGCGAGTCAGCCATTGAGTCATTGCTAATGCATACAAAGTCAAGGGATGACAGTCTCTTGTGATGTCCAAGAGGTCACAGACAATTTGTGGCTCTGGTGAGCTTTAGGTATTGTAGGGCTTTTCCTTTCTGGTATACAAAACCCCCACAGCAGACAAAAAAGGGGCTTGAGTTTGGGTTGGTTTTTTTTTAAATAGAGATTTAAAAATAATATATTTGTTATTTAATCCTGACTTGAGTTATCTTTGCATAATCTGCTTGCCCTAAGATCTCCTGTCTCATCTTCCCGCAGGAAGATGATCAGATAAAAATAGAGATGGAAACCTTGTCCATTGCTAGCTGAAGCAGTGACCACTCTTTGAATTTTCACAAAAAGTGCTCCACTTGCCAGACATCTGGAGACAAACAGCTGCTAAAAGGAACCAACATAAAACACAGACGTTTTGAATTGTTTGTTTGACTAAAATATTTTTGAGCCTCTTGGTTGTTCTTGTTTTTTCCCTTTGCTTGAATTGTGCCAAAAGTCTTCCAAGGAAAAGAGGAAAATCAAGATCTAATTTCCTAAATATAATATTTTTTTTTTAAAAAATAAAGAACCCCAAGTCTGCCAAAGTTGCAGGTATTTGTATCTGCTTCTAAAAAAACAGACAACCAAAACCATCACCCAAACACAGCAAGTGTCCTCCCTCCTTCCTCTCACATGATGGCTAGAACTTCAACTCTCTTTTCTGGATTAATGCCACTTTTCCAAGAGAAAAGAACTTTTCAAGTTGGAGACAGAATGAAATGGGTTAATTTATGCCAGCAATTTGTGCCGAGACTTCCAAAAGCTAACAGAACTGTAGAACCATAGGGCTTAAACCCCTACCTGGCAAATCTCCAAAGGCAAAAAATAAAGTATAAGCAAAGATGCATTTAGAAAATTCATAAACCCGCAGACTGCAGCCTGGAGTGCCTGTTGCAGAGCAAATGCCATCATCTCACAAACTCAACAGAATTGTCAGTTGAATCAGCCAAAAAGTGACTAAAAAAACCTTTAAAAATCTGATTTAGACTTTTGGAAGTTTTTAACAAGGTCTTTTCTTAGGTAATCTGCGGACACAATGTATGGATATAGGCTAGTAGGTTTGGGGTTTTTTTCTTACTATCCATTCTGCCTTGTGGTATTTAGCATAAAGATTATAAAAAGATATATTAGAAGCTTCCTTGCTAGTGCCAGGCCATATGGACTTACTGGCTCCTGTGCTGCATGTTTAAGAAAGACTGAAGACAGGAGAGTCCTGCCTGCTGTGGTAAAAGGGGACGAATTCTGACATGGAAACCAGGCAAAGGGGTAGAAATGGATAGGAATATTTGATCAGGTTTCCAGGGCTGTGAATGAGATTAGTGACCCTAAAGATGAGGTTGATTTGGGTTGAGGCTGGCAGTGAGCATGGTTGGAGGGACATTTCCGTGAAAGTACCACACGCAGTTTCTCTTCGACACCAAAATCTCCCATGCTTTCACAACTAGACTAACTCCTTCCTGCCTGGGAACAGCAAACAGTAGCTCAGTAAACCCCATTCTTTATTATTTTTGGCCCACTTTAACTGATGGTCCTAAATGTCTGGGTCAGCAGCACTTGCCCCAGCAACCTCTCCAGCAGGTTCTGCCACAGGAGCGATGCAGATGACCCCTCAGAGCCAGGTGCCCATCCTGAGAAGTGCAGGCACAGCCCAGGATGCCAGCACCCAGGAGAGGGGTTAGTGTCATCACCGCCTCCTCGGGACATAGCTTCTGCAGCATCCCAAAACATGATGTGACTCTGGAGCTGCAGCACAACCTTAGGGAATTTTTCCCCTTTCTGGTGTAAATGCCCAAGTCACACAAGCCTGGGGATGCATGTCAGGGCAGTGAGCACTGCAAGCAGCTGGAAGCTCCCACCCATGGCCTCTCCAGAAGAGCTGTGGCTGGGGCAAGGGTCCCATCCTGGCATGGAGCCTCACCTCACTGCTTCCTCAAGGCCTTTTCAGAATCTTTTCCTCTGGCACAAAATGTCAACAACCTGATGCAGAGCTGATGTTTAGTCTGACCTTGCTGTCATGTCTCCAGCGTGCTGCTGCCTCTCAGGGATCGCTGACTCTCAGGCATTTTGCACTGCAGAGCTCTCAGACAGTGACTGAGCAGTGGGGTTACAGCAGCTCCTCAGCACCAGTGTTGGCTTCCCAGCAAGCTGAGAGGCAGCTCCTGGGGTCCCAAGTGCTGGTCCAGTCAGGAATACTGGGGTACTGGCACCTAAAATGGGACAAAGCAGTCAAGAGGCTCAGCCAGCACTGTGAACTCCATCAGATGCACCACATCTGCCATCTACAGCTGCCAAACTCCATGAAAAGCTCTGACTTGCCTTCAAAGAGTCCTTTCCTGTTGCAAAACAGAGGCACCGGCCAAGGAACAAGTTACTCCATCTCCTGTGCTCTATCACTCAGACATGGGAGCCCAAACCCTCCTGGCATCACAGGGACCTTTTGGTAGGATTACACATCAGGCTATCCCACATTCCCAAAGGAGCAAGCACCTCTGGGGACCACATACTGATTTTTCAGATTGGTTGCAGAGATAGACTATGAACAGCTCAGAACCTTCCTAAGCTGTTAACCAGATTCACCTACACATGCTCCTCCAGGGTGGATGGGAACATCCCCACCCCAACACCCAGCAGCCCCAGGCACCCCAGGAAGAGATGGGGATGAGCACAAGCAGCTTATGCTGTGGGTGGCACTGGGCCATAGGACTGGACTCAGGGCTGGGAAAGAGCAATAAAGAGGTGTGCATTGAGCAGGTGCTGCATGAGCCACAGACCCCATTCAGGACACCACTCTAATGGCAGGTGCTCACTTGCTGCTGGGATCCTGGTCCATAACCAGGTCCATTCCCTGAGCCAGGGAAACAGCAGCACATACAGGATTTTGTTGGTGTGTGGCATTTTGCTTGTAAGTCACCCCCCAGCTTCCCCAAGAGCTGAGGGAGTTGAAGGCATCATACAACACCTCTGCTTAGAGACCCTCACCCAACTCAGCCAGGCTGCCTGAGTGTGGATCAATTTGCCTGTGTCAAACCCTGCAGGTTACCACACTTACAGAGAGAGATGAAGGTGAGCAGAGTCCTCTGCTGTGGACTCCATGCTGGCCATGGCCTCCTCCTACCTACTGATGCTCAGGTCAGAGCACAAAAGCAGGGGTAGTAGTGGTTCTGGGGGATGTAGAAGTGCAGGAAAGCAGTGGGACAAATTCCTTTTCTCAGGTGCAAACAGGAAGCTTCTGTTGCCATGCTGCCTACTGGCATGAGGAGTAAGATGGGGAACAAAGCATCTTTCAGAAAGGGGGTATCCACAGGGCCCACTCACTCACACACCCACAAAAAACCAGCTTTAGGCACTTGTCTAGAAATCCAAATGCATGGGCAAGAGGATGCAGGAGGTTTATCTTTCCTTTTATTATCCTTATCAACACCTGGGGCACTATGAAAGCTTTCATGCTGCACCTGGCTCTCCAACCTCATCTCATTTTAGCTGCTGTGTCCTCTCACAAAGCTGCTGTTTTGAGTCAGAAAAGGCCATCGAGAGACCAGCTGTTTCCAGTCACAAGCACTGCTGCACCTCCCCCCAGGGTCAAAAACAACCAGCCCAGATGATGGAGCAGGTCAGGAGAGGGATGTGCTTCACAGCATGCTGACAATTCCCAAGTGTTCTGGCTTTACCGTAACCAGCAGACTCTTGTTTTGGAGCATTTTCCCTTGTGGCTCTAACTCCTGAGGAAACCTGACTTCTCCTCCAGGGCAACAGGATGGCCACAACGGCTACAGAACCTGCCACGCATGTTGCTGTTGTGACAGTGGGAAAGCCCAGAATGTGCTATGTCTTCAACAGAAAGGGTCTTCTCCTGGGACTACTGATGTTCTGGTGGTCCTTACTTAAACACAAGCCAGTTTTTGCCTAGATCCAGCCCTAAGAGAGCTCTAAGTGGCCCTGGGTTCGAAGTTTTCCCTCTCCATTTTCTCAGGCCATGTGCCTGAGGTAACTCACCCCAAGCCATGCCCAAGCCTACAGAGAGCCACAGGTGGCTCTCTTCATGCAGAGTCATGTCTGGGACGCCTGGGAGCATGAGTGCATCTCTTCCAGGAGCTCCCTGGGGCTCAGAGAAGCAGCAATTTATCAATGGGAAACACAAGCATAACCCCCTGTTAGCCCCATGCTAGCTCAGAAAGCCAAACCCAACCCAGGAGGGGATATATTTCTCTGCTTCACTTTGCCATAGTGTAGGTCTTCTCCTTGGGGAGAAGTAAAGAAACACACACTGCTGGGCAGTGGCAAACTTCCCCCTTGCATCTTCCAGGGACTGAGAGAGACTGAAGTGACCCTGGCCCATGTCATGCCTCACCAACCCAATCTTTCTACTATGTGAAAGATGTGGCCAGACCTATCAAAGGCCAAGAAGAGGAGTACAGTCCTCAACTCTTGGTTCTTGAGCCAGCTACAAGGCTGCTCCAAGATGCCAGCTGAGATCATGTTTGCCTGTTTTTGTAGCAGCAGCAGAGGCAGTGATGGAGATGGGGAGGAGTTGGGGGCTCTGCCAGAGGTGAGGGACTTGCATGGCACTGGACATGACACCATGCCGCCATGCCAGGCACAGTAAGATTCCTGCCATGCATAGCAACAAGGCTGCCTATGACAGGCTGTTTTGCTGTCTGAAGTCTAAATTTGGCCCTGTGGCCAGCACCAGCTTCACAGCTGAGGAGCCAAGGTAAGGGGAAGCGAAAGTCACATGGGCTGTGACACCTGTTCTTCCTTGCTGTTTCACTTGTGTCACTCTCAGGAGACCTTGAGTTGCTATATTTGAGCACTGATTACATCCTAGCTCTGTTCTTATCCTTGTTTGTGAAGCTTGACTGAGTTCACACACTCTCGTGTACACAATGTGCCACCCTCTGGCGGCCAAGGAGCATTCACAGCTGGATGGGGTTCCCCCCATCCACCACAGGGACACAGGCTCCTGGAGAGGATGGAAATGCTGTCCCCGGGCCTTCTTCACCACCAGCATCCCAGTGCACATGGGAAATTAGAGAGGAGCTGCTGAAAGTCCAGGCTGGGTGTAGGCCTGTGATTTGACCCCCATGGCAAGAAGTGCCCAGAGATGGCAAGTACTGGCCCTTGTCTTGCAGAGCAGAGCACCCTCTGGAAAAGACAGGACAGCTGCCACAGACATGGGGGTCTGCCTTTAACAAGGGAGAGGATGGGGTTGAAACCAGCTGCAGAGCAGCCCTGACAGACGGATGGGGAAGGAAGGTTAGCAGGGGGCAAGCGGAGAGAGCAGCAAGCAGAGGCTGTGAGGGTTGGGGTCTGTGAGAGAGGAGGGAGAACAAAGGACGGTTACTAAGCCCCAGGCCATCCTGGGTGAGTGGGGTCCTGATCTCCCTGTTGTCCACCATCAGTAGCACCTTTTTATTCCTGAGGGTGATGATAATGATTCTACCACTCTAGAAGAGCTGCCAGCCTGGATCACACTGTTTTACAGCATGACCTCTCCTCCCTTCAATCCCATCCCATGGCAGGTTTTCCTCTCCATCTCTTTTTTCTACAGTTGAAGGGACCTTTCTTTCTTCTGGGAGAAAATCCACTCAAAACAACTCAGGCTTTCAAGCCAACCCTGAAGACCCTTCACCCTTCTTCTCCCCAGCCAGAGGGGCCACACTGGAAGGAGGCTGCTGAGTCCTCTGTTGACTGGGAGCACCAGCACAGCAGGGCACATACTCCAGTCAGTCAGAGCTTTCACAGGCAGACCAAGAAAAGTCACCTGTGTATTCCAGCTCCTTTCTTCCACTGGCATTTCCCTGGCCAGAAAGATCCAGTTATGACCTCCCTATCCTTAGTTACACACTCTCCTCTTGATATTTTCTTTCACACACTGATATCAGATTCTTCCATGGAAACATCTACAGAGGAACCCACAGCCTACCCATTTCTTTTCTACCATGTCAGAGGGATTACAAGTTAAAATACTGCCCAAACAGTGCTGCAAGATTCATAATGTGGTCTCAGACCCCAAAGAAAACAGTCTGAAATAAGGTAGGGAGCTCACACTGTAACACAGAAGAAGAAGGGGGAATGCACAGTTCAAAACCAACATTCAGATAAACGCTGCCTTTTGAGGGTTCTCAGCTGGCTGGAAACAAGTCCCTCATGGGTTCTGATCAGCTTCCACTGAGTGTAAGGTGGGAGCTGAGGTGGGAAAGTTCTTCTCACATTTGTTCTGTTATAGTCATAGACCTGAGTTATCTCTTCTGTGCAGTTGTCTACTAAAGAAGATTTCCCTGGAGACTGCTTGTCTGTGCCTTTTGAGGGAGAAGCAAAAAAATTCTTGTGAGCCCAGGCTGCAAGAAAAACCACAAGAAGAGAAGTGGTGGTGTAGTGATGAGCCTGAATGGACACAGACTAGCAAGATCCTAAAGAAAAGGGAATTTCCTATGTGACGATTTCCATTTTCTCGTCTTTCCTTCTTTTTTCAGATCTCTATGAAATAAAACTCAGGTTAAAACACTTTCTCCTCTCTTTCTGAAAGGCAAGTTACAGTAATTTCACGACCATAAGGCGCACCGGACTATAAGGCGCACCCCCCGGGAGTCGGCAAAATTCGCAACTTTGTAGATTACATAAGGTGCACCAGACTATAAGGCGCACTTTTTATTTGCAGCAGGTTCCACCCACAGCTCACCCCACGTGGTTGCTGGCTGAGGCCCCGCCTCAACCCAGCAGCCATTGGCCCCCGGGCCCGCCTGTACCTGGCAGGGGCGGTGCCACGAGCCACCGGGCCCCCCTGGACCCAGCAGCCATGGGCCCCCAGGACTGCCTGGACCCGGGAGGGGGGGTACCGTGGGCCCCCAGGCCCGCCTTCACCTGGCAGCCATGGGCCCCTTGGCCTGCCTCCACCCGACAGGGGCAGTGCCGCGGGCCCCTGGGCCCACCTCCAGCCGGCTGCTGTGGCACTTCCGGCTCCCCCCATGGCTCACAGCTCACACTTCCAGTTTGGCAAATTTCGCAACTTTGTACATCAGATAAGGCGCACCGGACTATAAGGCGCACTTCTGGATTCGAGGGAAAATTTTAGTCAAAAGGGTGCGCCTTATAGTCGTGAAATTACTGTAATTGGTCCTTATGAGGCTCTCAGAGTGAAAGGATTACATAAAATGGTATTAACCATTCTATGTTAATGGAAATGCTATGGAAATGCTACACATGTGCCATAGCTGTGAGCATCACAGAACAACCTGAGCTGTTATGAAGCCACAAAGATCATTGAGTGGTTGGATGCACAGTATTTGGACAGGTGACAAGCACAAGAAGAGCCCTGAGAAGATTGGACATGAGGCTTCATCTGGAGCTGAAAAAAGAGGCTGACTTCAGAAAGGCTGGTGGAAATAGCTTCTAGAAAACAGGCTCTCCCTCTAGAGCCTTCTATTCAGACCAGGATCACATAGAACATCCCTCCACATCTCCTTGCTGGTTAACCTCCCCCGCAGCATCTCTGCCTCATTTTTTGGAAATTTTTCCATCGAATGAGGAAGGTCTTAAAAGAGTTTAAATAGCCTCTTAATTAAAGGAAGTGTTCAACACTCAAACATCCTACACACATGTGCGCACACACTGCCGAGTCCGGGACTCCTGGCCGGTGTCCCGGGGGTGACGGGCTGTCTCCACCGGGAGCTGGGAGCCGAGAGCCGGGCGGGTCTGGGCGCTGTCCGCGGTGCTGAGCGCTGTGCGCCCTTCCGCGGAGCACCCTCGGAGTACAAGGATGCGTCTGCTGCTCGGGTGAGGCTGGGTGACAGGGAGAAAACCTACCAATCAACCAGGAGAAAAAAAAAACAGAAAAAAAAAAAAAAAAAAAAAAAAAAAAGAAAAAATCTGAACTGGAATTTAACATTGGAAAATGAGTTTGATGAATGTCTTTTTCTACTCCCTACCAGCTCAGGAGTACCATCATCTTCCAATCTCATTGAGCTCATTATGGTGGCTTTTAGCTGAAGTGATCATCTCTCCTGCATACATAGCTCTTTGTCTATCTAATATAGTCATCCTAAAGAACTTTTCCCATTTGAAAATGTATTTTTTCTCCACAAAATTTTTTTCCTATTTGTCTTCCTCAGAGTTTTCCTCCTGTAGACATATTAGGCTTTTAGAGACACATCACAATATACCAAATCACTAGCAGGAATACTCCATTTCATATCCTAAAGGTTCTCATTTGGATACTCCAAAACCAGCTTCCAGACCCCTGAATGCCTCCTGGTTGAACCAGTCTCGGGCGTGTGGTCACCAACACAGACCCAATGCTGACTGGTTTTCTGATTCCAGTTCCTAAATGATTTGGGGTAATTTTCATTTGGAAATGAGGGAGCCCTTGAAGTTCGTGGGGCTCAGTAACTTTATCCAGCCAAAGATAACAGGAGAAAAATGGTTAAGAGCATGGACTGAATGTGCTTTAAAGATGTGAGTTGTTCTGTGATAAGGCTCTGACCTCTGAGTCAGACTTTTCCCCTGAACCTCTGCTCCTGCCACGGGAGCAGCACTTCCTGTCACATTCAGATGTGGGAAAAAACAAAAGCTAGGATAAGTGGGTCATTCAGCTTCACGTGAGAGTGGAAGACAGAAGACGAAAAGACTCCTTATCCCTGCAGGAGATGTCTCCACCCTGACCTTTGCAGACCTTTGGCTGAAAGAATTTCTAACACCCAGCTTGACACAGAGCTGAGAAGACTTGGGCAGCCTGCAAGAACGGACCCACATTGTTATCGCAGAGCCACAAGAAAGGCAACATGCCTCCAGTGGGCTTGAAAAAAAATTCCTGGTATTTTTTGTCATATTTCTAGCAGTTTGGGATAAGAAGCAATGCTGTAAAGATTAACCAGAGGCTGAGTTCAGGTCCCAGATAACCCGAAGCCACAATGACAAGCAGAAAAGCCCTAGACGGCACTGACACCAGGAGTTGCCTCAGCTCACAGTAACCCCCGGCACAGGACACAACATTCTGTGAAATGCCATAAGCAGCTTATTTTAGGTGGCTGTATGTCAGGAACCCTCGGCCAAAATAAACACCTAGGTTTGCTTCAATGCATCTTTTTAAAGAAAAGAATTTATATAAATACTCTTTTGCAAAAGAAAAATATTGTTCTGAGTCTGTGCAATATTTCACAAGATTTTTTTTTTATTATCTTCACTTTGGAGCATAAGAAGCAAAACATTAGTCTGAATAACAGTCATACCTACATTTCGTTGTTCTTGTCATATGTAAAAGGAATCTCCAGGTGATATCTGGGAGCCAGGCTACAATCAGCACCTACCTGAAGAAAAATGAAAACGGCCGCTATTTAATGAAAGTAAGATTTTAGCTTTTTAAAGATATAACAAGTGTATAACAAAAAATAAATTAACTAATAAGGGTCCTCTATACATTAAAACCCATTCTATAAATATTTGTTCACAACATTTATAGAGCAGTTACACCTTGTTTATTCAGTGTTTGTGTTCTCTGCTCACTCAATACTGTGAGAATAAAGATATGGTTAAAGTCTAGGTAAACAGCCAGCACTCTGGCATGTCTGAATTCTCAAGAATCCATTGCTATGGAAATAAAAAGGAAGTTAAACCACTAGAAAAATTTTAGAAGTATGTTATGTTTCTAACGAACCTGATTAAATTTGGGGGCAAGGTTTAACTTGCCATTTAATTCATGCCATTTGGAGGTAAGATTTAATTGACACTTACTTCACATCATTATGCAGGGGACTGAAGGCCCCTGTGCTGCTGTTCAGTGCTCAGCAGCACCCCAGGCCCTCCCTAAAATGCCCCATGCACAGAAATCCTCTCCTCAAGAGGCATTATGGGCATCACCACCTTTCAGACAGCTCTGGTCACATGAACCTTAAACACCATTCTGCAGTTTATCAGTCCTCTGATACAATTTTTAAAAGTAGTGTCATTTCAATGGATGTAAAATTCAGTCACTTAGCCTGCCAAACTGTTTCAAGTAGTGTCACAAGCCAGTGCTATTACACTGCAGCCTATTTGTGATGTAATACAAAGCAATATATATAGAAATGATCCTCCTTCTCTGAGATGGTCCCTCTCACAAATTAAACATGGCTTGGAATCTATCAAGCATGCCTGCAACAGCCTGAAAAATAGTCATCATCAAAAGAAACCAAACAAGGCTTAATTATTTTTTCTGCAGTTTCTCTCTTATTCAAGTCTAGATCACATTGTAACAGTACTTTTCCATGAGATCTGGGATCTAGATCTTTTGGCTGTAGTGGACATAAACTCTCTGATGATGATCTAGTATTATAATACTACAAATCAGTCACATTATCTCTGAGATGAACTAGAGATCCTTTCAGTATTCATCTATTCTTTATTAGCAGTAAATAAAACCAGCAGTCAGGCATCAAGCACCTTCAAAGTAAAAGCTGCTGTTTTGGAATGAAAAGTCATAACTATAACTTCACAAGCAGTTTTACATCAAGACACTTTTCAAGTATCACATTGCTGGTAAATGAACTCTTATTCATGAAAGAATTTTTTTAAAATTTGTTTTAATTATATTTTTAATTTATTTTTTTAACTAGATGCTCTCACCTGGTACTTCTATTAAAACAAAAATTCAAGTCCTGGTCAACTGAAACTCGTTACTGTAGTTGAAATTATACCCATACAGAAATCTTTTATTTCTAAGTAGTCAACAAAAATCTAGCTGAACATTCTGAAGGCCACAGTTCACACTGTAAGTGCTGAGGAGAGCCACATGTAGCACATAATAAGAGCACATCTACCATGTTTATATTTTAATTAAGTATTGCAAAAAGTTACAAATTATACTTGTAGAGCATCCTAAATACGGGCATTACACAGCCCCACCACAAGTTCTGCTGGCATGCTGCTGCACTTCGAAGTCAGACCTGCTTGTAAGAAAATGGAACACACTTCTGTCAGTTTTCTGGTTCATCTGTGCAGATTTTTTAAAAATCTGAATCTTTCCATTTGGTTTCTAAAATGTCCCAATACCATCCAGCAGAGCTTCCAAAATATCCACTCCTGGCCCTGCCAGCAGGTTGCTCTGTTACCAAAATGTTGCTTTTTCCTCTCTTCAGGGCTCATGGTCTGGGAAACACTATTAAATAGGAATCCTTCTTCTACCAGAGAAGTGCCGCAAGGAGGGAGGCTAACCACCGATTTGAGGCATGCACATCTTTAGCTGGAATATTACTCCACATTCAAATTTTCCTCTGCTCCAAAACAGATGCTGGGAGTGTTTTTTCCTGCAAGCAGCATTTCTCTGGAGTAACTCCATGAATTTGATGCCGGAGGTTGAGCTTCATCTGTACATGTTGCTCCCACTGATCAAACAGGGCTGAGGAAACACAGCCCAGTACAGCTAGGCAGCAGGACAGATGTAACACAGGAGCCCACGTGACTCAGGTCTGACAGGTTGCTAGCAAATCCCTCACAGCACTGGACAAACTCCCACAGGTATCACAGGGAATTTGGACTGCACCTATGGCAGGCTCTCATCCCCAAAATAACTTACTTTGTCCCAGCCTTAAAAAAAGGCTGTCCAGGAGGACAAAGTTTCAGGAAGGGAACTCATGGGGGTCTAGAGATTTACATCAGTCCTGGCAATTAGTCAGGGGTGTGCCACATTTGGGGAGCCCCACAAGAGCAGCAAGACAGGCAGTTGACTGTGATGAGTTACAGATGTGATGGCAAGAGCAGAAACATGGAGCTCTTCAGTTATGCCAAACTAAAGACCCTTTGGCTACTCATCTATTCCTTATTAACAGCAAGTACAATCAGTAATTAGTAAGCCCCAAGGACACTTGTAACTGCAGAGTTTTAGATGTGGGGGTGCAGAGGAAAGGATTGAGGAGTTGTTGTTAAGCACTGACAGAATATAAGGTTTCTTCTCTGTCTCTACTCTGTATTTGCAGAACAAATAAAAGCTCCCAAAATAACCTGCATCCAGTACCTCTGTGGACTTTGTGCTGACACCAGTTTTAAACCACCTGCAGGTTTCAAAGTGCCCACAACCAAGTCATGCACCCTTCAGCACGCAAGAGCAATGCAAAACTGTGAGAACTATGCAATACTGAAAACAGCATGGTAGTAAACAATGAAGATTAATTACTCTGTCCATCCACTTCGCATTTGCCCATAGAATTCAGACAAAATGTTTTTCCAATACCCCCAAGTGCAAAATACCACATCTGGAAACCAGGAGCACAGATGTTGATAGCAGATGGTAGAGGTTGCCTCAAAAAGCAGCAGATGGAATTTGAAATCAATATGAATAACTGACTTGGCACAAGCACTTGGCATGCCATAATGCCATGGTAAAAACAGAGGCAGAGTTTGTGGACACAAACATCAAGAGGTTAAGAAGCAACCCGCGCACCATTTTTTGGGAGTATGTAGAGCACTGAGCTAACAGCTGGTACTGGGTAATGAGAAACAGGAACAATGACATTACAGAAGAAAATGTTTCCAGCTTCTGAATCCGACGTATATGACATAAAGATTCAAGTGCCTATTTTCTGCATTTCATCCAAGAAGTGAAAAGATAAGCGAATAGCAAGAGACCATCTAGGACTTCTCAGCCTTGTTGATAAAGGATGCAGCAATCCACAGGCCAAAGATGAAGTTTAAAGCCCAATGTGAAAATGCAATTGAAATTCTCAGTAATGACCACAAATATTAGAACAGGTTCTCCCAGTACATGATGAATTGCCACTATCTTTACGGCAAGTTTAGGGCTCTAACTTTCAGGAAGAAACATTCAGATATAGTTTTCAGAGCAAGTTTTTCAGATAAGCAATAGAGAGGGAGTGGGGAAGGGAATTGTTGCAGGTGGATAGACAGTTCTGGAGCAAGAAGCGCACCCCCAAAGGTACTGGTCTGTGGGTGCAATCACAGATTTGTCTTGCTGCATGCAGGCAGTGACTAAATTAGAATTCATACACTTCAACCCTTCTCTTGCAAGGGGATTTTCCCTTTACTTGACGTGCAATTAAGCTTTGGGAGTTTCCTGAAGTATGCAGAAGTTTCTACAGAGGTTTCTCAGTGACAAAAGGTTATTGGTACAGACTAGACCAGCCAGTCCTCTGTCTTGGCCCAGAGTTTACACTACTCTAGTCTCCAGGTAGGGGGGTGATATGGATTGTCATTTAATCTACTTACCAGTGACAAAGACAGCCCAGCATTTTGCAGCACAGCCTAGGCAGCTCGTTGCTGCTGGTTAATTAAACCACTTAGCCAAGGGTCAATACCAAAAAATGTATAGGATTCCTTAACACACACAGAAACTACCCACTTAGGCTCTAGCAGCTGCTTTGCACAGAGTGTTTGTCAAGAGTCACTTTTTCCAGCATGATGACTCTGCCCTTTCCTAGGAGGAAAATCACTAAGGTTTGGTAGGCTAAGTACTCCCTTGGCTGGGCAGTCTTGCCTATAGGCTATGGAATTCATTGAGACAAAGCAGATCACAGCACTGCTACTGCAGCAAAACACAGTTGTATGTTTTATACCCATATTCAAGCTGGATAAATAAAAATGCTCTTCTATTGCTGAAAATAGCAAGTGCAGATATTTAATGTAATACATAATAAGCAATATGTAATAAGAAAGAATGCACAGATTTTTTTTCCTCTCATAGGAACAACTACTCTCTGGAGAGAGGCTCTGTAAGGGTGCTTTGAATTCTCCGATTTCAAAAATACTAAATATTCTATCACAGAAGGAAGGAGAAAAATAAGTACAACTGACAGAAAAATGACAGTAAGTTAGAATACCATGTATCTACTGCCTCACAGCCCATGACAAGACTGAGCTCATCTTGCATAGCATGGAGAATGTAGAGTACTAGCAGATACACCAGAACAGGATACTTATTTTCCGTAACACTACAACTGCTATAGAGCAAAAACATCTTTCTTTAGTTCCTCAGAATGTTTGCCATTATATAAGCTTTATATGCAAAATACAGAGTACTCTGGCAGCACTTGCCTAAGCACAGCTATCTTGTTGTTCCACTATCTTACCCTGCAAGGCTGAGCTTGGTATTCTAAAAACATAAGGGTGTTACCTAAAATAACTCTGAAGCTTTCATGGTGTGACAAACAGGTGTTGTGACAAACAGGTGTTAAGGTAAGAGAGTTGCAGCCGACAAGCAGATGGTTGGTGTTCCCCAGCTGCATTATCAGTTCTCTATTTAAGTTCATAGGGAAGAAATTAGATCTGGAAAAGAGACTACACAAAATTCATTATTATTTCCATGGGATCACACTGCCTCTGAATTCCACAGAAGTTTCCACCACAGGTGTTACAAGGCCCTGGAGACTGGAATTTCTCCAGCAATACTTAACTGAGGCTAGAGTTTGAGCTCTGGAGGGGATTAGAAGCAAGCACACTTTTTAAGAGTATTTATTCTTTATTCTAGAGCAGGAATAGCAAGTGGACTGCCACACAACCCTAGCTTTGACCTGCTCAACTCCCACTGACCACTGGTTAATAGTGCTGTCCTAAATGCTGATGCTACAAAAACAAATGCTTTCAACCTGTAATTAACCAAAGAATAAATGTTGACTTTGTTTCTTGCCCCCTTGTGTCATGAGCTGAAGTTTGCAGTAGCATATAAAATTGAGTGTGTCACAGAACAGACTGGCAGGCTCTAGTTCAGACCACCATGTCTTAAAGTTGAGACCAGATGATGTTCAGACAGGGAAAAAATGGTTCTCTAAAAGCCATGTCTATAACGAAAGTGAGACATTAACCATGTCTCACTTAACTGACTAATCTTCAGTAAGTTGAGTCAGATATAAAAAATGTACCTTGAATAACATCTAAAGCAAGCATTACTGTGTACCGCACACTTTTACTCACCTCACAAGTGCACCTGCACACCCATTGGTCAAATAAGTTCTACAGATACTTTGTCAGCATTATTTAGATGCAAAAATAGCTTGAGGCAAGGGTTGTTTAGCATAAGTTTATTTGCACAAGAATTACAGCATCATTAAGGTCCAAACCTCAATTTCCAAGGATGACAAGTGAACACCACAGTGGAGAACAGTAGACAAATTTACTGTGACCAATCTCACATTTGGGCTCATCACAAATCCCAACATTTCTAGTACCCTGTTTTGCCAGCTATAAGAAGAGGCAAGGGGGAGAAGGAAAAAACAACAAAACTCGCCTCTTCCAAAGATGTGAGAGACAGGTTTTTCAAAAGCTGAGTTCTTTTAATAGTAAAAAATAAGATAAACATAGGAAAAAAGGCCTTCCAAACTTTAATGAAGTGCAGCTTTATTCAGAGACAAGTCCAAGCCAGACATTTGAGAAAAACCAGAGTGTTCCACCTATTCCCCCCAAAGTTTCTGCTGTAGACCAACATCCCACTCTATATATAGCTTCACCAAAAATAAAGAACATTTATGAAAGTACACTTAACTGTATTCAAGAAACAATTGAGTAAGACTTAGATGTGAGGGCTAGAAGTTTTATTATTCATTTGGCTCTCAAAATGCCCAAATTAGACCAAGCTATTGGTGGCTGTGGTCCACTTACTGTTCATTCCCACATCTAAAAATTACAGAATCCTGACCGAGTGAGAAGAATAGGAAACAAATAACATCAGTACACTAACAGTTTAGAACTAAGACAATTTGTCCATGTTCTCTTCTAAGAGGCCTTTTCCCAACTACGCACATAGTGACAAGCAGAGATCACTATCAACATCAGTGGTTATTCCAGGAATCAGGAACCCACAAAGCCTGGGCACATACTAAATGCTTAACCCCAGAACTCAAGTCCAAAATATGGATCTTTAAGTTTCAATCAAAAGCTTTAGGTATTTGGACTTGATTTAAATACTACCTACTGCAGTAGGAGGTGATTTATGTGAAAGCATGAGGATCTCTTGAAAAACGGTTATTCAGAATCAAGTGGTATTCTTAAAGCCCCATCTTTGTGACTGGATGACTGAGCTGAGGACAAACACAGCAATAATTAAATCTTTAGCAGAGTAAGCATGAACTATACTTCAGCTTACAACTTGTCACAATCACCATAAGTCAGCACAAGGATTTTACCAAAGTGACTAAAACACAGTCTTCTACCAGGTCTCCTTGGTAGCACCTCGAGCAAATTAAAAAGGCCCATTTTACAGTGAGGAAGCCACAGCAATAAGATGCAAGTCAAGGGGAATTTGGCAGTAAATGTTGTCAACCACTGCTTAACCTCAGATTGGCTTTGTCTTATAAGCTGCATGAAGAAAATAGCTACTTGATACCATAGCCTAGTTAGTAGAAGCATGATCCTGAGGAATGAAGCACTGAGCATTACTGCAGCTTTGTTTTAATGCCACTGCCCAGAGAGAATGTATCAGGTAACAGCCTGAAGTACAGTAGTTTCTCTCTAACCTCCACATGACACACAAGAGGTTAGAACAGGTTTGCAGAGGCATTATTAGTGCCGATGGGTGACTGAATCAAGCAGGCATCCTAGACTTGGCCTACGGTCATCACTTTTACCTAGTGCTCATTCTCAAATCATCCCTTGCTGTAGGGGTCACTATAAACCTGAACTCAAACCAGCTAACGCACAGCAAATTAAGCCACTGCCACTCACACCATCAAGCTGCCAGGACAACCCAGAACAAAAGGGGTAGGCTGCTTGCAGCACAGTGATGAAAAGCTACCAAGTACACCAGCATTACCTACCAAGCCAGGATTATTTTGAAGGCAATAGGACAAGTAGTGCCCCAGCAATCCTTTGTAGTCCAGGGTCAATGCAGCAGGTAGTGTGCAGGATACAATTTAACCACTTTAGAGTTTAGTATCTAAGAGCCAGGTTACAAAGCATTAGAATTTCCCATGTGCCAGAGCATCTTAATAACTAGTAAGGGAGCACAAGAATTCTGCAAAGCTCAAACCCAGGCACGCAACTGTTCAGAGAGCAGCAATTCAATGTGCAGCTTCTTCAGAGGCCTCAGCCAATACCTATGGCAGGAAATTTAGCTTCTCCATAGCTCTATCTTGCTAGGAATCCAATTCAGCCTTTTTTCCTTCTCTAGCATTTCTTTTTCCAGGAGATGCACCTGGCCTGATGCTCAGGAGCCAAGGCATTAAAGACTAATATAACAAGTCTGTGTTTCCAGCTTGTGAGGCCTTCTCTCAAGCATCTCACCACTTCTTCCATGTGAGCCAATGCACAAAAGCAATTCCTAAAGATCAGCCATGACATCATAGAAGGCAGACACCTGAGACTAAGCCCCTCTAGGCAACAGTTCACTTCTGCAATGGCTATACCATAGGTTGGCTTCAAATATATCTATGCAAGATATGACAGTAATTACAAACTCTTAAGTCTTCTTTCTAATGACACTCTATACTAGGCCAAGTTGCTTTGCATGCAGGAGTTTATTCTTGCCTAGGATTGCATTCCAGCAGTAAACTTGCACTAAGTTTAACACATATGACAACACTGGTATCATGTTAGTTTTTAAAAGTCAAAGTCTTGGATGACAGATGTCTTGTCTGTAAACCACACCAAGTCCAAGCCACAGTTCATGAAAAAGGCCAGGTTTGGTTTCAAGTTTAGCTATTTTGGCTGACTAATCATGAAGCCTTTAATGAAAAAAAATCCCACAATATAATCCACCAAATTACTTGTCTTTTTGCTACCAAAATTGTTATCAGCACTATTCAGGAAATTAAGCTAAAGCCTCCTTGGCTGCATGCATTCCACTTCGTAGATTGCATCCCTCCCTGCTTTCCTAAGCTAAATCTGAACAGAGAAGTAGCCTCACTGCTCTGTTGAGACAGTCTTTATGAAGTAGTTACGAAAAGTGGAAAAAAATTGTTTGTCTTATGAGGAGCAGGCAATTTTTACTGTCATTTAAGCACAGCATGGCTGCTGTTTTCCACCTTGAACAGCAACCAAATATTGGTGTTCCACCTGCTTTCTTCTTTACCTTCTAAGCCTTAATTTTTTCTTGGATCAGGCACTTTGGTCTTACAAGCTTGCAGAAACAGTAATAGATAGCCATAGAAGTAATCAAAAAGATTCAGTGAACAAGCATTCTTGAACATTGCACCAGCACATAATAAATAGTTCTAGGATTTGCCTTTCTAGTCCAAGTCTCTGGTTAAACAAAATAAACTAATGATGACTGCTATATGTATTTTACTATTACAATTCAGTGAAAATCATCCACTTAATAATACCACTATATAAATAACTGAGGAATTTTTAACCTTTCTTATAAAGCCCAGGAGGCTCAAAGCAGCAAGTTCAGCACACACTCTTCAGGAAGATCAGCCCCTGTACCTCCAAGAGAGTGCATAGTCTCCCAGAGACTATTCTAAACTCAGGCCCAGACTTTTAATACATACAGCTTCTGTGGAGAACTTTGCTTAGGGCTTTTATACCTCTTCAAGTGAGGTTTAAGAGCAGTAAAAAGGAAGAATTTTACCCTAACCACTCAAAATGCCATCTCATAGTGACCAGGTGATAGTGATAACCCAGTAAGCTCAAACCTTCAGTGGTGACAGGAAGGCAAACCTCCAGGATCTGCCTTAATTTGTACAATAAGAAATTCATTTTAGGAGATACTTTTAGAATTTGTACTGAGGCAGGAGTGCATATAATCCTGCAATTTATAGTGGCCTGGGGTTTTTTTATAGGGTTATTGTTGGTTTTGCTGTGGACCTGTAAGGAAGAAAATCCAGTCAAACCCCAAAGTAAGAGCTGTACTACTTTCCAGCTGTGCCAAAATTGCTTTGAAAGATAGTCAGAAAGACTTCAGCTTGATGCTGGACTAAAAAAAAGTGTTTTTCCAAGTTAAGTGTTCAAACTGTGGCTCCAATTCTATTCAAAGCTTTAATCCCTTAATTCAAGGACTTTTCACATTACCAAGTTTTAGATTGTGTTTTGGTGTGTTTTTTAGAAATGCCACCTTCCAAGTTTTTGTAGTCAAGAAAAATTTAACCAGCTTATGCTTTATAAATAGACTTACTAAACTATCTTCAACTTTCAAGAAATTAATCTTGAACTCAAGGCAGGACCACATATCCATAGGCACTACAGGAAGCAACATTCATGGCCCCTACAATACAGACAGGATCCATACTGTTACCAGCTCTACATAGTCACTAAGTAAAAGCGGCCCAAGCATAACATGAGCCCCATCTTGGCACAATTAGTTAATGAGAATTTTGGCCAGAACTTGGAGTGAGGAACAGTAATAAGGTTAGGGAATAGAAGGAGTTTTGCTGCTTCTCCAGGAACAGCTTCTGCTTAAGGCATTTTACAGTTGATTAACCAACCCAGTTTACTGAATACTTCTTAGATCACATGTTAACTGCCACTTTCAGAGCTAGTACAAAATTTCTGAATTGCGCCTCTTAACATTTGACTGCTGGCTCTCTTCTCCCTGATGAAGAGGTAATAAGGCTTTTTGGCATTTGTAGAAATATACTGAAAGGTTCATAGCAAGCCACCTGGCTGAATAATCCCACTGCACACCAGGAAATGGACAGTCTGATACAGTCATGTTTCCATTAGAGAGCATCCAACTGACATTGTTACTTGTTTACATTTACACTCAGCATCATGGCTTCCACTAGCCTCCACCCAGGAACCCTCGAGGGAAGGGATCAATTGCAAGGCAACCAAGTGGGGTAGGACTGGCTGTACAACACAGGGGCATTTGCAAGGTAGTAGTTGCTGAAGTTTGCATCACTGACATAAGGTGCCGGCTGGTAGTAACAGGTTACATTAGTGGCATTAGGGATGACATTCTGTTCTGCCAGCACCTTGAGTGCCAGCAGAGAAATCAAATTGAGAGTCTGCCTTCGCTCATGTCCCATGAGGCAGACTGTGCTCTCATTCACCACCCTGCGCAGAATCATGAGGTAGTCATACTTGCTCCTCTCTTCTTTGGAGAAGTGGTTCTGGAGGTAGGTCTCCAGTTTGCGCTGCTGATCCAGGATGTCTGGGAAGTCTATGAAGAATCGCGAGCACATGTAGCGCTCCAACGTTTTGATCTTGTCCTTATCCATGGGCCTGAAGTCTCGTACTAAGAGGTTACTATACTTCAGTAGTCCACCACCTCGGATCTCTTCAGGGTTTTTGGTAGCTATCAACTTGTTCTGGAGGTGATCAAAAGCTGCTTCAAAGTCTCCATACATGCTCTCTCCAATGACAGTTGGATGGAAGTGCTCTGACATGGGGGTTTCTGAGTAGTCATAGTAAAAGAGCAGGGAGTCTAGAATGATCTGGAATGAGTCCACACTGAACTCAAACTGCCGTCGTATGCAGTCTACAAACTTAAGCTCCACATTTTTGCCATGCTTGTTAGAAAGTGATATCAAGCTCCATCGGTCAGTCTCTGTGTGTACTTTGACCAACTTCTGGATGTAGGCTTCCTTCAGTGTTACAGGACTGATTTTCAGCTTGCTTACCCTGTCTGGCAGGAAATTCAAGAGGGATTGCAAGACTATATCTCGAACTAACTGAAACTCTGCCTCACTTGGAAGAGAAACTTGAAAAATGAGATCCAGGTCTTTGCATCCCAACCCATTATCCTTGACTAGGACATGACCAGCTGCAGAGCCATTCAGACGGACATCATGGACCACAATGCCTGCTTCGTTCAGTCGGCTCCGAACCGTCTGAACAATGTCCTTCAGAGTTATCCTCAGTGTCGGGAAGTTCCCCCTCCCATGGATCAGAACAACTTCTGTAAGAACCTCATGCAGACGACTGACCTGCTCCCAGTTCAGTACACTGCAGGACATGGAGTCTGCTCTGCTACTTCCTTTGCCTGCCATCTTGGGGCTTTTCTTCTCCAAAGAAACTGTATGGAGATAGAATACAAGAAGAAAAAGACAAGTCAGAGCTTTTGTTTGTGCTTCCCAGATCTATTCCTAGGTTCCATTTCTGCCCATTCACATAGACACAAACCAGAAAGAAATAACTATATTAATGATTATCAGCAATCCTTTCACCTGAAATGAGACATAGCTTTTCTATTGGTGCAGGAAAAACTAGCCGTCGTTGTTCTTTTTTTTGGTGAGGTAGAGTTACTTCAGGAAAGTAGTTTGTGTCAAATGGAAGTTACCAAAGATGACACAAGATTTACCTAAGGCTAAAGTCATCACCAGCGCCAGATGAATTGAGATGAGCTGCAAAGCACTTCTGAGAGTTAGGCTTTGAAGTTGCTTCATCATGCATATAAAACTGCTGCTCAAACTGCTGTCTCTAACATAACTGTAAAAGACCCTCAGGTGTTAGTTTCAGGGCTTAGACATCCACTGATAACTCTTAAATTATGCCAAAGATACAAGACTTCTTCCTTTTCAGAATTCTTTCTTTTCTGAACAATCCAGCATCTATCATTCACAGGATAAAGGCCAAGTCATATTGTTCCTACAAAAAGCTCCAGCACTTCAACATCCTGGACAGAATTTCAGCTGCAAAGTCAGGTAAGAGCATTCAATGGGCACTCTGGTCTTTGTAAGCAACTCTTTACCCTTCTTCAGAGACACTGCCTAACCAAATTACCTTTCTGGAAATATTCATACGTGCCCCAAGTTCTGCTCATTTGTGAAGGGCAAACAAGCTTGTAAGATCTGGGATAAACTCAGATGATGCATGTCAAATTCATGTTACTCTTTTAACAGCCAGAATCTCACTAACCAGACTTGGTCACATCCTTGTCTGAACATTTTAAGCATAAGAGAATGATCTGATTAGCTGTGACAAGACTCCCTATGTCACCTGCCTTTTGTAGCATGTAGATACTTTACATATGTTCTACAGTCATGCAACTCCAACTGGTGCTAATACCCTTTTCTAAGAGTATTAGAGACCACACCTTCTGTCCCAAGTACTCCTGAAGACTACAGATGTGAAGGTCAGACTACTCAAACTTGAGAAAATTAACTCTTGCCTACCAAGATTGAAAACCCAAACCCTATAGTCTCCTACCACACAACAGCACAGTGCATGGAATATTTTAAAGCAAGTTTCAAAGGCCAGCTATTGTCATCTCAGACCTCCCCTTTTCCAGCTTTTCATCTTTGGGCAACTCATTTGATCTGCCACCTCTTCAGATGAAGAGAGTCAAATCCTAGAGCAAGTACACAGTGAGGTTAAAATGCTTCTGGGGAAGTAGCTTCTGTCCTTAAGCATGAGCTGCTGCATTACAAACTGTGCTACCATGGATCACATCAGCACCAACAGGCACAAAACAAGCTTGTGATCTGCAAGATGATTAATGCAGGACAAATCAAGAGGTTCTTCAAGCTCGATTCTTAATGCTCCAACACAGCAAAAACACAAAAGCATCAAGCCTGCCAGCAGTTGCTCTCAGGCAGTTCAAGCATATTAAAGTGTATTTCCTTTGTAAACTCACTGTATTTCCATTAAAACTTTCAGATCACTAAGGACAAGGGTCTTCCCATGACTTCTAACTGAAGCTGCCGGTGCTTTCAGCTACTACCTCTGAAATTCCTCCCTCTCCTCCTTCCTATTTGTAGCTCTCTCTGCAGCCAAGACAATACACACAGCTCACTCACCCAGGGACCAGAAAGAACTTGGACCAGTGCTTCTAACGGTACCACACACATTTGGTTCTGCTTGGTGACCCTCACCTAGGAGAATAATGCACGTTGCTGCCCTCAGGGTGAAGAAAACAAAGTATTTAATTTCCAGTTCAGTGGAGAGTTTAATTCCCAGGCTGTCAACCTCCAAAGCCTCACACCCCCAAGTCACTTGTGCTCGCCTACTCGGGAACAGTTATGTTAGTGACAACAGATTCCTAGCAACTCCAGTGTATTCGGGATGCTAGCAGCTCCCATGTCTCTTGCTTCACTGCCAGCCATCCTCTTCACTAGATCTGACACTTGAAGATGCTCACTTCTTGGGAAAAACCACTACCGGAGGCAGAAGACACTAATTATCTTTAATACCGAATGCAAAGAGCATTGAATACAACACTCAAATCAGAGGCAAAAAAGAGTGAGGACGACACCCCTTCACCTTGGTCACGACGCAGTGCGTTACCCTGTTAGAAGCAACTTTCTCCTGTAAGACATATAATTCGACACAACACCCAAAAAAGTCCGCGGCGCTGAGGGCGGGAGGTCGGGCTCCCTCCCTCCGCGGAACGCTCGTCTCCTCAGCCAGCCGAGCAGAACCCGCGGCTAGGAACTCGCGTTACGCCGCCACAGCCACGACAGAAGCGCTGCCGAGCGCCTGCTCTCAGGAGAGCGAGCCCGCCCGCCCGCCCCGCCGGCTCAGCCCCAGAGAGGAGCCCCGGCCCCACTCGCTCACTTCGGTCCCGCCACTCGCTCACCTCGGCCCCGCCACTCGCTCACCTCGGCCCCGCCACTCGCTCACCCCGGCCAACCACACCAGCCTCACTACTACCCGCGGCCGCCCTTTATGGCCCTTCAGCGCCGCGCCGCCCCGCCCCGCCCCGGCCCGGCCCGGCCCCCCCGCCGTAGCGGAGGCGGCTCTGGCCGCTGCTCCTGCCGCCGGGCGCTCCGCCCGAGGACACCCGCGGCGCTCGGGGCGGGGAGCGGACGGGGGTGGCCACCCGAGCCCTGGAGCCCTCGACCGCCCCCTCTACACACAGCGCCCAGCAGCCGCTTCCCGCTCCCCCTCCCATATAAATACAAACTTTTCAAAAGGCCCCTCAGTTCAGGATGGACATTGAGGGGCTGGAGCGACTCCAAGGATGAGCAACGAAGTTGGTCAAGCATCTGGAGCACAAGTCCCATGATGAGCGGCTGAAGGAGATGGGATTGTTTAATCTGGAGGAGACGAGGCTCAGGGGAGACCTTCTTGCTCTCTACAACTGCCTGAAAGGAGGATGTAGCCGGGTGGTGATCAGTCTGTTCTCCCAAGCGACAAGGGACAGTCGACAGAGACGACAGTTTTAAGCTGTGGCAGTCTTAAGCTGTGGCAGGTTCAGGTTGGACATTAGGAAGAAATTCTTCACTGAAAGTGAGATTAAACACTGTAATGGACTGCCCAGGGAGATGATGGAGTCACCATCTCTGGAGTTGTTTAAAGGAAGACTGGATGTGCCACTCAGTGCATTATCTACTTGCCACGGTGGCGTGTGCTCATAGGTTGGACTCAATGATCCCAGTGGTCTTTTCCAACCTAATTGGTTCTGTGATTCTGTAAATCTGTGGGCTACGATGAAGACCTGACTGAAATACAACAGGACTTTCCCGAAGGCACCTTGTCTCAGACAGAACAGCAGTCAGCAGAGATCCCAGACGTCCAGCTCTGCCAAATAGTTCTTGGTGATGCTCGACTGGAAACAGCCAAACCAGGCACTCCACCAGAACCTACAAGGATGGGCTCAAGGATGTTACAGCAGTGTTGAAATAGCATGCTACTGGAAACTGTGGCTGATGGGCTGTGGGAAGCTCTGTGCACACGGACAAGGGTGATGGAATGATTGGACAGGACTCAACTTGAAGATGCAATGTCATAAAAATCAGCTGGTAGTTAATAGTGCAGGGTGTGAGATTGTGCGTTCTGGGGCCAAAATTTCAAAATTCCAATTTCTGCTGAGAACACAATGTTTCATCAAATACAGGGGCATCTGCCTTTTGTTAGGATAATCAGGACTCAATAGAAGTGAGGGGAAAAATCAACACAATCAAGGACAGGCCAGCTGACATAATCCTAGTAGAAGTTTAAAAAGTACTTACAAAGCACTGGGAAAAAAATCACCACTACATCTGTTATACTGTTTGGCCATACACAGTCAAGAAAGATGAACTAAAACCTGCACACATATGGAGCTGACCTTGAATGACGAAACTGGAAAGCTCCTTTTTGCCTAGCAAACACAACAGACCTTGTTTCACCAACAAAGCCAAAGCTGAGCAGGAATATGGATGGGTTAGATAATTATTTCTTTTACTCCAATATTGCCCCACTGGGATAAATAACAGGAAACAAAATTACCTATTTAAATTAAAGGATAACATTGACACAAAAAACAGATTTGAGGCAAGTTAGTGTACTGTTGTCCAATGAGATAATCATGATTGTAGAGCCTTGCAGGAGGGAATGGAATAAAACTAGATTTACAATGAAGTCAGAAAAGAAAATACAGTAATTTCACGAGTATAAGGCACACCCTTTTGACTAAAATTTTGGTCTGAACCCGGAAGTGCGCCTTATAGTCCAGTGCGCCTTATATAATGTACAAAGTTGCGAAATTTGCAAACCTGGAAGTGCGAGCTGCAAGCCGAGTTGGGAACTGCGGGAACTGCGGCCGCCGGGCAGGAGGATGCTGGGACATGGTGCGGCTGCCGGCCGGGAGGACGCAGTGCGGCCGCTGGCCGGGGAGAAGCGGGGGGAAGCGACACAGCCGCCGGCCGCAGGGAAGGGGCAAGAAGCGGTGCAGCCGCCGACCGCGGGGAAGCGGTGACAGATGGCGGTGCAGTCACCCACTGCGGGGAAACGGCAACAAGTGGTGCAGCTGCCGACCACAGGGAAGGGGCAAGAAGTGCCGCTGCCGCCATGGGAAAGCGGTGAGAAGTGGTGAGAAGCGCCACCGCCACGGGAAAACCGCAAGAAACAGCGAGAAACGCTGCCGCTGCCGGCCAGGGGGAAGCCGGGACACAGCGCAGCCGCGCGGTGGGAGCTGGGAGCCATGAGCTGTGCCAGCCAGTGCTGGTGGGGGGCAGGCGGGAGTGCCGGGGCCCGCTGCCCGGGGAGAGTGCCTGGGGCTGCGTTTAAAGGCTACACCGATCTTTGAAAAATGTTTGCAAATTAAGCACCTGCCAGTAATTCATTACTTTGTTGCACACCACGCGGCTCCTCGCTGCAAAAAAATAGTGCGTCTTATAGTCCGGTGCACCTTATATGATCTACAAAGTTGCAAAATTTGCCGACTCCCGGGGGGTGCGCCTTATAGTCTGGTGCGCCTTATGGTCGTGAAATTACTGTATGTAATATGATTGCCTGTGGTGGTAGGGAGCTGGACATGAGGATCCAGATCCCTCTCAACACTTCTTTCCTGTGTTTCTAAAATTAGAAAGTGAAATAGGGAACTCAAAGAGAAGTAGTAGCACAAATGAGAGAAGCATAACCACTTGTAAAGAAATGTCTCACCTGGAGATTAAAATAGTGAATGATCTCACCTCTTAAGAATATTTCTTCAGCAAGATTTCTGCCTCAAATAGTATTCTGCCTTTTGGCAATAACTGATGATTTTGGGCAGTATATTTTCTGTTGCCACATGGGGATCAATTGAAGTACTTATTAAGAAATATTTTCTATTGGGAATATTTATTAGATACTGTGATACATGTTATAAAGTAATTCATATTTTATGAAAGATTAATCATGTTTGTATAAATAAAGAGTTTAATAAAGTAACATTAGGAACACTGAACCACAGAGATGAGAAAAGATTGCTTCACAGGATTCCAGCGCTGCAGCTGCTAACAAAGCTGCAATTAGCAAGTTAATAGAACCAGCCCAAATGGAGGTGACTCGTTATGAGGCAGTCCAGGAAACTCCCTGGCCATGAGTACTTGATAATCGCCACCAATCAAGATAACCAGGGTCCTCAGGAAAACCTACATTTCAATACCCAGTTCCTAAACCAAAATCTGCACACATCAAAATTCATCGCTGCCCAGAAACTGTTTTGTCCAGTCCACTGCAGAGAAAAGAGACTACCTGAATATGGGAATCCAGGGCAGAAAAAAAAAAAGGACTTTTGCCCCAGGTCAGAAAAACTGTATAAAAACGGGCTGCCCAGGATGGCATTTGTGAACACAGAGGGATCCGATGCAATAGATGTCAGATCAGCGTGTGTGTTCACCCAGCACCGATCCCGGGCTTGGTGCTTTTTGATTGTGGCTGTTGAAGACCGTATTTCGGTCATAAAAATAAAAAATGCTTATTCAATCTTTTTAATTTGGCTTGATTTGTTTATTATCTCTAACAATCCAAATATAAACAAAGATAAACTGCAGCACATACTACTATTACAGATGTTAAAGTATTAATCAAATGTTCACACTTTACATTATTTATTTAAAAGTTTTTGTTTCACAAAAACATTTGTAAACACAGAGAGGTATCCACTCTATTTTAGGGTGTTTTCCTTACCCTCTGACTTGCAGACCTTGAGTATTTGTCAGGGGAAGAGTACACTGCACAGTAATCTCTGCAGTGAACTTCAACCTCCTGACAATAAGTTTGTTCTTTTTAATTACTTTTCATGTGTAATACATGTTATAAAGTAACTCGTGTTGATTTGTGATTTATGTAAAATAAGTCATGTTTGTATAAATAAAAAAAATAATAAAGAAACTTTAGAACACTAGCCGCAGTGAGAAGGAAAGATTGTCTCACGAGAATTCCAATGCTGCAACTGTTAACAAAGCCGACATTAGCAAATCAATAGAACCAGCTCCAATGGAGGTGGCTCTTTACGAACAGTCCAGGAAAAACCCAAACAATGAGCACTTGCTAAGTATCGCCAATCAAGATAACCAGAGTCATCAGGGAAAACTACATCTCAGTACCTGGTTCCTAAGCCAAAATCTGCACTCATTGAAATTCATTGCTTCCCAGAAATGGTTTTGTCCAGTCCAACACAAAGAAGCTACATGAATATGCGAAACCACGAAAGGAAAGGAGGACCTCTGCTCCAGGCTAGAAAAACTGTATAAAACCAAGACTGACCAAGACAACATTCGTGAACATAGGAGGATCCAAAGCGATCGAGTTTGGATCAGTGTGCGTCACCCAGCACCAAGCCCGGGCTCGGGGCTGTCCTTTTTGATTGTGGCTATCTAGGACCATATTTTGGTCATGAAATAAAAATTGTTTCTTTAATCATTATTAATTTGGCTTGATTCTTTTATTACCTATAACACACGGGTGTCATATATAGGGTCTTTGGGATGGGAATTGGAAATGCCATTGAAGTTGGATGGACCAGGCTCCTAAGCAAATTGCAGGAATAATGAGAAATGGATCTTTGAGTAATGAATGAGCCCATTTACCCCTGAGGAGAAGCTGCCTTCTGCTACCCATCCACCTGTGCAGTGGATTATGGTGCCATGAGGATAGAAAACATGGAAATATACTGCCCACTGCTGAGAAAAGAGATTGAAAATCCTGGGCTACTGCTCAGGTGCTGTGGCTGCTGAGGTGGCTGACAGAGGCCCAGACACAGCTCCAGGGTACAATCTTAATGTTTAGCAGTTATTTAGGACTTCCTTGCTGCCAGCTCTAATTCTATGTCTAGGGAGAAACAATGGGTGATCCCAATCTCTGCAAGACACACTTTCTCCAAGAATGACCGGGATACAGATACAATCCTGCCACAAGATAGTGAGTGCTGGCAGCCACCGCGCCTCTCTGTTCTTGGACAACTGTCATCTCCCCCTTCTCCCACAACTGCTCCATCCCTCATCTCTGCCTGTTGCTCCCGGGTTTCCTCCCAGCTTCCTCCCTCCTCCCCTCTCCTGTACCCTTCTTCAGGATACACAGCACTGGAGGTGTTTCAAAGTGTTTTCAGACAGAGGATGGGGAATGAAGAAGAATCAGCTGGCTCTCGGGAAGGCAGTATGACGAAGGGAAAAGAGTCTGTGAGCTGCCAAAACAGAGGTTAGTATGGAGTTATACTAAAACAGTGCAAATTGCTCATTTTTATCCAGTAAATAGGGCAGCAAATCTGGCAGAAGAAACTCACTTAAAAGCCTCTAAGTCAGCTCAGTGGCACTGTCAGATTAGTTTCCTTATGTGATGCATTGCTGAACACAATATGTCATCATAAATCTTGGTTGCTATAGCCTGTTAAAGCCATGAAGTGAAGCAGAGCTATTAATACCCAGTAGTAGTAGCTGTCAGGCTCCATTCTGTAATTGAACATCAGATCTGCAGCTGGAAAATTCTTTTTTGTCTGACATGGAGTAACTGCAATGTCTGCAGATGCCAAGAGAGTGGAGACAGGTAAGAACATCCCACCCACGCAAGGCTACGATGAAACCCTCCTGCAGAATATCAAGAGTGAGCCTCATTCTCCGTTGTTTCTCCAGCTGCCTCTGCAAGTCTGAGGTTTCCTCCTGGGAGATTAAGCAATTCTTCCTCCTGATACATGGATGAAGGTAAACACGTGAATATGGACACGCAGAGTGTAGTTATGCAGGGAAAGCAACCTTTCAAAAATCAGAAGTTAAATTTGCAGCTACAAGCACTTTGATTGCTGCAAAGTCCCTGCTCTAAGGGATGGGATGCTGCCATGGAGGACTTCCCTGCCCCAACAGAGTTCCAAGCTCAGCAAAACATCCTTTCTCCAACAGGCGAGAAATGGTACCAAGCCCCTTTACCAGCAGGACCTGTGCAAAGTTCCTGCTGCATTTAGATGTGAGGAAGACACAGAAATCCAGAGCTGCTCTCTCTCACATACAGCTTTTTGAAGATGTCCCCA
Source organism: Catharus ustulatus (assembly GCF_009819885.2). NCBI lineage: Eukaryota > Metazoa > Chordata > Aves > Passeriformes > Turdidae > Catharus > Catharus ustulatus. The sequence continues at coordinate 28,181,368 of NC_046222.1, read as the reverse complement.
CTACTTTGCTGTGTGTCACCCCTGGCAACCCAGGTATGGGCTGCAGACTCTTCTCACAAATCCTCTGATATACAGGCCCCAAACTACCCAAAAGCCTGAAAGAACAGAACCACCCCACTGTGCAATGAAAGATGCAGACAAATTCTTCTGGAGGGAAGAGAGTGTTATGCCCAGGCCCCAGTGCTTTTGCTTCCACAGCAGGAAAATCAGTTTTGCCAGTCTGGTTGTGCTGTGAAGATCCAGAGCAGGCAGCCCAGAGAAGCCTGGCATTTTCCTTTCCCTTAGGAAGCAGCAGGGCAGACACACACAGAGATGGAATGCGCTTGCTGGAGAGGGGGCAGCAGCCCATCATCTGACTGGCTTTTTCTTTGCACCTGAGCTCACCCCAACTGCTTAATCAGTCACACGGTTTCCTGGAACCTTGGGGTGAACATCACAATTTCCAGTGGTAGAGGAGAAGATGATGGGGGGAGGTGGAGGCAGAACAAGGGTTTGCAAATGAAAAAAGGGTTTGCAACTGAAAAAAATATTTAATTTGGGAGTTAGGAGCAAATTCAGGACACATTGCCTCAGGCTGCAGGTGGCAAATACAGTAAAGTGTGGGTGGAGAGAAACAGTGAGGTTTAGGGAGTGCAGTTTAGGTCATGTGAAGCTATTAGGTACCGAGCTGTTTGTGGGCTCTGCCCCAAGGACTTATTACTTAGCCCCAGTACAGCTTTCCAGTTTGAAATCACATCTTTTTCACATTCCCTCATTATCCACAGCTTTAGAAAGCAGCATGGAGGACTGCAGTGTTAACACTACCACTAGACTAACCTCTCGGGATCCTGCATCAAGCCCTGCCTGGTTTTAGTTGCAGACAGTACAGCATGGAGGACTGCAGTGCTAACACTACCATTAAACTAACCTCTCGGGATCCTGCATCAAGCCCTGCCTGGTTTTAGTTGCAGACAGTACTGTTTGCCCCTGCATATTCACAGATTTGAAGGTTAACAGAGATTACTAGTCACCCCTTAGTATTCACATAATACCTGGATAATATAACCCTGCTGTAAAACTCATAGCCCCCTCATAGCTTGCAGTTGTCTGCAGACTTTTTTTCAGATCACTCAAGAAATGAATAATCTGTTTTTTCCCCATGGTAGTTTGCTAAAATTGTTATCTGCTTTCACGAGTAAAGGACCATACACAGTTTTATTTTATGGTTTTAATTTCCATCTGTCTTTCTTTTCAGTATGCTGGTTTTTTTTTCCTCTGCTGTTACTGGAAAGTTGTCTGCATTTTAAAATGCTTTTTCAGTAAACATTTTGTTTCTTGCTGGTGGCAGTGGCAACAGGAAGAGAACATTTTGCACATTTATGTAGCTTCAAATAATCTAAATGAGAGCTGTCAGAAACTCCCCACACTCAGATGCACTTTCTAGGTCACATTTATGCAATTTAGAACTGATCCATCCAAAGAGGGGATCTGCCTTTCCCTGGAGCAGCTTGGCAGCTGGACTGCTGCACAATCACACAATCACACAGGCACTAGGGCAAGCATAGGAGGTGAGGCAGGCCGGCAGCCAACTTTGAGCTCCTTGCACCCTTGGAAACCTTGGGTCCCATCTCAACTACAAAGAGTGATCTCAGTCTGCTCAGTGGACCACCAGCACCACATGGAAACTCCACAGATCTGGAAGCTGCTGTCTGTCTGGGGTTACAATACAGGATGTGATAAAAGGTCTATTCTATCACCATCTGTTGAGGGTGGGGGCAGTGATGCATATCTCCATGGGAGATGTTCCGCTAATGGGCCATCATTGAAACCAGGTGGGGCATTGTTCTTTATCTTCTCACAACTCATCCTGCCTCCAGGGAGATATCTTCTGCTAATGGCCCATTGAGTCCCATTGTGTGACTGATAAAATTACTTCATCCCATTGGAAGTTGCTCCAGCCAGGGGGAAAGCCCAGCATTTCTTACCAAAATAAGACAGAGGTTTTGGGACACTAAGGTAGTCCTTTCTCCACTGGACTCCAGAGGGAAGCTGGATTTCTCCACATCACCGCTGGATCTCCGGAAGTAAACTGCACCTTCTACAAGACCACTGCTTCAACTGAACCACAACTGTCACTACAAAAGGACTACAGCCACCATTTAATCGGACTGCTACCAACACCCTGCCTGATGGGGTGTCAGGTTGTACTCTGACTTTTTCAGTGCTTGGGGTTTGTTTCTTTGTAGTATCGTATTTCTATTTTAATTTCCTTAGTAAAGAACTGTTATTCCTAATTCCCATATCTTTGCCTGAGAGCCGTTTGATTTCAAAATGATAATAATTTGGAGGGAGGGGGTTTACATTTCTCCATTTCAAAGAGAGGCTCCTGCCTTTCTTAGCAGGCTCCTGCCTTTCTTAGGTGTCTTAGCAGACACCTCTCCTCCAAACTAGGACACTGTCCCACTGCCCATCTCCCAGCAAGTGCATGCTGTCTGCCGGCACTGATGAGGAAGTGTGTCGTGGGTAGCATCCTCAGCAGCATCTCCATGGTGGCCCATCCCTTCTACAGGATGACAGCTGCTTCATGGTACCCCAGCTCCATCTGCCTCTCCTGCAGGAAAGGGATAACAATCTCCCTTTGCACCCAGTTTCAGTGTCACCTTATCAGGTCTGAGGTGACTGCCAGTCTCACCCCTCTGAGGCTAGTCAGCATCCTATAAGAATCCCAGAGGCCCTTGCAGATGTTTTTTGCAATAGTTTTGCCTTCAGCTGTCTCACACAGAGCCACACTAGAACAATCCCACCAGTGACCGTAAATGGGGCCTTCAGGCTCTTCTATCCCGTATAGTGGAGACAGGGTAAGGTTCTGTGTCCCAGCCATGGAGAGAGCCTTAGCACAGGTCTGTATAATGAAATTTGTAATTTTGCCATAATAAAAAAATCAGGGAGTGGGGGGGGGGGGCACGGAGAGGGCAGGGGAGGAGGGGATCAAGAGCATGGAGCCAGGCTCTTCTCACTGGTGCCAGCCACTAGGACACAGGCAGAAACTGATGCACAGGAAGTTTCTGCTGAACATGACGAAAAATTTTACTGCAAGGGTGATCATTCAGTGGAACAAATTGTCCAGTGAGGTTTTGGAGTGAGAAAACAGCTGTCAAACAAACTTTCTAACACAATTTAAAGTATTACAAAGCAGGGATCCTTTATTATGAGTGTGCTGGACGCCCAGAAGGTATCTTCTCTAATTTAGGTGTGTCCAGAGTAAAATTCCAGTGTGACTATACATATTCATTGCAGTGTACTACCTAGCTAATACAGAAACATCACCTTTCCTAGAACTAATTTGTATGCATGCACCTCCTACTGGAAGTCCTTTATGGCTCTAGAAGGTCATCTAAAGGGGTCTCTGGTGTTCATACTCACTGTGTGCCCCTGAGAGAAAAGCTAATATCTTTGCAAACAATTTGATGGGTGAAGGTATGGGTGTTAAATGGGTCTTAATGTCTCTGCCAAATTTGGGCAGAAGCTTCAAAAACCCACAAGCATGAACTTCTGAATTTTGGGGTAAAATAGTAGGTTCAAGGGGGAATATGTGGCAGGCGGTTTGGGAAGGCTGTACCTTCCGAGTACCTCAGCAATGGGGAAAGGAATAGGGCAACATGCGGCCGGGAGTTTAGGATAAAAAGAGGCTGCACCCTCTGAAACCTCGAGACAGAAAACCCTGTGTGCCCCAGGGGACTCTTCCTTTATTCAAATAAAGTTGCAGGGCTCCTCTGTCTTTTATTTGGACATAAACCTCTGGCGTTTGTGGATTTTCCTGACACCCCTAGTGTTGCAGGTGACCTTGGCCTAAACTTCTCTTGGGGCATGCGCTGCTGCTTCTTGTTACATGGCTTTGCCACCAGAGCCATTATATTCCTCATTATCGGCTTATACATTGGTTGCAGCTACATTTAGCATGCTGTGTGTCTACTTTCTATCTGTTTTACTAGTTAGTATTTAAGTTCTATTTGGCAAATTCAAGGGGAACTGAAAATTTCTGTTCTCTGTGTTCTCTGTCAGGAATCTCCCTCACTGGAGATACTCCAGGAGCGTCTGGACACAATCCTGTACCATGTGCTCTTGGACGACCCAAGAGCAGGGAGGTGCGACCAAATTACCCACTGTGGTCCATTGCAACCTGACTGTTGCTGTGATATATGTTTTCTGAACATTTGTAAGGGGTGGGGGGAAAAAGGACGAGTTAAGGCAGACATTCGCGGCCGCAGGGGGCACAACCACCCCGCCACGCACAGTCGCACAACGATTACTACAGAAATCATTCCTTCCGTACTGCCAAGGGAAACGGAAAGCGGTGCCGTGCTGGGGGCGGCACTTCCCTCCCGCCTCCCGCAGCCATGGCGGCTCCCGGCGGGATGGTGCCGGTGCTGGCAGGGCTCTACTTGGGCGGCGCGGAGTCGTGCTCGTCCCCAGAGGCGCTGTCGGCGGCGGGGGTGGTGGCGGTGCTGACGGTAGACGCGGAGGAGCCGCCGGCCGTGCCGGGGGTGCGGGCCATGCACGTCCGGGCGCGGGACGAGCCCGGCGCGGACCTGCTGAGCCGCCTGGATGAATGCGCCGCGTTCCTGGGCGCGGCCCGGGCGGGTGGCGGCGCCGCGCTCGTCCGCTGGTGAGCCCGGAGCTGTGGCGGGGCCGAGCGCTCCCCACGGCCGCTCTACCGCTGACGGGCCGCCCTTGCCTTGCAGCCACGCCGGGGTGAGCCGCAGCGTGGCCGTGGTCGCCGCCTACCTGATGAAGACGCAGGGGCTTGGCTGGGAGGAGGCGCTCGCCGCTGTCAGGGCCGCCAAGCCGGACGCGCAGTGAGTGCCCGCCCGCGCCGTGTCCGCCCACCCTGCGCTCCCCTCACCCCCCTCACGCCCTCTCCTCTCGCCCCCGCCGCAGAGTGAACCCGGGCTTCCAGGGGCAGCTGAAGCTCTACGAGGCGATGGGCTGTGCTGTGGACACCAGCAGCGTCCTGTACAAGCGGTACCGGCTGGAGATGCTCAGCGAAAGGTTCTCTGGTGAGTGGGAGCGTCGCGGGTGCGCGAAGCAAAGTCTCCTAAGGAGGGGAACGAGCTGTTCCAGAAAGAAAGCAGAAGGCCCTGTAAAAGGGGCTTGACTTTGAGTGCTGCTTTCAAAGCAGCTGAGGCTGGACTTGGCTAGGGCAAACATTCATGTTATACCAGCCCCAGAGAATCCCAGCTCATCAGTGCGGGAAACACGTGCCTTTGAGAGATGCGTGGGAAATAGGATCTGTAAGGGGCTGAACTCTTTAGCAAAGTGCAAAAAATGGTAAAGGTCAATTTGATACTTTTTGTAATTTTTACATCCCTGGCAAAGAAAACAGCATCTTCAGAAAGTATGTCAGTGTGATGAAAAAATAACTTACAAAACTTGAGATGAAGTTGAAATTCGGGTAGTGAAGTATACTTTCACACTTTACAGCAATTTCACGACCATAAGGCGCACTCCCTGGGAGTCGGCAAAATTCGCAACTTTGTAGATCATATAAGAGGCACCAGACTATAAGGTGCACTTTTTTTTTTGCAGTGAGGCTCTGCCCCCAGCTTCCCCCGCAGGGTTGCTGGACGAGGCCCCGCCTCAACCCAGCAGCCATTGGCCCCCGGGCCCGCCTGTACCCAGAAGGGGCAGTGCCGCGGGCCCCCTGGCTCACCTTCACCCGGCAGCCATGGGCCCCTGGGACTGCCTGGACCCGGGAGGGGTGGGGCCGCGGGCCCCCTGGCCCGCATTCACCTGGCAGCCATGGGCCCCCAGGCGTGCCTCCACCCAAAAGGGGCGGTGCCGTGGGCCCCTGGGCCCGCCTCCAGCCGGCTGCCATGGCACTTCCGGCTCCTCCCACGGCTCACAGCTCACACTTCCGGTTTGGCAAATTTCGCAACTTCGTACATCAGATAAGGCGCACTGGACTATAAGGCGCACTTCCGGGTTCGAGGGAAAATTTTAGTCAAAAGGGTGCGCCTTATAGTCGTGAAATTACTGTAATTTGCAAAATATATATGTGCATATCTGTAATTTTAGAGTAAAATAATAATCTGGAGCTTTTATTGCAAGATTTTAGTGTTGCATACTCAACGTGATGGTGCTGTTGCCCTTTATGCGTAATTGTCCTTAGCAGTTCTCATTTGCAAGCTGACTTTCTGTATTTTGGGCACTAAAACATTGGCACAACTGCTCAGAAGCCTCCTCTGCCTTTACTTTCTGTTGGAGTTGCAGGAGTAAGAACATAAACCAAAATATAATTATTTTACCATGGTTGAGGTCATAGTCTAGATCCCAGTTTCTTGCCTTAAGCAAATCCCAGTCTTAGGCATGGTGGGATGAGGCTCTTTTCTTTTTACCTTAATGTATTGGAATTGCTGAGAGAACAAATGAAAGGGAAGAAGATGGCTCCTGCAGGCAGTGACTGGGGCAGACTCGTAGTCCTGTCTCGATCCCAGGAGTGCAGCATGGCTGAGCTGATCTGATTCTCAACATGGTCCTAACGTCTCTGCAGAACCTCAAGACTTGCCCCGAGAAGTCTTTGCAGTTGATCCTACCACTATATGTCAAAATTTGAAAACAGAGTTTCTCTACAGATGCAGGAAATGCAGGTACTTTATATATATAAAAAATACATGTTATTATGTATTTATAAAATATTTTATATTTCTCCTTAAAATGCCGTTGTGAAATCCACTCAAGAGAAGAATAACCTGTGTAAATCAATGGGCATGTCATTGTTGTCAGCTCAGGGATGAGCTGTTGCCTAAGTTTCCATACCGCATTTGCAAAAAAAAAAAAAACAACAAAAAAACCAACAAGTACAAAATACAAAATTTTTTGTTCCCTGGAGTGGTGCTTGTGAACCTTTTAGACTAGTCAAAAATGTAGAATTTGTACTCCACTTTCTTTAGAGTCAGGAGACCTTATATGCCTATTTTCTATTGTCTTTATATTTGCCCAGTTAAGAAAAAACATTTGTTTTGCTTCTTTTTTCCCATGTCCTGGAGGGCAGACGTGCTCTGTTCCGTAGTTCCAGCATTTTGTCCCACACAGAAGGAAGCAGACTGACAGCGTTTGCCCACAAGAGGATAACAGACTCTGCACGGCTGTCTGGGAATGGCCAGGAAAAGTGTACCTCATACTTCATCGAGCCCGTGCAGTGGATGGAACCAGCATTGCTTGGAGTAATGGAAGGACAGGTGAAATGGAGAATACACATTGGTTTTTTTGGTAAAGGCAGAACTGTGTTTCTTCCTGAAAGGAAAACTCCGTGCAAGGTGCTCCCAGCGTTTCTGGCGTGAATTTTACAGCTTATGGGCAGATTCTTAAATGTAAAATATTCTTTTACAAGGAAATGAGCTGGTGCTGTGCTTGAGCTAACAACACCAGACAGGATGTTGGACAGGGTTTATCTGCTGTTTTTATTATAAGAAAGATCTGTGGGACTTCAGAAGCCTGTTGTGCTCTCAGGCTGAGTCTTTTGGATTCTGGTAAAACTGTCTTGGAATTCTACCAGGTCCCAGTACACCCTCCCTTCTGCCAGCACAGCTGCCTGCTGCACCTCAGGGCTAAAGAAACCTTCCAGTTTGGCTTTTTGGCCTGTTTTTAACTAGATCCACATCAAAACTTATCTTAGACTGAGTCCTGGGTTTTTCTTGCAGCTTCTGTGTCCCAAATGCATGTCGAAGTTGGGTTCCTTCAGCTGGAGAGGGGACCAGTGTTCCTGTAGCCGTTGGGTGACTCCGGCCTTCCAGATCCACAAAAGTCGAGTGGATGAAGTGAGGACACTGCCAGCTGGTAACTTCCAAATTGCCAAAACCTGAACTCATCACTTCACTTGATTTCTTAATATCTACTGAGAACTATTAGTCCATGGTTGCCAGGAAATGAGCTTATGACTTCCACCCGTTTGTGAGGTGGTAGAATTACTTGAACACCTTCAGCTTGCTGTATTTCTTAATATGTTCTAGAAAATAGGTTGTGATGTTTTTAGTGTATTAATTTATGTGTTGCTATTCACAGAAGGTCTCAACTCCTTCTTCAAAAGGAGTTGCTGTGCCCAGTAGTGCTGCTCAGCTTCTAATCCAAAGTGTCAAGTGCCCTAAAACGGTACAATTACAGTAATTTCACGAGTATAAGGCGCACTTCCGGATGTCAGCAAATTTCCGAACTTTTTCCATATATAAGGCGCACTGGTGTATCAGGCGCACTTTTTTTTTTTTGCAGCGAGGATCTGTGCACAACAAAGTAATGAATTAGTAATGGAATTGCACGATTGCAGGGTTTACTGGTCAGCTTGGGGCTGGGCAGGCTCAGCCCTGCTCGGGGCTGCCGCCCGGGGCCGGCCCCCGCCCAGCGCTGCCACCGGAGCCAGGCGGGCTCAGCTTGGGGCTGCTGTGGGCTTGCACTTTCGGGTTGGCAAATTTCAGAACTTTGTCCATATATAAGGTGCTCCAGGGTATAAGGCGCACTTCCGGGTTCGGATCAAAATTTTAGTCAAAAAGGTGCGCCTTCTACGCATGAAATTACTGTACATTCCGTTTGCATGCCTGGCAGCAAAAGGCAAAATACCTGCCCTAAGAGTATTCACTACTTTGTAACTCTTTCATGTAATGTGTGAGGAAATTGTGCAAGCTGTAATGGAATGGGAGAACTGAAGTAAAGAGTCCAAATTACTGCTTACAGTTTTAAAGGAATCCCTAAAGTGATGAAGTAATTTTTTTTAAGCAAACTGTGACCTTTTGTAATGGGTTGCTGCATACACCACTGTGGCATAGGTTTGGTTTGACATAAGAAAAAAGGACAGATGAAACCTAATTTAAATCAATTTTATTTTCATTGACTTGAACAATTTTTTTAATATTTATTTTTTTACACAATTTCCAGCAACATACGTTATGAAATATACAAGATAAAGTACATGGTGGGGTTCTGCCTATGTTGTAATTCCTTCCACAGCTGTGGAAGGAAGACTTGCAGGACACAGTGAACATCAGAATCTCAACACTGAAAACAAGACACAAGAAGGACAAAAATATATATGAAACTTTGAACTGGTCACACTTGAGGGCCACGTACAGCACAATAAATATTAGAACTGCATTATCTTAGATATCTTCTGTAAAGTTTATAACATCCTCTATTTAAAGAGATAAGAACATCTGGTTTCTAGCATGAAATGCTACATTGTACAGTGGTGAAGGGTACAAACGATGAGCCCAGCTTGGATGGTGGCTACTCATTCACACATGCTCATTGATAAAATAAGCAGCATACACCAAAAATGTAGTGAGCTGTAAACTTAAGCATTCACTAACAGAATATCAGCTGGCGGAGCAGTTTCTTCTTGGGAAAACCAAAAATAGTCAATCCCTTTAAGTTTCAGCTGGGCTCTTCCCTGACAAACAGTGGGTTGATACCATAATGGAAGTGGCAGCATTTGGTCCGTAGCAAAAGATCTCTTTGCATCACTACTGTTCAAAGCTGGAGCCTGTGGAAATACTTCAGTGCAGAATTAACGCTCAAGTAGGCACAGTGTCACCAACAACAGGTGCTGTCTCGGGACTAACAAAGCAGTAGGTGGAAGCTGGAACCCAGATGGGCACAGGATGCCACCTGACATAATCAAGAGGGAGAGACAGGAGAGGATGCTAGCATCTCTCTTGCATTCTGAAGCAATGGGATGAGTGCTGGGCTCAGGGAGTTTGACAGAAAGGCTGTGCTCTGCTCATTCCTCGTCTTAGTCTAGTTTTACCAATAAAAAAGCCTAAGAGACAGCAGTTTCAGCTGCTTGACAGAGTGCTTCCAGAGCACAGAGCAGAAGACCAGAGCCACTGCTTTCTCTTGCATCGTAACCAACAAGGCAGGACTAAATACATTTTGTACTCATCAACCTTCCCCCATTCACATTGTTCTATACACAAGAACTGGGGACCTTCTGTGCCACCACCCAACAAGCCATGTGAGCACAGGTGGAGGAAGGCGGCTAAGCACGTGCTTTCTTTTCCTTGGTGTAACCTAGGCATTGCACTGGGGGCAACTGCACTGGCAGAACACCACCAAGGAAGGACCACGCTGTGTTCAGCACATGTGGAATCACTGTACCTTGCCAACCATGCCCTGCAGTACATGGCAGCAGTCACAAGCTTCACAAAGTAAAGCAGTTGACTGTCAGGAAATTTTACAGGCTAAATGGGAGCCAAGAAGGTAAAATTCTGCTGGAAGCTGAGTACCTATGGCTTTGATTTTAGTCCAACAGTTCTATCCGTATTAAGTAGGGAGATAAAATTGTATTTCTCCAGTGTACAAAATTATATCAGTCGCTCATACATCATGAGCTATATGCTCATCTTCTAGTTAGTCCCTTCTTGGAGAGGACCAGAACTACCACATTTCAATACCAAAAGACTCAGCTGAGAGACTCAGAAATGACAGAGTAGTGAAGAACTTTTGGTTGTATCAACATGTCATCAGAATATAGTAAAAAATTCTGTTTGAGAACAGGGAGTTCTACATCTGATAGTCACTTAGCAAAGTGGCAGGTGTAAATGCCCTTCCCACTGCCAGCTCGCAATGTACTGCGTGAAGACCTACACCTCTGCCAGTGCAGCTCAACTGGTTACACCCGAGGTGAAAAAGACTGGTTACCAGGAGAGCTGGGAGACGAAAGTTGAATTTTTTCCCACCCTAGAAGTGTACAACAGCATTTCCTCACTCAGCCAGGCCCAGTCACACATCACTCACCACTGCAGACACACAAAGCAATTCCAAATAGAAACTAAGAGGAATGTTTTTTGTAAAGACACTCTCTGAGTATGAACAGGGGAAACACAGGATTATTTATCAACTCAAGTACTGTTGCATCATTCTTGTAAGGTAGGGAAGCAGAGGAGCTGAGATGAGGAACTGAGAGGACAAACTGGAGTGGTCACAGAGGTCAAGTCTAGTCTTCCAGACTGCGAAATGCATTCTGCATATCCTCAAACAGCTGAGCATAGTCCGCCTTGATTTTTGTTTCACCATCTTTGACAGGGTCCTGAAAGAACACAGCAAATAAACAAATTGTCAGGAAAAGCTCCTGATACTTTAAGTCAGTCTTGGTTTGTCACTGCTGAAACCTCTTGACCTCACGATTAGCACTTGCCAACTACAGAGCAGGCATTGTAGCTGTCTTTGATTCCTGTCTGTCTCACCAACAGCCACAGGGTTTAAATCTCATTCTCTTCACATTAGTGAGCAGGCAGAATGGGTACTGGAAAGAAATTTTTTTTTTCCATGAGCAATGGTTAATGCACTGAAAAGCAACTGATTTGGAAAGCAATCAAAAATACTGAGGTCTTGGCTAATGCTGGGTGATTTAAGAGCTGCAGTGATTAATACCAGCTCCTACCCCACACCAAATGTAGTGTATCTCCAGTAAGTGGAAGAGTTACTCTGCCATTTATTAGAGGTTGTTTGGTTCAAATTAAAATGTATTGTGTAATTATAAAAAATCTCAAAAATATCTTTATACAGCTTCATTTTCTCAGAATACTTTTCATGAAAGACAAAGGTAAAATATGTAACTATAAGGTTTGCTCTAAGGCTAGAAGGTTTTCTCTGCAAGAAGCATTAACTGTCAGGCTGTGAAATTTGTTCAATGTCTTTCCCATTTTCCTCTGAGTGCTAAGATCCTCTGGGTCAGTGCAACTGTTGGTAAACACAGAGGCCTTACACATGTGGATGCACTACTTCTTACATTATACCTCCAAAGTACCCAAACCACAGGATACAGGACATCTGAATCCTCACACTTGTCAGACTGTTACCTGGGGAATATAATTTTCCTTTCATAACTATTAAATGTCCAGCTCCACTTAACATATATGCACTCTCTGGATTCCCTTTTTCAGCCATGGTGTCCACTGCTTTGCTGTACTGCAGATGCCTGCTGCTGGGCCAGAGTTTGTAGGTAGTGTTTGAATTACCCTATCTCTACATAACCAGCTCTCAAAGCTCATGTCCCCAAGGGCATCTTATGTTTTTGATGCTTTGAGAATATATACCAGGAGCCCACTTACTGCAGAAACAAGCCAGTACCCTGCAGGAACAGAATACATTGCCATGTAGAAAATTAATTCTAAACTTATTTAATCCAATGCTACTTGTTCTCCAAAGATTTGCAGTATTGACTTACATGAGTTTTAACAGAGTAAGCATTATATTTCATAGAGGATATCAGTCAGTATCACAAGTTACTACTGTCCTACCAGTAACTGCTACAGCAGCATGCTCTGGATGAATTTTAGTAAAACTGTACCCTAAAATGATGGCTACTGAAGTTAACCAGAGCAGGTGCTCCAATTCAATTGTTTTGTCTTAAGCCCATGCTAAAGCTACAGTAGTTTCACGATTATAAGCCGCACCTGATTATAAGCAGCATTTCCAGGTGTCGGCAACTTTTGTTTCTTTGTCAATATATAAGCCACACCAGAATATAAGCTGCAATTTCGTTCACAGCGAGGATCCATGTGCAGCTTTCACAAAGTTGCCAATTAGTAACAGAATCGCGGGATTGCTGGGTTTTACTGGCTCGGCTTGGGGCTGTGTGGGCTCGGCTCGCTGCTGCCCCACTGCTGCCTGGGAGCGGCCACCAGCTCAGGCCCCGGTACCCCACTGCCACCTGGGAGCGGCCCTGGCCCCGCTCCCCCACCGCCTGGGAGCGGCTGCCAGGAAGTGGTCCCAGCCTGGCTTCCCCGCCACCGCCTGGGAGCGGCCCCGGCCCGGCTCCCCCGCCGCTGCCTGGGAGTGGCCGCCAGGAAGAGGCCCCGGCCTGGCTCCCCTGCCACTGCCTGGGAGCGGCTGCCAGGAAGTGGCCCCGGCCCAGCTCTTCTGCCGCCGCTGGCCCCAGCCCTGCTCCCCCCATTCATATATTGGCCGCTCCGGATTACAAGCTACAGTTTCGGATTCGGACCAAAAATTTTAGTCAAAAGGGTGCAGCTTATAATTGTGAAATTACTGTACCCTTCCCTTTCCCTCCCCACTTCGAGCAGTCCCTTATATAAAAGAGACAGGTATAAGCAGCCTGAAGTTTAAATCCAGGGAAAAACTGAATGATAGAAATGTTGGCTGAGCTATTTTAATTAGAAGTTAAGGAAAGAAACTCTCTGCAATAATATAGGAAGTGTCCCACGAAGTTTGGCTTCAGGCTGCTTCTCTCTGATAATAATCTCCTTAAAACATGTTATAATATTTTTACAGAATTTTATCACAAAACCTCTGAAGCAAAGAAGAAAATATGCTTGTACTGTTACCATGATTATATGTAACACAAAAGAGTGCAGAAGGTGGGGTTGCCAAGGCTGTGCAGTCAGCATCACCTGACTAGATTTCTGCACTGACCATTTCTGTGCTCAAAATCCAGTTCTTTACTGTCTTCAAAATTATGGCAAGAGTGTCTGTTCAGAGACTTTTATCAAACATCTTTGGTCAACATCACTGAGTCAGTATTTCAGAGGCTCTGGAAGCTCTCAGGAAGCAGGACAATCCACTTCCTTACAAACATACCTTGAACTTCATGGAGGTAAGTCTGTAGAGGATTTCACTCATGTTCTCTCGGATGATGGACCACGTGATCTTATTGTCACTCTGGGCTGTGGTTTCTACGGCACGGCGTGCCATGTCATAAAATGCAATCATGTTGGAAAGCATTCCCACTGTTTTATAGAAAGGGCAGAACCTGATAGAATAGAAGAGAACCTGTCACACATCTTGGAACAGTTAACGGCATTCTCCCCTAAGAGACAGAGTACCAACTTGCTTTACTCCAGGGATTTTTAATGTATACTGCCAAAGGAGAAGGACTGCCTCAAATAGGTCCTGCATTTTTAAATAGTCAAATTGCAGGCCAAGACAATCATCCCAAAGCTGACTAAAGCTGAGGTTTCTAAAGCAGTACCCAAACATTCAGGCAAAACAGGGAGAACAGGAACCATTGCTCTACAAGTCTCACATTTCAATCTCTGCCGATCCTAACAAGTAAAGGGAAACAATGAGCCCCAGCATAATTCCTCCTTCCTGTTCTGTGCATCAAGGGAGCAGGCTTCCTCCTAACAGCCTGGGTTGACAGCTCTGCAAGTTTCTTTACTCACAGGAAAGGGAGTGCTCACAAGAGCACTTCATATAGTTCAAATTTTAATGGTTAGGTGAGTGCCATAAAAGGTACCTACCTCATTATTTATGTGCTATTTCCTGTGCTTCCTACAGCATATACACATATCTGCCCTAGTAACTGATCAAAGGCACACACTGTTATAAAATGATGGATGTCTACATTTTTAGTGATGAAGTACTTGAGACTTCCTGATTTACCTGGGCTAGGGAGTGAGGTAAGTACAGGCTGTTAAAACACAAGGATAGCATGGAAAGAAAAGCAGAGTTCATTAGGGTGAAAGAAAGACTAAGGGTTTTTTTGATGGATCAAACTTACTCAAGAATTATGCAGTAGTAACTGAAAGCAGATTCTTGCAGTCCCCTGTGTATTGATAGAATAAACAGGAAGACTTTGGATGTTGTCTGTGAAAATAAAGCAGTCCTGTCCTCTTCCTCACATGCTACTGCAGAAACATTTGCTAACAGAACAATAGAGGAGGACCTGGGAACCCCGGAGGGTGCAGCATGCCATCAGAATGGATAAGACAATATGAATGCACTGTTGAATTGTGCTACCTAAGCACAATTCTACCACTTCTTTACGGACAGTAACATTAATGTCTGCACTGGTCAGTTTCCATATAAAATAACTCTATCAGTCCAGACTGCACAGGACTAAGAGAGCAGAGTGACCAATCAGATCTCACCTGTCATAAGGCGTGTAACCATTCTGCTGCAAGAAGTCATCTTTTATTAGCTTGGCAACTTCCAAGGTAATTTTATCTGTTTCTGCCAAGGAAGCCTAGAAAAGTAAGGTAAACACTTAGTTTAGTTCTCAAGTCGATGAAGACACAGTATGTCCTGGCCAAGAACAGGTGTTTTTCAGTATCTGTGTTCTTCCCACTCTCCTAAGATAGCATCAAGCAGAACTCTGTTTTTTGGGTATTTCTCACTCCCTGCAATAGAACAGCCAATTTAATAGACTGCCAGATTAAGATGCGCCAAACAGTAAGTCTGTTTTAGGTCTATCTAATGATAAGAGAACTTCCTTCCCACTGTTTTAAGACCATGAAAAAGCCACCAGACATTGAAAATGCACATGACTTTGCTATGAGATACATTGAAACATCACCCTCCGCCATAAAGAGAAATTAATTTTTACCTTCCTCAATCCTTCTGGAAGAAAGACTAGATCTCAGCATGCCAGATCAAGAAGCTAAAGGATTTGGTACTAGTCTGCACCATTACCAATGTCCTTTTCCCACCTGGCATTTAAGAAAAAAGGAGCTTACGACAATGCCTGTCATACTCCACAGGACAGCCACAACCCTGCTGCACACTTGCTGCTCTTGGCACCACAGGTTGCTCTTCTCCTCCTTCATCATCCTTTTGCTAAAGGGGCCTGATTGAGCTTTAAGTAGCCTCAATTGCTTTCTAGACACGAAGTTTGAACCTTCTTTCATGAGGAGACTACCAGAATTCAGAGCATACTTCCACAATTCCCCCTTTCTAAACATTTGTTGCAGTTTTTAGTCAAGCCCAGACAGAAAGGAACTATCAAAGCTAACATCTGAGACAAAAAACACCAGTTCCAATAATTCTATTATAAGAACAATGCCTAGTCAGAAGTACTGGCTTATCAATATCCCTTCCACACCAAGGACCCAATCCTACCCTGCTTTGCAAACCAGTCTTTTAGAAGATAGTTTTGTAAATAGAGAACTGCGGAAAGTTCTATGACCCCATTTCCTTTTCTTCAAAAGACACATCTAGAGAAGAGAGCTCTACTGGGCAAGAGCTGATGAAAGGTGTCATCTTGGTTGGACTAGAACATCCGTGAAGAGACAGAGCACCATGAGCAAACTTCCTTCAAGTACAGTAATTTCACGATTACAAGCTGCACCAATTCTAAGCTGCACTTCTGGGGTGTCAGCAACGCTTCGTTTTTCCTCCATATACAAGCCATGCCGGATTGAAAGCCGCACTTTTGTTCGCGGCGAGGATCCGTGTGCAACTTTCACAAAGTTGCCAATTAGTAAGAGAATCATGGGAATGTGGGGTTTACTGGCTCGGGGCTGTGTGGGCTTGGCCTGGCCCCCCCGCCGCCGCTGCCGCAGAGCTGCCCTGGCCCAGCTCGGCTCCCGCCTCCCCCGCCAGGGAACGGCCCTGGCCCGGCTCAGCTCCCGCCTCCCCCACCACGGAATGGTCCCAGCCCAGCTCAGCTCCCGCCTCCCCTGCCACAGAGCTGCCCCGGGCTCAGCTCCCTACTCCCCCGCCGTGGAACTGCTCCAGCCCAGCTCGGCTCCCGCCTCCCCCGCCATGGAGTTGCCCCAGCCTGGCTCGACTCCCGCCTTCCCCGCTGCAGAGCTGCCGTGGCCCGACTCAGCTTCCCCTCCCCCGCTGGGGAACAGCCCCGGCCCAGCTCAGCTCTTGCCTCCCCCGCCGCGGAGCTGCGCCCTGGCCCGGCTCGGCTCCCCCTCCCCCACTGGGGAACGGCCCCGGCCCGGCTCGGCTCCAGCCTCCCCTGCCAGGGAGCTGCACCGGCCCAGCACGGCTCCCGCCTACCCCGCCGCGGGGCTGCTGCGGCCTGGCAGGGCTCCCCCTCCCCCTGCCGCAGAGCTGCCCTGGCCCAGAACGGCTCCCCTCTCCCCCGCCAGCCCCGGCCCCACTCCCCTGCGGCCACCGGGGGCATCCCTGGCCCAGCTCAGGGCCGCGCAGGCTCGGCTCGACGCTGCTGCGTGCTCGCATTTCCAGTTGGAAAATTTCTGAACTTTTTTTCATATATTAGCCACTCCGGAATACAAGCCACACTTCCGGGTACAGAGCAAAACTTTAGTCAAAATGGTGCGGCTTATAATCGTGAAATTACTTAGTACATGTTACTACACACTACTACAGCTCTGTAAATCCTCATAGCTCATCTGAACATTATGGAATTAAACTACTGTCAAGTACATGCCAGGAACCTGCCAATTATCATCTTTACAGTGCCAAGCTGAAACAGAGTTTTTACTGGGTCCTTTCTGAGAGCTTTCAATGGAAATTTTCCTATTCAAGTTTAGTTTTCTCTTCAAAATGTTGAAGTGAAAAAAGGAAATTGAATGCTTGCAAAATGGAGCCACATGTCACAGGTTTCCAAAGAAAAAACAAATTATCAAAAGTTTTTTAAAAAGCAGACTTCACTTTGTTTCTACAGGCCAGCTTGTAAATGCCAATACCTCTGTCCTGAAGCTGGTAACAAGTTAATCAACTGTAACCCTTCAGGTGACTTCAACAGTAAAGATGGGTTTGCAAAATTTCTCTACAAAGACCGTTTCCAATGGAATAGCACTTTGAGTTGCAGCCAAGGGCATTTCAACAATACTAGAACACTGAAGCAAGTTTAAAGCAAGCAGTAGGTGTCCCACAATCCCATTTACATGAGAAAAGTAGCACCAAGCTAAGGCTTAGCAAATCTGAAGAACTATTTGTCATTAGAAGTCAAACAACATGTAGGAAATTTGGAATAAAACACAGTTAGAGGTGAGAGAGTCTGACATCCCCCAGTGATCTTTTGTGTGCAATGGGAATCCATCAGGTCTGCTCTAAGACAATGTCAAAAGCCTACACTAACTATAAGGAAATGGAGGATGGCTCAATGACACCACATCTGGTCACTCACCTTCCCCACAAGCTGCACAATCTCTGCAAGGTCCTCTTCTTCCTGTAGGATCTCTTTGGCCTTGGTCCTGAGAGGGACAAATTCTGTGAAATGCTTGTCATAGTACTCATCCAGGGCTCGCGTGTACTTACTGTAGCTGATCAGCCAGTTCACAGATGGGAAGTGCTTGCGCTGGGCCAGTTTCTTATCCAGGCCCCAGAAAACCTGCCAGAATCCAGAAAGGTCAATCAGCTCTCCAAATCAAAAGTAAACTGAAATAATTGAAGGCAATTTGAAAAAATACAGAGAGCAAGTTGAACAAGTTGGAGTTATGCATGGCAAAGGCTTCACAAATGGAAGCCTGGGAGCCTGTTAACTATAGAAGTGACAACAAACAACACTTCTCAAAAAATGATGCAACTTTTAAGCTGAGTTCAGATTTATTCAGCTTGAGACTGCTCATCAGAGAGCAATCAGCCATAGCAATGACAATATTTGAGTCTAAGTAAAGAGGAGACCAAATAGATGTAACTGCTTTTCCCAAAACTGCATACAGTTGCAAGACAGTCCCTCAGCTTCTCTGAGGGCTTTTTTGTGGTTTTAATACACCTATATTAAGAGTGGTCTGCTTTTCATCTCAGCTGCAGTGCAGGTCAATGAGCAGCACTTACGAAGGACACAGGACATTGTTGGAACAAATTGCTGCCTTTACTCCCTCTTTCCAAAGGGATCTCAAACACATCAGTTTGAGACCATCTCACAAGGTCACCTTCTACAGTGTTAGAACATTTTGCAAAACACCCCACAACACTGCCTGTGTCAAATCAAAGCTCTCTCACCCCAGCCACAGCCACAAATGTGCTGAAGTACAACCATCTGGAGTCTAACAAAGTGGACAGAAGAGCTGCAACATTGTGGGACGTACCTGAACAATGCCCAGGGTAGCAGATGTGACAGGATCAGAGAAGTCACCACCTGGGGGAGAGACACTGAGCAGGAAGAAACAGGGAAAGGTTATCAGAGTTGTTTTCACAGTGCAAACTGAAGTTTGGACTGAACATATGACTGACTGCACAGCTCAGTGCACAGAAACCAGAGAAGTCAACATGATTTCAAGTGAATAACAGATTGCAATATGGTTGCAGAAAGTGCTTGATGTATATACCACATAGGGGTAAAATAGTTACATCAGTGACTGATTGACAATATTAAGGTGTAATTTCAGTCACATTAGCTCCAGGTAGCAACTCCAGTTTGGATCATCAAACTTGTCTCAATTGGAACAGATTTAGCAAGAGTGCTAATAGAACATCATGAATACACAGTACAGTGATTTTACAGGAAACAACAGCATAATCTGAAATGACCTGCCTGCCACCACAGGGCAGCGCCGGGCCGGGGTGAGCAAGCCCAGTGGCAGCGGCAGCTGGCCCCGAGCGACCCCGCCGAGCGGCCCCACCGAGCTGGGCTACCTGGCCCCGTCAGTAGCCCCAAGCGGGCCGAGCCTGCACAGCCTTAGCCGAGCCAGTAAACCCCGCCATGCCGCGATTCTGTTACTATTTGGCAACTTTGTTGCACGCGGGTCCTCGCTGCGAACGACAGAGCGGCTTATAATCAGGTGCGGCTTATTTATGGACAAAGAACGAAATGTTTGCCAACACCCAGAGATGCGGCTTATATTCGTGAAATTACTGTATTTCATTTGTGCTTGACACTCCAATACATACCTTCCCAGAGATTAAAAAAAAAAACCTCTTCAAGTCTTAAAAGAAGAAAGCCCTTATGTATGTATGTTGTGAACAGCAGAACTAAGCAGAGCAAAAACAAATCAGCTCTGCGTGTTTTTGCAGATGCCAGAGGCCTCCTAAAAAAACACAGGGAATCTACTTTGCCCAAGGTATGATACACAAACCAGTATCACCTAGGAGAATGCCTGCAGACACCATACTTTTCACAGCACATTGCAGCCTGAGATATGCTGCTCCACAGAATTCTACTCTATTTGAGCATGAGAGTCATGATTCATTATGCCCTCAAGTGCACACACTGCTGGCTCCAACTGCCCCTTCCTTCCTGCTCTGAGCATGGTTTGACACACTTTTCAGAGAGCTCTAATGACATTCTCCCCTGAGCCACTTGATCTGATTGCTGTGCCTATGATTCTGCACCTTACAGAGTTACCTATCCACATCAATTCCTCCTGCCCTGCCCCCCCACACAATTTAACAGCAGTTCTGGGTGAACAGAGACTAAGTATCTACCTACTCATTCCCATATTTTTATGTTCTGCAGCTGCACACAGCAAGAAGACCTTTTTATCAGAAAAAAAGGTACCATGTCATACAAAAACAGCAGGGAAGAACTGCAGCCAGTGCAGAGACAAAGCAATGCAACACTCACGCTCCAACAATGCTGACACTGCCTTCCCTCTCAGGATTTCCCAGACACTTCACTCTCCCAGCTCGCTCATAGAAAGAGGCCAGACGGGCACTGAGGTAGGCTGGATAACCGCTGTCTGCAAACACCAACATACAGATTTAGTCAAAGGCTCAGAGTCTGAAGGGCTGCATTTACAAGACTAGACTGAGGAAAGACTACTCACCAGCTGGCATTTCAGCCAGTCGCCCTGAGATTTCCCTGAGGGCCTCAGCCCATCGGGAAGTAGAGTCTGCCATCATACTGACATGGTAGCCCATATCCCGGAAATACTCGGACAGGGTGATTCCTGTAACAAAGACAGCATGCTGCAGGATACAGTTCAGAAAGGAATTCTATGCCTGTGTGTTGTAAGTAAGATGCAAATAAACCATATTATTTGAGTTTATGTTTTGATGGAAACAGACAATGGATGTTACTGTTTCTTCCTGCTTGCGTCCTGCTGTCTTTTTTTGCTGTTGCTGTTTATTTCTTCTCACTCTCCTCATTTTTGCTTATGAGCCACTCAGACTCATCTTACATTAATGTGTATTTATTTGAAGAGACACTGCAATGTCACACTGATGCTACTCTTTCCCTCACTGAAACCATGAAAAAAGACTCTTCTTACTGTAAAATCTCTCCTTCCCTTTCAAACCACCAGAACACAAGCATGAGAAAAGGTCATGTTTTTATCTGACAACCGTTCATAAGAAAGAACTTTTTAAAAAAAGCCTTTAAGAGGCTGCAAAGGAAAGATTAATCTGCCAACTCAGAGAATACTATTCCTGTCCATTAAGTGGCTATACGTGTCAGCAAAAAGCTAGTCAAAACCTAAAGCTTACAGAATTAACACATGCAGAAAACCTACACAATTCCTGGTGCAGTAAGTTCACCTTATAAACAAAATTTACTCAATATTCGGAAATGGCAATTAAATGCAAGCAAGTCAGATTCAATTAAGATACTAAGATGTGATGCAGGCAGAGTCTGAAAGAGTTTACTTCTGAAACTAGACAGCATTCTCCATATGGCCATCTCAGGAACTGAAAATATTAGAGCACAATGGCTTGCTTTATACACACAACTTTCTCTATCCTCTTGTAATCTTACCAGTATAGATGGAGGCTTCTCTGGCAGCCACAGGCATGTTGGAAGTATTTGCTACCAGAGCTGTTCTCTTCATGATACTTTCTACCTTGCCATCAACTTCCATTGTTAACTAAAATGCAAGAAAAGGAAAAACACCCAAATTGTAACAGTAGCAAGTTTTTTTGTTAATTTTTCGTTGCTTGGGTTTTTTTACTGTTTTACTTGCCTCGTTGTCTTAGGTTGCAATACAAGATGTGACCACAAGTATTCTATCACCATCTGTTGAAACCAGGTGGGGCAGTGATCCTTATCTCCATGGGAGATATTCTTGCTAATGGGCCATCTGTTAAAACCAGCTAAGGCAGTCATCTTTATCTTTTCCACAACCCACCCTTCCTCTAGGAAGATATCGTCTGTTAATGGGCCATTGAGTCTCACTGTATGATTGATAAAATTACATCATCCCATTGGAAGATGTTCCAGCCAGGAGGAGGAGCCAAGCCTTTCCTACCTAGATAAAAACTGAGATTTGGAACACCAAAGTAGCCTTCTTCCCACTGGATTCCAGAGGAAAACTGGACCTTTTCCATATCATCACTGGACCTTCAGAGGAAAACTGCACCCTTCTACAGGACCACTGCTTCAACAGAACCACATCTGTCACGCCAGGAGGACTGCAGCCACCATTTAACTGAACTGCTACCAACACCCTGACTGATGGGGTGTCAGGTTGTGCTCTGACTCTGTCAGTGGTTTGGGTTTGTTCTTTGTAATACTGTATTTCTATTTTAATTTTCCTAGTAAAGAACTGTTAGTTCTATTTCCCATATCTTTGCCTGAGAGGCCCCTTAATTTACATTCTCCATTTCAAAGAGAGGCTCCTGCCTTTCTTAGCAGACACCTGTCCTCCAAACCAGGACAACTTGTATCAGGATACTCTCCTCACAGCTATTCTATTACAGAGCAGAGATAAGATTCAAACTTTTAGCATACATTGGTTTGTCTTTCAGACTGCACACAGCTTAACTTTTCAATGTACATGCTTCAGCCTCATGTCATCTTCTGCACCTGCCAAAACCCTGCTGATCCCATTCAAATAAGTAATGCCAAACCCATTGCACAAGGAAGTACATTGTTCTCTCTCAGATTTCCAGGCTGAAAGAGCTAAAATTTCTTAGCCTCCTGTCATAAGTCCATTAGGAATTAGAGAGCTTTTTCCCCCATCTGTAAGAAGCCAAGTTAGTATTTGACAACTGGACATAAAACCACATTTTTAAGTTCAGTGAAGCCTTACAAGCACCTGAACAACAGAATGCACACCCTAGCATTTCTGTGGAATTCCACTTATGAATACCCTGGTTTTACCTTCTTCAAGGCCACCTCAGCTTGAGTTTCCCACCTTGTCACCAATCAACACACCTAAGCCTTCTACCCCTTACTTCTGACAGTGAAGTTTCCATGTGACAGTTCTTACCATCTGACCCCTGCACAACAAATTTACTAAAACATAGTAACAGGTACAAGCATTGGTAAACCTGTTACTTGGTCACTGGGATTTTTTTAAATTAACAAGGTATTTTCTACTTGATTCAAAAGGTATTCCAAACCTCAACATGTTAAACTAATATCTGGTAACTGTATCACCACCCTTGAACTTGTAAATGCATGCTGCATTTTCTAGGCATGGTGAAGTTAGAGACATGACCAGTGACAGGTAAGATGCTTACAACTGTGGTAAATTCTTCTGACATTCATTCTGGCTTTATTTTAAACAACTTAGAAGATACACCAAAAACTAGTCCAAATATTTATTGAGGGGCCACTGAAATAATTCTTGAACAAGCCAAAAGGGATTTTTGCCAGAGCTTCAAGGCAGGCAAGATGATCTTTTCAAGTCACTCTACCAACATGATACTTTACTCAGTTACAATACCAGTATGATAGCAAGTCTTCCCAGGAAGGTTTACTCTCCATGAAATCTCCATACTAACCTCAGGAAAATCTCTCAGTACTTCAGACATTTCATTTCCTCGTTCTCCACAGCCTACGTAAATGATGACATCACTGTTGGAGTACTTTGAAAGAGACTGTGAGATCACAGTCTTTCCACAACCAAATGCCCCAGGAATCGCTGTTGTACCTCCTTGTACACACCTGAGTAAAGAAAAAGGACTCCTATTTGCAAGGAACTGAAAAACAGCTCTTTCCCACCTCAGAATATCTCTAGTTTTCCACTAGAACTCCCTCACCAAAAGCAGAATCATAGGAGTCACATTCAATGCTCTGAGTGAGAGACACAGAGGTATTTCACTAAATCAAAAAATCAAGGCATTAAACCATCCTTTTCTTCTCCTATCCTTGAAGTATATGACTTATGCTGGTATGACAACATGACTTTTCAGCTTGAAACATCAGTTTTCACAGCTGGAAGCAGCAATGGAATGCAAATCCTAAGAAAAGAAGAACTGTACTTAACTGTGCATTATAGAATAAGCAGCACAATATTTCAGGACCAAAATAACTGAATTCAGTGTCTTAGAAGTCAGCTGCTTAAATGAGCAGTTTGTGTTACAGTTAAGTACAACAGTTTTCCTAAGTGGCAACCTCAAAATCATTGGAAACTATACATCCTCAAGACCATGGAAAGATACCCTACTCATGCAGTCAAATGAAGATACCAAGCTTGAAAGTTCTAGCCTTTCTGCAGATGTGACATGGTTATATTAAGTTTATGCATGCCCAGTCTTTTCTAAATTAATGCACTAGAACAGTTTTGTTAAACTTCCATTTTCCACCAGTAGGTTCACCTGCCAAATAAAGATGAGAAGTTCAGCTAAATATTTTTTAAGATTATGCTGTGACACACTGTGAAAGCTTACTCAAAGGCCTCCTGCTTCTGCTTTTCCCTAAGAGAGAGACTTTTTACACCGCAGAAAATAAAAGGAAGCACTTACGGAAAGAGGGCATCCAGGACTCGTTGGCCAGTTAATAAAGGATGATTGGCTGGTAACTTCTCAGTAACAGGACGGACTTGACGTACAGGCCACACTTGCACCATAGTGAACTTCTCCTTCACACCTTCAAACTCCAGCTCTAACACGACATCCTAACAGAGAGCACCAGACATGTGAAGTAAGCAAACAGCCACATGCTGGACCAGCACACAAATTCTCATCTTAACTACTCTGCACAGCCCTTGGTAACACCACAGAGCTCTTAGAACCGCAACATACAATCATCACCTCTCGAGGGTAGACTCTTTCCCGTATTACCAAGGCCACTTGGGGAAAACAGTGCAAGATACAGCATACATTAAAAATTTGCTTTTGAAGAGCAACTGAATTTTACATATTCATAAGATACTGTAGATCCCCACAGAGGTCATCAAACACAGCATAGTGAAATGCCATTGGGAAGCCATATACATAGAAAGCAACTGCACAAAATAATAATGCAGCCCCTGCAGCAGGGTAGCAGAAGTGATAATTAACTCAGACACATTGCATGAAACACTTTAGCTGGCCTTATGTCAAACAGAAAGAGTACATCAACCTCATAAAAGAGACATGGAATATACCACCAACTGCTGTTTGGGAGACTTACTGAAGTGTCATAGTTTCCTGGAGGAGCAATGTATGTAACTGTACCCCTATTCCGTGGGGGTAACATGATTTTGTGTTTGATCAGGGAGTTTTCATTCACCACACCATAAATATCTCCACCAGTGATGTGGCTGCCAACCTAAAATCAGAACAGCTCTATTAATCATAACTTTTAAAAAGAACCTTGACAAACTTTAAAAGATATTTCAGCTATTCAGTCTAGCACTGTGATTACCCCTTTTAAAAATTCCTTGCTGCTGCACAGTAGCTCATTTACATAACTCATTACTCCAACAGCATTGCTAGCAACACTAGCCTGTGCTCAAATGCCTTTCAAGGCTCAGACAGGAGCATTTACTGACAGACAAAAGGAATTTTCCTTGTTTCTTTTCCACCTCTAAACCTAATGTGCTAAAAAGAGAAAGGATAGCATACGCTAGCCTGTAGGGTTGGAAGAAAGATGCTGCAAAGGGCTAAAGCCACATTTTCCAGCTCTAAGACTACCTTCACCACTTGCAAAATGTGTGCTGTGGTCATTCTTTTTGCTCAGGTAACACCTATTCCTGCTAATGCTTACTGCAATTCCATGAGTTTCTCTATGGTTTGGTAAACACATTAAAACTGTAAATTTCTCACATGCAGCAGCAATACCAGTATCAGCAAACATATCAAGTAAGTTTTGGTGATCACCATCGAGTCTCATACATCTACTACCACCCACTAGCACCCTTTCAATAAATGTAGCATTAACCACAGGTCCCAGCAGTCACAGCCTTAGCACACCACTCCAGGCCTAAGCTCTGGGGGTAAAGGAGCAAGAGGGGAACACAGGATTGTCAGAACCTACCCGCAGATTTTTGGAAGGTATGAAGTCCCATTTGATATCTCGGCTCAAAGCCGACACGTTGACACCTCTAGGGATATAGATACTTTTGGTCAGAGTGCTGATGTCCAAGAGAGGTCTCTGGATACCATCGAAAATAGCTCCCATAATGCCAGGCCCCAGTTCCACTGATAGGGGCTTCCCAGTACGGAGCACAGGATCTCCTACAGAGACACCAGCTAGAGATTTGCTGAGGAAAAGTTTGTCCGGAACAAGGGAAATAAACCAGGCAGAAGTCATCAGGTTCACAACATCATGCTCTCAAACCCCTTTTCTGACTTTAAGGTAACACTATTCCTATGTTATACATCACCATTTGAGAAGCATGTAGGCTTTATACTAAATTCTGAATTTGTTCAAACAGAAAAGCTCACCATCCTTCAGAGAGGCAAAGTAGTGACAAATATTCTGCTTTACAATCATTTGTTCAAGTCAACTGCTGTTGGCAACTAATGTCAACTAATATGGATGAGTTCGCTGGAGTGCCAGGCAGTGGGATGACAAAACATCAGACATTTCTTACGTCTTCAAACCTAGAAAATAGATTAGGCTGTTTAAGTCAGATAACGTTATGAAATGCAGAATTTTTCACTTCAGAATTTGTTTAGAGAGCACAACTGTTTTGATTTTGAGCCTTGCACAGCTTTTTTCAACCGCAGCCTAATTTTAAAAGGCATTTGTCTAAGACAAGCACTATTGCCCTCCCATTTTGTATCAAGTTGTCAGGTCTATGCACTACCTAAGCTCCAAAGATGCACAATGGACTTTTCTCTGCAAAGGGCCAGCACCATGGCAAAAGGGTCTGCTAGAATTCAAAAGAAACCTCCAAAACTTTTATACAAAACTCAAGAGATTAAATACAAGTTGGCTTCAGAGAGGCCTATGACTGAGTTTCTGCTCAAAAGGAAATTAAAAGTAAACTACACTCAAACTTGTTCCATGTACTGATGGACAGATACAATGATACCATCTAAAATGATGAATTATTAGGCAGAGACAGGACCTAGTCAGCAGTTTACCAGCAAGCTCCTTAGAACCAAGGTTTAGGAGCCAGCACAGCCTTTTTTCTATGCTCTACAGATACACACAGCCCCCTTGGAAGGGGGAGAGGCCTGGCTTCAAGTTTTATGACTTCTTTTCTGACACTCTCTCATATATATGCAATAAAAAATATTTTTTCAGTTGCCTAGATTTTAGAGTATACGCTGGACCAAGATGCTGTAAGCCCATTGCAGAAGAAAAAGTGTAATCTATTATGCTTAATATACTCTGTCCAGAAGAAGGCATCCTGCCCACTTCATACTCGTCATTTACGCATTATACAAGCACAGGTATCAAAAGCAAAGAAAAAGATGCAACAAATGTTGCTTAGCTTTGCCATTTATGGCTGACACTTGCCAATTGCCCTAACAAAGAGGCATTAAATGCACTTGAATTGTAAGGTACACTTTGATTTCCAGTTAAAAAGTCTCCTCGCTACACAGCTGCACAATATAAGATTCACCTCAAAACCATCAAAATTGACAAAGCACATGCAGAACAGATGTCCTGCCAGAACCCAAAGTATCGAGGGCTTATTTCCATCCTCTTTACCCTCATCACCAGTACTCTGGACTGCGTGGTCCGGCTGCACGGAGGAAGCAGTGAAAAGGATACATGTTTCTTCATACACCTGGACAGTTGCCAGATCACCTTCCAGCCGGATAATCTCCCCAACCAGTTCACTGTGTCCTACTCGTACCAGCTCGTACATGGCAGCACCGGCCATGTTGCAGGCCGTGACCACTGCAAAAGACGGGCACGTAGGTGAGTTATTTTTCCTGCAGCTCAGGAAATCTACCCATCATAAGCCAGTAAGAACTGCACAGCATAAACCTGGTATTCACCCATATCAGAAACACTCTTGACTTCACAGAAGGATGCCACAACTCCTGCTATTTGTAGTTTAAAAGTCATAAGAGTAAGTTTTCCTACAATTTTCACTCTCTCCTTTATCCAGAATAAGAGGGAACTATGAGAATGTAGCAATTCACAGGACAATTCAGGTCATAATTTCTCTTATCTACCTTGACAGATTGCAAACACTGAGGGTGTGAGATGCTGTGAACTTTAACCAACAAGTTCTATAGGCACTTCTCCCTTATAGTGAGCTGGGCCACATTTCATCTGATTAAATTAAAACACAAAAGCAAATGGCAAAACCCGCCCGATGCCTGGTAGTTACATAAACCTGTGGTTGGGGGCTACCATTTTCAAATCACCTAAACTTCTGTTTACCTTGGTAGCATCTGGATGCTGACATAAACATGGATAGATCAAGCCAAGGCTCCTGCTAAATATCATTGCATCTAAAGCGATGCCTAGAAAGCGTTTAAGGAAACAGTTTTTTGCTTTATTTTGTAGTAAAGTGATATCTATCTTAGGGCACTTAACTTTCAACAGATGAAGACTGTTGCCCAGCATGTTTTGGGCCTGAAACTTCCCACTGCTTTGAGCTAGATTTCAGCAGGTCATATATGGAGTCCTGGCTGCTTTAGAACAAAATTTATTATGTCTTGTATATTATGATCACAGTAATGCACACAGGATTCACACATTTACACAAAAATACATTTTCCTCTTCTTGGGAAGAAAGCTGTGTCAGTTTAAAATTTTTCTAGATACTACTTCTGCGGTTACAGAATTTGCAGTTTAAAAATTTGTGCCTATTTAGGGAATTTCTTATTCATCAAACATGATGCATTAACAAAAATACCTGCTAATCTTCTGTTCTCACATTCCCAACCTTTCCATCAGCTCCCGCAGAGAATGCAGGAGGGAGCAGAAAAGCCAGTAGAGTCTGCATGTATTCAAAAGCTGTTGCTATCAGAGCCTAAATTATTTCAGCTGATAAAGATGAAGGAACAGTCCTCCTTCTCCCAGCAGCACTATCACCACATTCTATCACCTTCCCTGATTCTTATGGCTCCTTGCTGAGCTCCCCCAGCCCACGGTACAGTAAACAGAACAGCTTGACACTGACAGGGACTGAGTATCTCAAAGCACAAGGGAAAGCTATCAATGAGAATGGACTATATATTTCATATCCTTTTAGAGAAGCTTAGCACACCTGGCCCTGGAGATTTCCAAACAAGGGGCTTTATCTTATACAGAAAGCTTACCTTTCGATATTATTATTGGGGTTTTTTTTTCAACCACCTGCTTCTGCTCATTACATTTTTAAAAAGGTTAATTAATAGTAGCATCTTGTTAGTATTTTTTAAAAATAATTTATCAGACTGTAAATCAGAAATCCTTCCTTAAGTCACTCATCACCCCCCAAAAAAAAGATGAAAAGCACCACCAAGAGCTATTTTATACTCCTCTGCTTTCATCTGAAGACTAACAAGATTCTAGATAAAACAAAATTTATTACTTCCTTTACAAAATAATACCTACCAGGTCCTGAGACTCCATAAACATAGCCAACAAAAGCCTCTCTGTCTTCATCACGGATTTTGGGTAGTTTTGAGAAGTCCATTTTACCTGTTCAACTGAACAAAACAAAAAAATAAGAATCAGACCTGAAGAACACACACATGTAGTGAGTTCCTCCTCTTCCCTCTGCTCTCTTATTTCCAGTTAAAAAGAATTCTGATCTCATAGCCTGAATTACTATGATTTTAAAGCTATAAAAACTGAAAAAGTAACTGATTTAAACATCTGAGATTTAAAGATCTGAGATTCCTTGTTGCAGAAACACAGAGGTAGAACATCACTCCATAATACGGTCCACAGAATGCTACTGAATGAAAAAGATGCAGTGCAACAATTCCCTAACACAGTTGCACTGCTTTTAAGCTTAAACAACAGAAAATCTCTTTTGTATTCCACATCTCATTACCTTCCTTCAAAATATGTTTTCCACAATTCTGAGTGAGCAAGAGAATGTTCTGGGTCTACTTCACTGCCACCAGTCTCTAAAGTGCAATACTACAAATATTGTGCAAATTCAATTTGTGCTATCTTAAGGTGCCAAATTACAGTATTTAGAGGAAGAAACAGATTTTCAGAAGGACCAGCACACAAACATGTGAGCCCTTTCTATGTGTCTCACGGCTACATATTACGCAGTCTTTGCTTTCACTGAAACCCACAGAGCATTATAGAATTGTGCTGCGTAATGGCCAAAACCCCCAACTTGCAACAGTAAACAGGTTGGCATCTTTTGCCAGTAACTGTTCCAGTACCTGTTTAGCAAATCTAAACAACTGGTACTGGAAATTTTGTCAACAGACTTCCTCCATCCATGTTTGTCCTGTGGCTGACAGTTGGGCTGTCCCGCTTCTGGTGCGGATCAGAGGATTTAATGGTTTTGCTTTGTGAGCCCTTATCACGCTGTGTGTTACCTTGGAAACTGACGGGTGTTAGAGAACTGTAAGGCCACATTCTTCCCATTTCTTCTGTACAGACACACTTAGGACACAGCACTGGTGAAAGATGAACTATGGCAGCCCCAGCACAGAGCGCTCCTGTGCTAATCAACAGTAAAGCTCCTGGTTTCTTGACATGAACTGGGAGGCATCTGTTGACAATCACACTCAGTCCTTGAGAGAAACCTAATCTAACCCAGCGTCTTCCACAAGGCAGCAAATACAAAGGCATATTCAGGCTTAAAAACCTACTCCATGTACAATACACAAGGCAACAACTACAGTGCCACCCTCTCCTTTCAATTAAAGGATATATTTTTGCCTATTCTTCGAGAGCAGTAGCTGACACCTGCATTCTTGAAATCCTACAACTATTTTCTAGCTTTTTAATATGAGTCCTCTGCCCCTCGGCCTCTTTACTGGTCTATAATTTTTAAATTGGTGGCACTGCTTCTTAAGAAAAAGATCTCCCACAATTCTGAAGCTCTGTTCATTCTGAAGGAATAGCTTCTTCCAGGCTCCATGTCTCTGTGCTGTCCTTCATGGCTGCCACAGATTTATTCCACAGCAGCCACAACAGCTGATCATGGCTCAATCACCACCAGCTTGCAGCAGACTTGCTAATGGGTCTTGAGCCCAAAGGCTAAGCCAGATATCCACTAGATCTGTCTACCCACCACAGCAATAGGTTATCTTTCACACTGCCTGGTGTTTAGACCTAAGAGACAATTTTAATTTAACTGCTTTTTTCTCAAATGCCTCCTCTGACAAATGGCAGAGGGAAGGTGCTCGCAAAGCCATCTGCAATTCCTGAGCAGCTGGTATGAGCTGGTTCTGATCTAACACAACTCATCTTTTTTGCTTTTAACAATTAAAACATCACAAAACTTAATCAAACACAACTGCTGCTCATACAGAAAGAAGCAGCTGTTCTTATAAATCCAAATTAAACATTTACTTCAATATACCATACAGAACGTCCAGTGTCCTACTACCAACATCATCTCTAAAAGCACGGTAGAGAGTTAAACCACATTCTCATAACTGAATTAGTGACACAGCCTGGCAATTAGGCAACGTCCCATATGAAAGAATCAAATAATAAAGGCAAGGAAAAGCAGAACACTGGGCCAGTTTCAATTTAAATTAACTTTTCTTCAAAATCAAAACCTGCTTGAAGTGACTGTTTATCTTTTAGGAAGGCAAGTAAGAACATCTGAACAGCCATTCTGCAGTTAAATGGCAACATCCTGACAACCAGCACCTGCAGCTGCTCTGCTCCCTCTCTCTTCCTACAGCCATTTTCCCAAATTACTGGCCAAGCCAAGTAAAATATCAGGGGATTCCACTACCAGACCACCAAGCAACACACCAGTAAACCCTGTCTTTACCATGATCTCTAGCATCTGCATCAACAGCTTCTAAACACATACTTATTAACTATTTTAAGCGTAAAAAGATGTGAATTCTCTCTAACTTTTGTTTCACCTCCACTATACCTCCAAAATACAGTCTACACAAAGTCAGTGCCCATCCAGCCAGGCTGACCTCTTTTTAAGGGGCCACACATCTCTTAACACTGAATACAAATAAGGGAAAAAAAAAAAAAGCTGTTCTTTATCTCTGCATCATTTTCTTGTATACTAGCACTACGGATTTTCAATTTATATGGAAAAGTCCTTAAGGGCCAAAATGCTGCGTTATCTTCCTACCCTGTCAGATGTTTTCATTGCCAGTACTCAAAGAAAATGAAATTCCCTAAAGCATGTATGTACCCCAGAAGCCATGGTAGCTGACCATTTTAGAAATCTACAGAACTCCTGAGGCCTTTGAAAAGCCTCTTGCCAGCACAGGATATTAGGCACTATATACAATTCCCTCCTACAAAAGTCTACTAGCATACCTACATAGGATATTAGCTTAATTTGAATTCCCTAATGAGTAAAGATGCATCTTGTATCCTTCACAATTTATATCTTCCTTATCTAAAACAGTTCACCAACTGATTTCAAAAATGCTCTTAAACTCTAGCAGTCATATTCTGATTAATAATGCCAAAAAAATCGAAGTATTACCTGCAGCAGAACCTTCTCTGACTAAAAGGTGATTTATTACACAGATTTTAAAGTCCTAATTAAACAAGAAAGAGCCCATAACCTAAGCTTTCTATCTTGGTTTCTCCCCAGCACAGTAATCTAGTTACACAGGAGTCCCAAAAATGCCCTGTTCTCAATGCTAGAGACACACATTTTTCTTCACTGTTCCTGGGTTTTGCATCTAACATTTGATCAGACCCAGAATTTACAGGATGAACCGCCTTAACACAAAGATCTTTTCAAAATTCAGACTCCGGTGAGATTTTTAGGAGCCTTCATGAACCAAGGAAGAAAATCTATGACAATTTTACCATATAAACACAGATCCTTACCTTATTTTGCAGAAGGAGGAAGTACCAAAAACCCACAGGCCCAATTCAAATGCTAGAATTCAGTAGTGAAGCATCACCACTTGCAAAATAATCGTCCTTCTAGTGCCCCTACACAGAGAGATGAGAAAGATTGCTGCAGAGGGGAAAGAAATTTCTGACACACAGCAGAGGCAGAACCACCTGACTTGATGAGTCATCAGTCTCTCCCTTTCTCTCCCACCAGCACCGAGGAATGCCGCAATAGCAATTCCAGCCACCTCGAGCCCAGCTGAACTCCCATCTGTGCCCTCCCTACTGCACAGGAACGAGGAGAAGAATTTAAAAGGCTTTGGTGTTTGCATTAAGGGCCTCCTACAAAACCAGGAATTCCAATGTCCCGAGCTTAACAGAACAACTGTTTAACAACAGTCTGCACAGGGAGGTGCTGAACACACTGCAGTACTAATTGCTTGAGCATGTTGAACAATATTGATTGCCTCCAGGAGTCTTGTGGGGCTTCCTTATGTTCACAAGCCCTTCTCCTGGCCAGCAGAAGCATTAACACAATTGCACAACATCCAGCACCTCAACAAAGCAGAGACCTGTGCTACCCTGAGTGACAGCTGCTGTTCAGAGATCAAGAGGCATTGCCCTGTATGCTGAACAGAACACAGGCAGCTGTGTGATCCCTCTCCAAGAACCTGCATAAAGCTGAAGAGTTCCCTGTAGTCTTCACAAATTCTCAAGTCTATCTTCACAAGTTCTTCAAATGGGCACAAAGCTTAGACACTATCCACAGCTGTAGTGAACAGCACAGTATCAGAAATTCGGTTACATCAGTATGTCACCAGCAGTAGGAACCATTTTGCTGGAATAACTTTGAACTTGAAGGTCACAGATTTTACTGCCTCTGAAACAGACTAATGTGTTTTGATTTCCAAGGGTAGAAAAATGGAGTCAAAATTTAAGCCCTTACATTTGATATCCAGAAAATCTTAATAGGCATAAACAGTAAAATGTAACAAGTTTTCAGAAGAAAATAATACCGCCTCAGCTTCTTAGTAAAAAACGTAGCCATTACAGGATAGCAAAGATCACCACCCACACTGGACTATCAGCTTAGTGTCACATTGGAGTGATGCTTCAGATTCAAGACTGCCAACATTTACCATGCTCACCCGAGCAGACTCTGGCACGGTGCATAAATCCCAGTGTCCAGTTGCATGAAGATATGAAGATCTGTTGCAAGGGCCTCATAAATAACAGGATAATCACTGCCACAGATTTCCTGTAACTACGACAGTTTAAACTTCCCCTTCAAACTGATGATATCTTTAAGGGGAAGTATTGAAAAAAATACAGTGACTGAATTACTAGACAATTGCAGTTTGACAGCATTTTCATATCTAGAACTGGGGATATAGTCCCACAAAAAACAACATGCCCAGAACTCTAACACAGGCCACTGGGAAAGCAAGTCCAACGGTTCTCAGGAAACCTGCTCCTTCACAGTATGCGGTGTTATAATTTTACTGTAAGACAGTAGGAAAAATCACTCCAGATTTCTTAATCACTAACTGAATTGCTGAAGTTGGAAGGCACGTCTGGCAATCATCTACTTCCAACACCCTGCTCCACCCAAGCTGATGTAGGCTGCTCAGAGCCATATCCAAATGTGTTTTGATTACCTCCAAGAATGAAGACACCACAACTCTCTGGACAACTTGATTCAGTGTTCAGACACCCTTGCAGTACAAGTGTTCTCCTATGTTTAAAGGGAATTCCCTGTATTTCAGTTTGTGCCCATTGTGTCATGTTACTTCAGCAGGTACCACTGAGAAGACCCTGGCTCCATCCTCTTTGCTCCCTCCCATCAGGGTTTATATACTTTACAGTAAGATTCTCAGAGCCTTGTCTTCCTGAGGTTACCTAATCCCAGCTCTCATCTGCTTTTCCTACCTCCAATTGCTTAACAGTCTTTGTGGCCCTTTTCTGCATGCATACCATTCACCCATGTCTTTCTTCTACTGGAGAACCCAGAACCAAACATAGCACTTGAGATGTGGTTTCCATCAAGTTTAACCAAGGCGAAAAACCACCTCCCTGAACCTGTTGGCAAGACTCTTACCCACACAGCCCAGGATACTGCAGGCTGCCTTTGCCACAAGGGCACAGCATGCAGCAGGGTATGTGGTTATTCTGCCTCAGGTATAGGATTTGGCACTTCCCTTTGTCAAACTTCATGGGACTCCTGTCAGCCAATTATTCCAGTGTGTCCAGGTCCCTCTGTATGGCAGCACAACCCTCTGCTATATCAAACACCTTCCAACTGAGTCATCTGTACTCTAATAAAACCAAGCAGGAGTCACATCCTGTGCTCAACACAATCATGTGGCTCAGTCTTCTCATGACACCGATATTGTGAAGCTAACAGCACCAACCTTTCTTCTGAGCTAGAAAGATTATTTCTTAAAGTCAACAATGTGGACATTTTTCCAATTAGTTATTCATAGAATTTCAGTTGTCACAGGGCACTTTGAGGTCACCTCTGCTCTAAATAAATCTGGAACCTGCTTAAGTGATGCTCAGCTACACACTGTGGACCCATCTGCAACCCTACAAGATCATCTGTCTTTCACATAACTTGTTCCTTGGGTTCCTATAAGCCCCTTCCTCTCACATGAGGCTTGCTTTGCTCAGCACATGTACAGGGAAAGCCATGTGTATTCAAGGAGACACAGGAAAGAGAATTGCACTGCCACTGTCATTGCAGCACACAATGGCTACAAAGTGAGACCATGCGACACTGAATTCACTATGTCCACCACAAATTCCTGCTGTCCTCTTCCTAGAAACAGATGGGGACTTAGCTGTGGGCATGCCAATACATACAAGTTTATACTTCAAATAAGCATGCTCTTGCAAACAAGCTAAAGACATATTTATATTTGATACATATATACAACATAAAGTGTATATTCCTTAGGAAGGGTGTGAAGTGCATCCATGCAAGATGCATGACTGTTACAAGTTCTTACTCAAACACCCAAGCTTTTATTCAGCACCTTAGGAAATTCCTTCATTTAGCCCAGAGCAATACTAGAACAAAGTTGTTTGAACATGATCAAGAAGTCAGCAGCAAAAACAAAACCAGATAGAAAGACTGGCAAGGTATTAATTGCATAATTGCTTTGACCCATCAAAGATCTGATCAGCTTAGTAGATAAGCAGCCTTCAAACATCAAACACAGCTATAATGCCATACCTAGAATTTATAAAGACCCTAGCTAAATCCATTAAAATACTCCTGTTACTAGAGAAAACCACACTGTCCATGTGAAAAAATGTTCATCAACTGACTCATATGCTGCAGTTTTCCATAATAAGGTTCTCTACACTAATTCTTTCCTCTCAGCTGTGCCTTCTCCAGAGGACAAAATTGACGAGCCTCTCCTTAGTTCTTACTTGTTACACTGCTTCATAATTTTATTACTGTGAAAAATCTGACATTCCTTTCAGCCTGCTACACATTCTACTCTTTGGCTTGATAGACTTTCACACAGAAGAAGCTTCTAATGCAACTGAAATCCAAACCATAATACAGAACACTAATAAAAAATTCATTTCTGTGTTCTATAGTGACCTTCTTTTCTTATCCTGATCCTGTCATCTAGCTGCTAGGGCTGAAAAGTTCTGCAGCCATCTGCTCAGTGCAATACTCAGTCATTTCCTCTAGATGAACAGTTTTCATTAACCTCACTAACCTCACTTCCAAACTAAAATCTACCCTAGCTTTTATTAAGTAAAAGTCACTCGATTTTCAGGTGTATTTGGCACTGCTATTTGAAATACTTATTGTTGCTCTAACCTTTAAGATGACAGACATTAAAATGAAATGAAAACATAGCTGTAAGCAACTAGAACAGCAAACTTTACTACAGTTCAGCAGAGTCACTTCTAAAGAGTTGAAGATCTTACCTCAACAGACAAAAGGTGCGCAATTTGACAAAACAACTAGATTTTTAAGGCTCAGTTTCACATTCAGAATCACACAAGTTGTTTGGGCTCATTAAAACACATTGTCTCCTCTTTAAGTCTCACTATTGCCTAACTCTTTCTCCCCAGGTGGAATGGCTAAAATACTGAGCATGAGTTTGGAATAAATATTTCATCATTACATCTAAGTTTCAGATCACCTTTAAAGCTGGGATATTATGGAATCTCCAGTTTATTATGCAAGGTATTTGACAGCTTCTTTGAAGAACTGAACCAGGAGCGAGTCTGTATGAAAGTCCTTGAGAAAGATCCAGCATCCCTATCAGATAGAAGTACTCTTTGGTATACCAAAGCACCTTTGGTATAATGAAACACTTGGCTAGAATCAAAGCACACCTATTGGCACTGGATTCCAGTAAAAAGAAATTAGGTTGAGGTTGACTTTTCCTGTAATGGAAAACTGCATCTTTTAAAGCAAACTGCATGTTTTAAAGCAAGTTAAGCTACATTTGGATATTTTATGTTCAGTTACCTGAAATATTTACGGCCTCTTTAGAACAGCCAGAGGCCTTCCAACATATTAAATTTTAACACTGTTTAAACTACATATTGTGGTGATTGTCTGAATATCTACCAGCTCATGTAAATTTATCTCATGATAACAAAAGCCTCAAAATTTCAAGGATCTATAGGCAATTCACATAACAGAATTGCCTATCTAGACATCTTTACCAACATAGTCTGCAGATATTCTAAAATACCATCTTAAGGTTTTTCCTGAAGAGCTGCTTTTTAAGGTCTTAATTTCGCAGTGGAAAATAAAGTAATGATACAGTGTAACAAGAACAAGGACCAAATGTTTGTCCCACTAACTGAAGTTCTTGGAAGACGCGGTTTCTTTGCTCCAGTATTAACAAACCGTGAAGTCATTCTTCAGGCTCTTACACAAAACTTGCATACCTGAGAGCTTTTGTTCAGCTATAAAAAGTTATTCCCATGAAGGCACAGCTATCTCTCTATGAAGTCCATGGCTTTTCCCATCCTTTCTATACCTCCTCACACCCAGCCATCCCAGCCACAACAGGACTGCTCTTCATGCTTAGGGCACAGAACACAGACCAGCATCACAGACATCGAAACCACCCCTCTTACATGAACCACCACAAACCACTTCAGTAAGCAAGCATAGCTTACAGCAGCCCAAATATGGGACACAGCATCTTCACAGCACACTCTTTGGCTTTTTTCAGGGATGCTGTCTGGCAGAAACACAGTTGGGTAGACTGGTCAGCTGAAACTCACCAGAGTACCAACATTTCAACTTGGCTATGAGAATCCTTACAACGCGAGCACTTTTCAATTGATTAGGAAAGACAAAGATAAAGCTTTGTACCACAGAGACCCTCTAGAACACCACTTCTCTCAAGCATTTGTATCTGCAATGGGTCTATTTTCAGCAGGCTTTTTAGCTCATTTGCCTGTTCAGCACATTGAGTCTGTTAACTGGGGCAGCTTCCCATACTGGTTTTGGTCCTTGCTGATTACTTTTGATATGTAACATACTCCCTAAAATGTTGTAAACTATTACAAAACTCAAAGAGGGGTCACTGTCACACAATTTATTTCTGAGCAGAGTGAGGAGTGACACTGAATTTTACCATTACACAAGCTCAGAGGAGTAGTCATGCTGATGAAGCAAGCAAATAAATTCAGCAGCTAAAACTGGTCTTTATCTGCCATTTGGTTAAGTGGTAGCAACAAGGTCTGTTAGACTTTCAGCATTTATCCACATATATCTTATTGGTTTTCAAAGTAAATGTATCAGTTCAGTAAAGCCAGGCCTTGGAAGGTAAAGTCTGTTATAACAGCTATGTAATGTATGGCCGTATAAAAAGCTGACAGCAAATGGTCAATGTTTCTAAGATAAAGGGGTGTTGAACTTGAGAGCTTGACAAACACGGAAGCTAATGCTTGGATGAAATAAAGTAACCAAACAAAAAATATTTATGAAAGTGCAGGACTTAATGCCCTAAGAGTTGACCAAACCCAAGAATTTGGTATAAGCTTAGCTGACCACTCCCAAAGGGAAGAATGGAGTGAGTACATCAGAGACAAGCAAAAAGCTTTTTATACCACAAAAGAAGGTACACCAATAACAAACAGAAGATCCAGTCTAAGCTGGTTATGCACATTGAACATTTTAGGTGATTAATGGTTATTCTGTACAAGAAAAAAAAAAGCTGAAAAGTTTAAATTCATTCTGCTTTTTCTCCTAGAGTAGAACACCATTTCTTTCTGCCTAGCTGGAAGGCTAAAGAAGTCACATGTTTTAAGATGTCAAGTAAGAATGAATGAGCATGATATTCCAGTTGACTACATTGTCTGTTTCCCTTGGTAAAATTCCAGCCTAAAAAAAAATTATGTGGATATCATTGTTCAACAAAGCCTCAGTATTTCCAAGTCTGAAATCCCCCACTTTTTAACCAATGAAACAAGCATGGAGAAAAGAATATATTTCAGGCAATGCAGCATTGGTTTGATGCATGGGTTTATGTTTTGTCAGGTTTTCTTAAAAACACAGAAAAATAAAAAAGAGGGATTACTACTTTGTCATCAGCAGCATTCAACATTTTATGGTCAACATCAAAGTAACCAAAGACCCCAACTAGGTTATCCTGTAACCCTTTTATCTTTCTAGAAGAATAATTAGGAACATAGCCATAGCTCACAAACATGCAATTTAAAACTACAAGGGAATCCCATCAGTAAGAACTTCCAGAGCTTGAGAACCCAAAGACACAGCACTATGGCATCAAAACACAAGGGGGAATGCATGGTGCCTCTGAAAGGATCTTCAGGGGAATCATCTGGTAACCTGCTGGTCTATAGCACTTTTGGATGACAACGTGCAACACCAGCACCCATGCAAGTCTGGAAGATAAATGCATAAAGTGATAGTGGGAGAAAAATTTAAACAGGACACTTAAGGCTCACAGACTTTGTAAATCTGGGTCAATGAGGCATAAAACTGTTAATATACATTTAAACCAAAATAAAAGCTAAATTTAAGCTAATGCTCTATAAAAATTAAGCAACATTAATCACTCATGGCTCAACGCTATTAGCACTACCTACAGAAAATAATTTTTGATTTGGAAAATGACAAGGCAGCATTTACAGGAAACCGAGATCTTGTGCTACTATTGCAACACAAGACTGCAACACCCCTTTGAACAGTCAGCTGATGCCAGCAGCCATTTTCCACTGTTGCCTTAATTTCTCCTTCCCTGTTCTCTCAAGTTGATGCCCATGGTGATTTAGTATTTCTGAATGTCAGACTTTGCCACCTGATCACAAAATTAAGACTGATTTTTTCCCCACATAAAAGACTAAAGCTTTCCCAGAGGACTTCATGTTACAGACTGACAGGCACAGCAAAAATAATCTGCAGTATTTTTGGTAATTCAAAGATCTGTAGATTCTGATCTCACTTCACATATTCTTACATAGAAAATAATAAAATACAGATACTATTAAATATTTATATTTGCTGGTAGTTGAAAAAGCCTTTGAAAGTACCGCACAGAGGAGCCAAACTTTCAGCTGCTGCAGATCTGCACAGTGAAGTCAGCACAATTACAGCGCAACTTAAAACATACTGAAGTTCTGCCTCAGTTATGCAAACTTCAATTTGCAAATGCAAGTTTGTATTTGGCATGTTCTTGCTAATAAATCAGTTCTAGCAGTCTGTCAGCAGGTTTTCCTACTTTTCCACCCCCTCTCCACTTCATCAAGCAGAATTAGCA
The DNA here is from genome assembly GCF_009819885.2 of Catharus ustulatus. NCBI lineage: Eukaryota > Metazoa > Chordata > Aves > Passeriformes > Turdidae > Catharus > Catharus ustulatus. The sequence continues at coordinate 28,140,967 of NC_046222.1, read as the reverse complement.
TTTGAAATACCATGCTAGATCAAACAGCCAGTGTACTTTGCTGAAGTATTGCATTACAATGAATAAAACGATAGCCAAATTGCTCTTATGCAGGAGTGCAAATTCTCTGAGGGAAGACAGTAAAATCTTAGTAAAAAAAGACTTTCTTCCTAAGAAAGTAAATCACTTTGTGCAACTGCATGGAATGGATGGATCTTGACACATATGTGCCACATAATCCAATGTCAGAGCTACCTGTAACATGAACAATATCATCCAAAATCCAGCCATGCAAGATTTCTTCCCTGCCTTTAAGTGAATACCAAGTGTGATGTTTGGAACTCCTCATCTAAGGCAGAATTTTGTCACCGGTACAGGAATAGGAAGCACATTTGATGTGCCACCAGGATATTCAACTACAAAACAACAGGGGAGCTCTTCTGCCATGGATGGGCTGCAGTGAGAAACCCGCAGCAACATTCCTCTTCCATAACCTTGCTGCTCGCACTCTACTGGGCTGCGGTCAAGGCATCGAAAGATTCAAATCCACCTACTCAAGATGGTGGGATGACCTGGCACTAGAACCCAGCCGCTATCACCCCGTTCCTTTTCTGTAAGGAATTCTGGCATAACTCTAAAGCATCTCATTGGGCGTCTCCGACGAGCGCTCAGCAGGTTTTTCATTCAGTGGTTACTTCGCTCTCCAGGTCTCTTCTCCCTGCGAAATGGGACGTGGAAGCACATAGCCACCTCCAGCGGGCTGTCCTGTGTGGCCGGCTGCCCAGCGCCCCGGCGACACCTGCTCTGCAGAGCCGTGAGCCGCGCTCCCTCTGGAGCGGCTCCACGGGGAGACCGCGTCCTTCGCGGGCAGGGTCCGAGCAGGGCGGGGAGCAGCGGGAGCCGATCCCCCCTTTCACCGCAGAGTAGGGCAACCTCTGGGCGCAGCTCGGGAGAGGCGGAGGCAGTGGTGTAAGGCAGGGAGAGAGGGGGGCCAATCGTGTCACCGCGGCCAAGGGTCTCACCTGGGCCGGCACGGCGCACCCAAATCCACCCGAATCCCTCCGGCGGAGGCAAAGGAGGCGCTGGATCAGCCGACGTCAGGTCCCGCGCGCATGCGCCGCGCCGCACACCGGAAGCGTCGGGCGCGAGCCGCGCCCAACTCCGGGCAGAGCTTCGCCCACCCAGCTCGTGCCGCTTCCGCGCAGGAGTGCACCGGACGCAGTGGGGCGCGCTGATTGGTCGTTCAGTACCACGTGACGACATCCTCACCACGCCCCCGAGATACGCGGGGCCTTCCCATCCTCCCGGATGGTGCGGCGCGTGCGCGGCGGAGGCGCGCGGGCTGGCCTGGGCGGGTCATGGCAAGCGGGGCGGGGGCGCGCGCGCGGCGTGAGGTGAGGGGTCACGGGGCGGGGCGGGCGGAGGCCCATGTGGAGCGGGAGCCGGATCGGGATCAAGATCAGGATCAGGCTCAAGATCGGGATCAGGAGGAGACTGAGCCGCCCACGCTGAGCACCGCGAGGCCGGAGTCGCATCCGCAGCGCCGGGCCCTGCACGCAGTCAGTGCGGACGCCGGGCAGGCCGCGGACGCACCATGAAGGGGTGAGTGCGGGTCTCGGCCGGGGCCGGGCCCACTCAGGAGGGGAGCGGTTGGGAGACCGAGCGGTGCCGCCGCCTCTAAGCTCAGGGGATGTTGCTGCGTCCCTCCCGCTCCTTGGGACGGGGCCCTTGGCGGGCGCGTGCTGGGGAGCCCCTCTGGGCGAGAAAAGCCGACGGTGCCGTTGCTGGCGCCCTTTGGCGCCCGAGCAAGAGCTGCCAGCGGGGCTCCTCGTGCCGTCACGATTGTGCCGCCGCCAGGGCGAGGATTCTCTGCACTCAGCCCCGCGCTGGAGCGGGCGGGACGTGGCGGCTCCTCGTGCTCGGGGGATCCCGCCCTGCGGGGTCTGGCGATCTACGTAGCGGGCAGGGATGCTTGCCGGGCTGTCGTCCCTGTCTGGTCCTTGTCTGGCGGTAGCAAAGAAGCGCCGCTCACTCTGCGAAAAAGCTGCTAGCCTCGGATGTGTGTGATTTTGCAGTGCGATTGTTTGTGACATCCTCTTAGCACTTTCGTTGGGTTTTTTTAAGTTTTTAATTGCTACGTGGAGGCTGTACAGCGTGGACGGATGACAAACGAGCTGTGTTCAGTGTCACATTTCTGTAGCACACCCGCTGCTTTGGGCCTGGCATTGCTTCTCTCTGTCTCCTGAAGACTGGAGATTTCAAATCTGGTTGGCTGAAAACACTGATTTCCTTCTCAGTCGCGGCAATGAGGCGCCGTTTTTGTACAGGAGAATGGAGGCCTTTACACTCACAGTTGTGCTTTGGTGTCAGATGACCTGCCTGACCTTGTCCAGGCCACTTTGGGACAGGTTTTTCAATGTATGCTAAGCCACCTCATGTTTATTAATTTCAGCATAATTTGTGCTCCACAAAATGTGCTTGTTCTAGTTCTGTGCCTCAGTTTCTTCACAGACACAAAGGAAGCTTTCCACAGCTGTTTCTCCAAAGAGCATTAAACCAGTCCCCTTGGAACTGGTGTTATGCAATGATGGGTATTATTATTCCAGTTTGGCAGCTGAAGGCAGGGTGAATGGAAGCTGAATCACTTAAGCTTTTACTAAGAAATGGTAACAGGTTTAGCTTATTAGCAGTAGGGGTGAGGTCAAAGAGGACTGCTTGATAACAGCCTTTTGGCTGGTTCTTACAGCATGTAAGCAGCTTCAGGCATCGTGAGAGGCTGAGAAGTTGTCTGTTGAAAGAGGTTCAGGGATGATTGCAAATAAGCAGACTCTCAGCTGATATAAAATAGGTGTGTTTGGGGTATTGGACAACCCTTTATCCACTTGCACCACCCTACATAAAATGGGGCACTGCCATTCTTAGTCCCCTTGTAATGAGGACAGCAGAGTATGCAGCAAGAGCAGCAGCAGCACGGATCAGCCAAGATGAGGGGGCAGTTGACACAATCCTTGTTCCACAGTGCTCCTGACAGAACTGGGTTTCCTTTTATCCTTTATTGACCATTCTGCTGTTTGCTACAGCTTAGCTTTGCTTTGGTGGTATGTCAGTCATGGGACAGGGTTACGGGGGCCTGGATGTGTGAGTGGGAGGGCAGCCCAGGCATGTCAGGCTGGAGCTGTGAGGATCTCTGGCAGGGCACGGCCAGAGCTGTCTGCCATGCTCAGTGCTCCCCAAGGAACTGAGCCTGGCTTTGCTTGCACTGATCAGGAGTTCTCATTTCATGGACTTTTTTACTTTTTGTAACTTTTTTTAAACTAAAAAACTATGGTGAAAAAAACCTGCATACCACTCTTCTGCTTCCAGTGCACCAAACTTCATTTCTGTTACTTTACTTTTACTTATAGGCAGTTTTATTTCGGGTTCAACTTCAGGGCGTACTGCTTTGGGTTCTGCACTTGGTGTTTCTGCTCTTCTTGGTACTCTTTCATCTCTTTGAAGAACAGCATATTCCTGTCTTGCCAAAACACTTTTAGCACCACACAGCAAGTTCTGTTGCAGAATAAATTCATATTCCTGTGCAGATTCTCATATTGAATCCAGGTGTTCTCTAAAAATTCAGATGGAGGCAAATATGCTGACAGAGCTCAAATTGAAAAATAACCCCATTTAAATACAATGAGACTCAAAGGACTAGAGAATAGTTCAAAAGGAATGTATGAATTACACAGGGGTACTTTGGAACAAATCCAATTTTTTTTTTAAGTTACAAAGATCAGTGAAGATCCCTAAAGTACAGGTACTGTCAAAAGATGGGTCCAAAAATAGATCTAAAGCTTCAGCTCCCAGCATCCAGAAAGTGATGGGCTTGAAAGGATCTGGTCTGTCTTCAGTATTGAATCCAAAACTGTGGACAAGTCCTTCTGAATAAACTGACTCCATCTGACTTTTTTCTGGGAATGCATGCACTGCATTGTAACCCACACCACAAAATGCAGAGATGATTTTGCAAGCTCTTAGGGCAGCTGATGCTTTATCAGCTGTTATTATGAAGAGTCTACTTTGGCAGAGAAAGAATTAAAAAAGAAAACATCCAGTTCATTGTCATGAAATTTCAGATCTAAAAGACTGTGTAGTCGACATATATTGCTTACACTCTTCTTTCTTAGCTCTCTGAATTTGAAATATCACGTAGATGTGTGTTAATAGTGCACAGCAGGTGAGTTAAACACCAGCTTCTGAACTGGGAACTGCTATTAGCTTCCACTTGGTTTTGTGAGACTTGGCTTTGTGTTCACTCTATCCTCACCTTCTGAATAATTTTGGTAGAGTCTCATTATATTAACCTTTTGTTCTTAAATGTGCCTTGAAAAACTGAAGTAATTCACTGTTCTGCTAGTGAACCTTGTGATTCTCTAATTATTTTTTCACTTATTATATGTTAATGTTAGTTCTTGAATTTGAAAATCTATTTTAGAACTGTGTTTGCATGAGGAAGAATACTAGTGGAAGGGACTCAGGTTCCACTGTCTGTAGTAATCTGGCTGTTTTTACAGAGCAGATGTAAATAATACTCTCTGCACTTTGCTGTTTTCATGGTGTTGATTCACATGTTGCTCAGTGGTTTTTATTACACTTGTTATGCTGCTGGTTTTAAAGAGAGAAAACTTAAAGTCTTGCATTGATTCTTGAGCATTTGCTGATTGCTCTCCATGACATTTGATATCTTAAAGTAAGGGTGCATTTCTGACTTGTTTCAGCTCAGATGAAACCTGTGAAAATAAGGCATCCAGCCTTTCCCTGATGGCCTTTCCTAAAAATTGCATTACATGAGGCTGTTGAAGGACCTGTGTGCTCCATTGTATGCATGTATGTACCTGCTGTATGACCAGGATTACCACATACGTGGAGCCGGTAGTGCATGTTACAAGCAGGGCCCAGTGCCTGTGATCCTGCGTATGTGTTATTTTGTCACATTTTCCAAATCCCTCTCCAGTTTTGATAGGAAACACCTATGTCATGCTGCAGCACATCCTGAGCCACGTGGTGGAAAATTGAAACAGGGAGTGAGCAGAGTGCTGTGTGGTAAACCAGCCTTAGAAAGAAATGTGTGTTACTTTTGGATAAGACACTCCTAGGAGATTGTCTCTCAACTTTGTGATGTTTGCAGCTAAGTCTCAGGTTTTGTAATTGCTAAGAGTCCTCCTGGCTTACTGTGGAAGAGTCCTATGGGCTATATACTTTGCAGCAGGTACCTGCTGCCCCAGAGAACTTCCTAATCCTGACACTTTGCAGGCTTGTGCTGCTCTGGCTTCCTTTATAGGAGAGACATCACAGCTGGGGAGTACTGAACATAACAGAAAAATAACTACAGTAATTTCACAAGTATAAGGCGCACTTTTTTTTTTTGCAGTGAGCAACTGCGTGCAAGAAACTAACCAATTAGTAACAATCACACCAGCCGTGGTCATGTTTCTGAGGAGAACAGGGGAGGTTTTTTCCTCTCCTGAGTTAGTATGACAGAGTTTGTACAGAGCTGCTGAATTGTTTCCGTTTGCTTGGCATGGTGCTAAGTTTAACATATATGGGAAGAAGTTCCAAGTTTATGAGAAAACTGCTGAATGGTGATATACACTGGAGGCAGGACAAAAAAAGGTAACTTGGCTTTATCAATCACTTTATTTTTAGGCTTTTTCTGAACCTAGAAATGTCCAAGTGTGAGCTAATAGTCTGCATTTATTTTAATGGACAGTAAATTTAGACCTTGACTATATGCAAGCTTAGAAATGCTTAACAGCTTCTAAATGAGTTTATTGCAAACTCAGTGTAGTTTATTATAGGTACTTTAACCTGATTTATAACTCTGACCACTTTGAGTTTAATTCCATAACCAGATTAAGACATTCCACAAAGTAAGAAGGATTGGGAGGGTACGAAGGTAGTAGAGGGGTTGCAGCCATTGTACTGAAGCACTTCAGACCCCAGTCTTGTGCTTTGAGTACCGTTTGATCATTTGGTTCTTTCTGCATTAAATATGGCTTGGTAGTTTGGTACAATTCTGTGAAAAATGCAGTAACATTAGTTAATAACCAAATGAGACAAACTCTGCTGCCACCTCCTGAGGACCAGAAATGATGCATCCTCCTTTGTCACATTAAATCTCTTTTAAAATAGGGAATAATGGGTGATGGGTGAGCCAGAAAAATACTTCAACACAAGTGGAAATCATTCAGAACTTGAAGAGCCTGCCAATTTGGCAGGCATTAGATGTGTTCAGACCAATAATCTGAGAAGACGCTAGATATCATTATCCAGAAGATGAAAGAATATAAAAAGTTGGATCGTTATGTTTGGGAATTGATAAGACAGAAGTGCAGTACCTCCTTGCATCCCTTCTGCTCTAAATGAGGCAGGCAATGTCCAGATTACAGTAATTTCACGACCACAAGGCGCACCAGACTATAAGGTGCATCCCCCACGAGTCGGCAACTTTCGCAACTTTGTAGATCATATAAGGCGCACCGGACTACAGGGCACACTTTTTTTTGCAGCGAGGAGCCGCGTGGCGCACAACAAAGTAACGAATTACTGGCAGGTGCTCAATTTGCAAACATTTTTCAAAGATTGGTGTAACCTTTAAACACAGCCCCAGGCGCCCTCCCCGTGCAGTGGGCCCCGGCACTCCTGCCCGCCCCCGGCGCTCCCTCCCGCCCCCGGCGCTGGCTGGCACGGCTCACAGCTCCTGGCTCCCACTTTGTAGCTGCGCTGCGTCCCGGCTTCCTCTTGGCTGGCGGCGGCACTATTTCTCAGCGCTTTCCTGCGGCATTTTTTCACCGCTTTTTGGTGCTTTCCAGTGGCGCTTTTTCACCGCTTTTCCACAGCGCTTTTTCTCCACTTTCCCATGGCGTTTTTTCGGTGCTTTCCTGGGGCGCTTTTCTGCGGCACTTTTTCACCGCTTTTCCGCACTTTCCCATGCTGCTTTTTTGCGGCACGTTTTCGCCACTTTTCAGCGCTATCCTGGGGCACTTTTTCACCACTTTTCCACAGTGCTTTTTCGCCGCTTTTTGGCGCTATCCCAGGGTGCTTTTTCGCTGCTTTGTGGTGCTTTTCCGTGGCGCTTTTTCGCCGCTTTTCCGTGGCGCTTTTTCGCCGCTTTTTCGCAGCGTTTTTTTGCCGCTTTTTCACGGCGCTTTTTTACCGCTTTTTCGCAGAGCTTTTTTGCTGCTTTTTTGCGGCGCTTTTTCGCTGCTTTCCCACTGCACTTTTTCGCCGCTTTCCCACGGCGCTTTTTCGCCGCTTTCCCACGGCGCTTTTTCGCCGCTTTCCCACGGCGCTTTTTCGCCGCTTTTTGGCGCTTTCCCGTGGCGCCTCTTGGCGCTTCGCTGCAGCCGCGCCGCTTCCCTCCGCTTCTCCCCGACCGGCGGCCGTGCCGGTTCCTGGTTTCCCCCACCCAGCGGCCGTGGCTCCCGTGGTTCCCGACTCCCCCTGCACAGCCGCAGCTCCCACGGTTCCCAGCTCAGCTCACACTTCCGAGTTCGCAAATTTCCGAGCTTTGTACATCAGATAAGGCGCACCGGACTATAAGGTGCACTTCCGGGTTCGGGGGAAAATTTTAGTCAAAAGGGTGTGCCTTATAGTCATGAAATTACTGTACTTTCTACTCCTGGCTGGAAGAAAGAAAGGGAAGAACTGGCTCATGTGGGAGTTGGTTGTAAAGCAGCAGAAGTTTGTCAGGAGGGCATTTGAGGTGTGGAAACCTGGGGTAAGAGAGAGTCTGTGCCCAGAAGATTATCTGATTATTTGGAGTCTCTTAGCCTTGAAGACCTGAGAGCAGAGAAACACAGCACTGAAGTGGGGTAACTGTGTATTTGTGTCAATGCATATTGAATTAATTCAATATGAGAAGAAAATTATACTTCAGGCTGTATTGAAAATAGAGCCAAAACCATTTCCACAACACTGTCACTGGGCAACTAAGATTAAGATTTTTGAATTTTCTTGGCGGCAGAGTATTTCTTTCTTTAATTGAAAATACTGTGCTTCATAGTAAGATCTTAATGCATGAAGTACTTCCTGAGCTTACTTGGCCTTTCTTCTCCTTTTCCCTGTTCTTTTCCATGCTCCATGTGATTTTTGGTCCTTAGTAGACTAGAATCTCTAACCCTGAAAAAAATTCTAATTTCCACCATCTGAGCATTGTATTTATGTTCTCTTGAGAGTATGGACCAGGGCAACAGCTGAAGGCTTCTGAAAGTTTTCTCTAAATGGCACTTGGAATTGTCAGCAAAGATCACAAATTAAGTTGAAAACGGTATTTAAAGGAGATTTTTTTTCATTTTAGATATTTGGCACAAATTTTT